>NC_089738.1:17121733-17721733 GCF_035083965.1 Branchiostoma lanceolatum | reverse complement strand
CGATTGATGGATGATGGTGAATGTTCAAGGAGCATGCATCCTGATTCCTTCTGTGTGAAGACCTCTTTGTCCCATCATATTCCTTACGACTGAAAAGGTGCTTCATGTTTGTACTTTGTACACTTTTGGTGACAATCAAGACAAATTTCCTATTCCACAGTCCCCTTCACATTCATCAGTGAGGTCATTATTATGTTGTCGTGGCAGTTTAGAATTGTGTTTGTTTCTACCCTCTTTTCGACCCGACGATATAAACTTTAACACGTTCTGATCTTTCAACCTCTCCATGTTTTTACGTCATCAGTTGAGGAAACATGGCAGTTTAGAATTTATTTTTACACTCTTTTGTTTTCGTTACGTCCCGACGATATAAATCTTAACGCGTTCTGCTCTCCCCACCTCTGCAGGTTTTTACGTCATCACGGTGGCGCTGATGTTGTGTGAGCAGGTGAACGTGTACGGCTTTTGGCCGTTCCCTTTTGACGACTCGGGCGGCAAGGTGCGGTACCACTACTACTACGCGCCGATCTTCGTCGCCCCGGAAACGCACGACATGGCGGTGGAGTTCATGAAAGTCAGAGAACTTCACCAGAAGGGGGTCATAAAGATGCAGCTCGGGAAGTGTCAGGAGAAGAAGCCGAAAAGAAAACTGTGAATTTTGAGAAAAAAGAGAGAGAAAATCAGGACAACTTGGTGGAGTACACACGGGGTAAAATCTGCAAGGTATTTGGGAGGGCTGACTTTTGACAGTCAGGGGCTGAAGTGCAAGGTAACAGTAGGTTCGGATGAAACACACGGGTTTGAAGTGGCTTCCATTCGCCACTGACTCGGGTAACCTAAATACGACAGTACCAGCCCCAGGCGCAGTCACAGGGCTGTCGGGTCTTGATCGACTCGTGCTACCACCTGACGTTTTAGCGACGCGATATGGGAACACGTGAATAAGAAGATTCGACCAGAGATGGCATCATCAAGCAACTGATGGAGACCCGGCGTTGGATAAAGGAAATCAGCTACAAGCATGGAAAAGGCAAGAAAACACTTCGTGCAGTCCAGGCAGTATTGTTGGCGGTTCCTTTGGCCATGGCTACCAACACCAGTGGGGAAAGACCAAGGAATGTTTCAAGAATCATTATGCTCTCTTCCAATGATCACAACAGCCGCCGCCATGCTAAAGTTGCCCGAGAGTACTTGTTGATATAGCTATTACAATGCTATATCTTACATTCCAACAGACACTTTAAGCTAACAAAGAGAGAAACCGAAACATGAACTAAAAGATGTTCGTTGTTGGAAATGTACGTGTACATTGGAAATGTTCAAGAAAAAACAGAGGTCTGTTTTAGTGAATATGGTGCTGATAAACTCAGGTAACCTATATCGAGTGTTTTGATAGTTGGAGTACAAATTCATTGATTATGTGTATAAGAGGCAAGAATTTGATATAAAAGCTTTTGATAATTTGTGTAAATTATATTCAAATGAAATGGAAAGGAATGGCGAGTCTCTTTGTAAAAATTATGGGTAAATTAACGTCTGGAAAGAAGGGTCTAATGTTATCGATGTAATAATGGGTTTATAGGTATGTAGGGTATGATGTGTCATCATGGCGGTCCCGTCTAGGGTTTCTGCACGCGTGCACGTGACTATGACGTAAATATTTCCCGCCATATTCGATTATTAAACCTGGAAGTTGCCGGGTAAATTTGATGTGACGTCACGTCACGTGAAAAACACCCTATGGCGTGATGTGTTGGCAAACGGATATCACCAAACTGATATCCCTTAATAACGTAATGCTGCTTTAAGAGTTGAAATGTTTTCCCCGTTCCATGCTTCTCATTCATTTGTAGGATCTATTTTCTCTGTAACAGTTTAATCATATACAATGTACTAGTATAACGATTATACTGAGACCCTCGAACTGTGTAGGCCTTGCTGTAATCTGTCATATACTTGTATCTACATCGGTTTTAAAGTCAAGCTCTGAGATTTATTCTAATGCGTAAATGTGGTTATTTTTATGTATGATGAGACGGTATTGAAACATCCTGGTTGTTTCATTTTAATGACTTTTCATTTGTCAATATGAGGGCGATGATTTGGGATTTATATGAAATACTTATTGATGCTATTAACTGTAATGCTAAAGCTGAAAAGATAATGAAAAAGGTTTACACGACGTGTTGATGTCCGTAGAGGTAAAATGTGTTTTAATCACTCCTGTAACGGGGGAGGGTCAAAAAATGTACATAATTACGGATTTTATCCCCACAGTTGTATAGTTGTCCATATATAGCTTCATCCATGGAAGGTCTTTCCAAGAATATACTTTTCACTACAAGGTATTACATTTAATTTGTCGTCATTTAGTAGCTGTAATCTTTTCCTATGCGGCAGCAGCAGTAGTTGTAGTTAAAAAAAAAACATTAAACAGTATCAAACAATATGTGGCGAAAGGGAGAAGCATTCATGATCAGGCCTACCCCTCCCAAAATGTCCTGAATGGACTCGCCCGGAGAAGAATTCTCGCCTATAATTTTAGAGTCGTTATCAGCACCGAAAATGGTGCCCCATACCTTCAGGTTATAGATAACACTATAAATACCAACAGAAGCAAATTGGCCTGGCCCCATGGGGTTTACTCTCCAAGCAGAGCATGGGTTTCGGCTGGTTTCTGACGTGTTTTTAGGCGTTTTTGTCGGGCTTTCTACATTGTCATTTTTTTGTAAAGCCCGACAAAAACGCCTAAAACACGTCAAAACCAGCCGAAACCCATGCTCTGCTTGGAGAGTAATGGGGTTGACTACTTTACTTCGCAGACGGAAGACATATGTCTGCTTTCAGTGGCACTGAGGGCTTGTTGCTGGATGATTTTTTTTGTACATGTACATTTGTGTGTGTGTGTGTGTGTGTGTGTGTGTGTGTGTGTACGTGTATGTATCTGTGTGTGTGTGTGTGTGCGCGTGTATGTATCTATGTGTGTGTCTGTGTGTCTGTGTGTAAGTGTATTTGTGTAAGTGTATGTGTAGTCGTGTGTCTTTGTGTGTGCATGTTTGTGTGTGTCTGTGTGTGCAAAACCTATTTTACTTTTTGCGTTAACCATATATCAAAAGAAAACCCGAGTCGATGGCTGAGTTATTCGATGTAGTCTATTTTGTCGATTATACAGTCCGGAAAGTCAGAAACCACGACACACGTACGCTTATTTCTTGCACTTCTCTTTATAATCTCCGCTACAAGTACCTTATTTCATCTTCCTTTTGATATTTCTTCGGTCATCTAACATTAGAACGTTCTTACAATATTTGTAGCTCAACTATAGAGGAAGCTGCTTGTTTTTTGTTGTTGTTATTTTTTGTGTTGTTGTTTACTTCCTTGCAATCCTCAGACGACTCTGAATCCCCATGACGTAAGGGTCGCGTTCTGCGTCATGCATACCCCGGATGTTGCTCTGCGTGGTCCTCACCAGGTTGTTGGACCGCTCCAGCCTCTTCTCGAAGGAGCTCTTCGGCTTCCAGGGACCGCCGTCGTCCACCGAGGAGCCCCCGGACTGTCGGGCGGCGTTCCTGTGCCTGGCCGCCCGCCGCTCCGGGTGGAGCTCCTCGGTCTGACCGTAGGCCGCGCTGGGAGTTAGGTAGTCATTGTCGAACTGGTCCTTCAGTCTCTCGATGCGTTTTCTGGTCACAGGAAAAGGAAGATACTGTAGTGTTAAAGTAAGAGCAATATGTATTAAGTAAACTGCTTACAATACTTTGAGCACCCATTGAAAATACCTCAATAAAAGTGTAAATTACTACGTTGATGAAGGTTAGACATCCAGGTAGTACATTGAACTATTAGCATAAACCTTGTCTTGATTTAACCTTCTTTTGAAGACTTCGTCAAGACATCCTAAATTGTCTTAACCTCATTAACATCTCTATTCAGAGTTCTGGTATAAATCTAGTCTTCCGGTCCTTATCGTTAGTCACTGACGAAAGACAGCAGAAATGTCTGACTGTTTCACAATTTTATCCAGTTTCTTGTCAATGAGTAACTATTTTTGGAGTGTAAATTACTGTTTTTCTGAGAGGTCATTGGTTGGATGTTGGCAATCATCATCATCAGGTACATCCCGATATTTCTGGAGGCTGCTGGTCCAATAACTGTACCAGCATATGCAAAGAAAAGACTTTATTTCTCAGTCTTGTTTTATTTTTAGTTGTGACTAAGGTTTAGGATCTGACCGTCTTTTTGCTCTTTAATGTGCGACAATGTCTATAAAAAGCACAGACTCTGATCCATAAACAAAGAAACACGCATCCTACGCTCTGTCCTTGGAGTTGTGCACCCTGCTCCGTGCGAAGCCGAGCCCCAGTGACGTCAGCGCGACCCTCTCCTGCAGCAGGTCCGGGTCCACATGGGTGTACATGAACGAGTCGTCCCATCCCTGGGGAGGGGGGATATAATCATTACAGCAGGTCCGGGTCCACATGGGTGTACATGAACGAGTCGTCCCAGCCCTGGGGAGGGGGGATATAATCATTACAGCAGGTCCGGGTCCACATGGGTGTACATGAACGAGTCGTCCCATCCCTGGGGAGGGGGGATATAATCATTACAGCAGGTCCGGGTCCACATGGGTGTACATGAACGAGTCATCCCATCCCTGGGGAGGGGGGATATAATCATTACAGCAGGTCCGGGTCCACATGGGTGTACATGAACGAGTCGTCCCAGCCCTGGGAAGGGGGTATATAATCATTACAGCAGGTCCGGGTCCACATGGGTGTACATGAACGAGTCGTCCCATCCCTGGGGAGGGGGGATATAATCATTACAGCAGGTCCGGGTCCACATGGGTGTACATGAACGAGTCATCCCATCCCTGGGGAGGGGGGATATAATCATTACAGCAGGTCCGGGTCCACATGGGTGTACATGAACGAGTCGTCCCAGCCCTGGGGAGGGGGGATATAATCATTACAGCAGGTCCGGGTCCACATGGGTGTACATGAACGAGTCGTCCCAGCCCTGGGGAGGGGGGATATAATCATTACAGCAGGTCCGGGTCCACATGGGTGTACATGAACGAGTCATCCCATCCCTGGGGAGGGGGGATATAATCATTACAGCAGGTCCGGGTCCACATGGGTGTACATGAACGAGTCATCCCATCCCTGGGGAGGGGGGATATAATCATTACAGCAGGTCCGGGTCCACATGGGTGTACATGAACGAGTCGTCCCAGCCCTGGGGAGGGGGGATATAATCATTACAGCAGGTCCGGGTCCACATGGGTGTACATGAACGAGTCATCCCATCCCTGGGGAGGGGGGATATAATCATTACAGCAGGTCCGGGTCCACATGGGTGTACATGAACGAGTCGTCCCATCCCTGGGGAGGGGGGATATAATCATTACAGCAGGTCCGGGTCCACATGGGTGTACATGAACGAGTCGTCCCAACCCTGGGGAGGGGGGATATAATCATTACAGCAGGTCCGGGTCCACATGGGTGTACATGAACGAGTCGTCCCAGCCCTGGGGAGGGGGGATATAATCATTACAGCAGGTCCGGGTCCACATGGGTGTACATGAACGAGTCGTCCCAACCCTGGGGAGGGGTTAACGTAACGTCCGGTTTGTAATTACAGATAAATACAGATACACTGCCAGCAATACGGATAACTTTTTTATAGGAATCATGTTGTATATATGTCACGTTATATATAATACATCATCATTATCATCATCATATGATACATTCCAGTGTTAGAAAATCTTTTCAAAAGTAACGGGAATTTGTGATATAATGAATGCCCACGATGAAGACATTAGCCAGTGTGCACTTAGTCTTAGTGGGAATACGATGTCATCGATATATGGTTTGTCATATGATCTAACCTTTGCTGCTACATACATGAATAAAGAAAAAGAGCAGGGGTCATTTTACCGCGGTCAATAATTCATGATATCAGCTTTGAAAACTTGATTGAATTTGGAAAGAAACCGGAAAGTTGGAATAAAGGACATATGTTTCTACTCAAGTACCTCAGTGTCTTAATTTCTAAGAAAAACGTCAACAGTTCTGATACTTGCCTTTGGTTGCTTTTTCTCCATGGTAAGAAGATGAGAACTTCCCGGTCCTTTTTCTGCTTCTTCAAGTTGTCCACCACTTTTGGTCGTGACTCAAATTACAAGACGCTACTCCTATTGCAGCATGCTAGCTTTAGACTTTTCGTTATAGCCTTGCAGAAGAAGCTCCTTGTCGTTTCCCTTACTTCCAATATGAGTGACCTTCCCTTTCACAAAATGGCGTCTGAGACTGAAAAGAACGTCTGTCCTGCCACGGGATAAAGACGACTGGGGTTGGAGCTATTTAAGGTTCTGAGACCGGATCGTTCTCATAACTCAGGTCCTCAGGAGACTGTCTTATCCTGACTGCGGCGATGGGAGAGTGCACTGTGCATGTCTGCAGGGGACCATGGGTGACTTGTGACATGTGAAATTTCCTTTGGCACAGTCTATATACTTTTGAACCGCCTGTATAAGTTAGGTTACTGGGATATTGTGAAACTTCATTGATGTTCATTTGTTAACTTGATATCTAAACGAAGTAATAAAGTCGCCTGGGGTCTTTATTACAAATGTACTTACGTATGTATTAATTACCTTAATGGAAAACTTTTCTCTGAGACGACCGATAGAAAAAGGTCACATTTAGAGGCTTTTTTCAGTTAATTTTCATGCAAAAAAAATGTTTACTTTGCTCAGAAAAGTGTACAATTTTCCCTCAATAAACTAAGGAATATACGAAATTCCAAACGTATCTGTCTGTGTTCTTCTTTACTTGTGCTATGTTTATCTATATATTAGATATCCGACCAGGTATAAAATGATAGAACAGGTGAGGCTGCTAACGAGAACAGGTGCATCTCGTACCCAGGGTCAGGTGACTCGCGCCGCTGCCATTGGTCGGCTGTGATCACGTGAGGGACGCCATCTTTGTTTTTATTTTCTGTGGGGAAGCCAAAGAAAGTGTTTTCGTGGACGCCGGGCGAGAGCTCTGTATTTTTCCTCACTCTACAGACAACACACACCGCTGAAAATGGAGAAAATGGATGTGGATAAAGTGGATATGTCGTTAGGTAAGCCTTACTTTGAATAGCTGTAGCATAAAAACGTCAAGATTTGTGAGGAAAAATACATGTACGTACAGAGCGCACTGAAAATCGGAACAAAAAATGATTTTAGCGCTTGGATAATTTTTTGGCAAATGAAAGCTGTGTTTATCGTTTGTTTTCTGCTGAAAAATTGATGTTCAGTTGTTGAGCTAGGTTGACATTGCTTGTAAGGTCGCTAGTATCATTTTCAAGATTATCGTCGCTTCTTGCTGTATCCTACGGTTTGAGCTTCGCTTGTGAAACCTCAGGCGCTTGATGACATGTGTATAAATTTTGTGGGGAGGGGGGCATATAGGTTTTAGAGCGGTCTGCTTCCAATAGAGTACTACGCTATACAGACAATTCTTTGTACACTATGTATACTTGACCCGAAGGGAATGCAACGATACACATAAAACAGTAACCTTTACGCTGCTTATTATTCTAACAAATACGTGTAACGCATGAGTGTCCTGTTTCCATGTTATTGAATAGCTGGAGTTTCCTACATGTAACGTTACATAGGTGGCAAACTCACTGTGATTTGAAATACCAGCAACTCTACACCGAATATCTGTCTGCAGCACCAACCATCCCAAAATACCTGACCCAATATCGGACCCACACGACATCGCTGTCAGTTTGAGTCCTCTGGTATTCCAAGTTCATGGGTTTCATCAAAACTTGGTCCATCATGATTTGATACTTGTCTGTGGTTGGTACACTGAAGTTGTGTGGTCTGCATGCCTCTGTCGTCTTGTCAAGACACTTTCAAATCACTTAAACTGGCCTTACTTGCATGAATTAGAATAAAGCCACAAATTCAGTAAAGAATATACGATGTAACACACATTCTAGCTAAGACTTGGCTTATACAAACAAATATGAAATCTTTAATCTTTTGTGTGCAATTTCCAAGCTTTCCTGATGCCCTAGTCAAAATTAATGCATAACGTCAGGAAATTTATCAATATGATTTATAAGTTTACATTGTATTCCTACCCAAAGGACAGGGGCTTTATTTAGTTGTAGCTGTTTTAAGTTAAACCTCTAAATGCTTACAAAGCATGGCTGTAGTGATATATTAGCACTGTTGCGCTTGATACACAAAAATAAGCATTGGCCTTCACAAAGCAGCATGAGCTCCATTCCACATGTGATAAAATGTTCTTCAACTTCTTCAACTTCGACTACCCCCAGATGACCCCGCCAGGGGCAAAGTAAGGGAACATGTTAATGTTATTGTTTTGTTGTACATGTTTTACTATGAGATACATGGGTATGCTTGGGTGGCCATAGGTATACATATACATGTAGTTACAAAGTTAGAATTATACATAACTATTTGAAGTTGTATAACTACAAGTCTATACTTCTTAAAATGTTTGTTTGTTCATGTTTAATCTCTATATCATATGACTCATAATTAAATTAGAGTTACACTGAGTACATTGAGATACAATGCTAAACTTTCTTCCAACACTAAGGTATTCACGGATCGAATTTTCGACGACCACTGTCGCCTTCTTCAGGATCAATAAGGAAGAAGGCGACAGTGGTCGTCGAAAATTCGATCCGTGAATACCTTAGTGTTGGAAGAAAGTTTAGTATTGTATTATGATTACTACCAACACAGATGAGCTTTCATTATAATCTGAGTACATTGAGATTTGACCATAACAGATTTGACTGAGAATATCCCCAAAGCACATTTTATGTGATATAAAGTCCTTTTTGGTTGGATGTTGAAATCCTGGTCTCCCTACGTGAATGATTGACAAGTGTTGCCCCTTGAACCAGGATGTTGTGTTTTAAAGAACAGCTGAGAGGTGTCAGGTTACAGAGAGGAGGTGGGATAATGGCATGCGCAACAGCTGTTGGTTGGGGGGGGGGGGTACTTCACAACAAATAGCCGGATATTTGGAAAAAGTTTTACACATCAAGTGGAAAAAAGATTGAGTCAAAATATATATATGGAAAATTCTGTCCGTTCTGACTTGTTCCAAGGCTCTCCCTTTAAATTAATGATAGCTGGTAGATGTGGTGGTTATAATTGGTTAGGCAACATTAGCTGAACATTTGTCCAACCAATAAACAAAAACAGTCTGTTGTATACATAAATGTATACATGTTTAAAGTTGAAGTTAGTTAAGTTTAATTTCTCCCGCACCACTTGCTAGAGCATATGGCAGCGCCCATCTCCGATTCGCAGCCCTTGGGCCACACAACTTTGTGCAACTCTCTACAGTCTGCAGCAGGGGGCTAGTCCGCTGGTAGTGATCGATACTCTTTCCCAAGTGCGAGTGCTTAGCAGAGAAAGCAGTATGTACCATTTTTAGAGTCTTTGGTATGGCCCGGCCGGGGATCGAACTCACGACCTACCACGTGCAACTGCAAGGCAAACACTCTAATCTCTACCCATAAGGCCAGTGCACGGGTGTATACATGTTTCCTAAGTCTAATTTGCAGTAATTCTAAAGCCCCGTGTTCTCGCCAGGGCATTTGACCATTGGGGGCCCCTACGCTGTGATTTGGATCCCCTATGCTGTGATTCTGGCCCCTAGGCTGTGTTTCAATCAGCATAGGGGGGATTTTCTGTTGTTTTGATGCAAAGGTACAAAACTTTGGCTTTATTTCACAAACTTTAGCCCTCAAAATGCAAGAAATAGTGTCTTCGATAGTTTTAAAGTTCAAAATTTCTAGGGGGAGGATGCCCCGGACCGCCCTACATTATTCCTGCCTGCAGCCCTCATCCTCACACCTGTAGCGCTTGCCATGTGGCTTTGCCACGCAAAGATGCCCCTGCGCTGTGAAAAAATCCTGGTGAGAACACTGTAAAGCCCCTGGTGTTATTTTCTTCCAGATGACATCATCAAGCAGAACCGTAAGGAGAAGAAGGAGGCGGCAAAACAGGGACGGAACAAAAAAGTCACCAGACTCATCGGCAAACCAGGTATGGTTATGAAACTTACAGATCTTCAAGAAAGGGCCACAGGAAAGGGTTGCAGTCCTTAGGACGAGCCGTTGAGCTATATGGTCCACTGTTCATTGTGCTTGTTGAAAAGAGCTATTGGAATTTCCCAGGTACAATGAACCTGTATTTTGTAAATGTTGTATATTGATATAGAGCCTGTCTTCTCTCTCAAGTGGAAGAATAGCTCTTCAGTGAGCTAAACTGGTTCGAGATCACTTTCTTTTTCATCCGGTGATTGACCAACCTGATGAAATTATTCAGGGGTGCAAGCGTATGGTCTCATTTTAATGTAAGCCAACCTTTATGTCTTACTTTCCAGGTGCTCGTGCCGCACTGTCTCTCAAGACTATCCGAGGGCGGGGGCGAGGTGCCCGTGGGGCGGGGGTGTCCACCCGAGGGGCGGGAGCATCCGCCCGGGGGGCAGGGAGAGGTGCTGGCAGGGGTGGGGCAGCAGGACGTGGGGGCAGGGGCAGAGGAGCTCGTCAACAGAACAGACAAGGAGGAGCACAGGTGAGCTATGTTTGTTGTATGGAGCGTCTTTTTACTGATTTTGTACATCAATGAAGCAGACAGGTTCGGAGCGCCATATTGGTGCCCTTGGTTTTCATTCAAGTAGGTCATACATAGCATTTTTTATTCATTGGCAAGTTTTTTTGTGTTTTTCTGGTATTTTTTTCCTTGAGCTATACAGGATCAGGATGATTATGCCTATTATCAACTCAGTCAACTCGGCCCAACATGCTGGTCAACTCAAACAAGTGAACAACTCAGTTAGGGTTAGGGTTATGGGTCAAATTGACCAGGGTGCTGGGCCACGCTGGTCTACTTAGCCATGGGTTTGAGTTGGGAAAGGGTCATTCTCAAAATGTCCGACATCCGACACACTGCACATGCTCAGTTAAAACTGAATGAATATTGCAAACTTACAGAAGTTACTTTTCCAGCAGCAGCAACTGGGAGCCAACAGGCCACAGAACCAGCGCAGTCAGCTGAACTCTCTGAGGAAACAGAAACTGCAGCAGGCACGGCAACGCCTGCAGCAGCAACAGCAGAGACAGCAGCAACAGAACAGACAGAACAAACAGTTCCAGAACAGGGGACTGCAACAGGTATGTGTTCTGTAGTGTTCTGTAGTGTAAACAGTTCTACAACAGGACTGTGTTCTTTAGTGTGAAAAGTTTTGTGCCAGGTTTGTGTTCTGTAGTTTGAAGAGTTCTACACCAGGTTTGTGGTCTGTGAACAGTTCCAGAACAGGGGACTGCAACAGGTACGTGTTCTTTAGTGTTCTATAGTGTGTAAACAGAAACTGCAGCAGGCACGGCAACGCCTGCGGCAGCAGAGACAGCAGCAGCAACAGAACCAACAGTTCCAGAACAGGGGACTGCAACAGGTAGGTTTTCTGTGTTCTGTAGTGTGAACAGTTCTACACCAAGTTTGTCTTCAGTAGTGTAGACAGTTCCAGAACAGGGGACTACAACAGGAAGGTGTTCTGTGGTGTTACTTAGTGTAAACAGTTCTACACCAGGTTTCTGTTCTGTAGTGTAAACTGTACTAAAAACGCCATGAAATTAGGTGTAAATTTTTCTATGAAAACATTCATGTATGAGATCTAGTGTTCTGACAACATGTCATTGACCTTTCCCCTTTGCCCCAAGCCTCAGCAGCAGAGGGGCCGAGGACGCGGTCGGGGTGGAGGTCGTGGTCGAGGTCAGATGAACAGGAGAGGGGCGTTACAGGGTTTCCAGGGAAATAGACAACAACCACAACAACAACAGCAGCAGCAGAACAGAAGAAAGTAAGTGTAGTTTTAGGAATTTTTAAGTCTCAATCAATTCAATTCAAAGATGTGCGCAACCATGTATAGCTTGGCTTGCAAACAACCATGTATACCAGTCGAACCGCAGGTCACCGGAGAACGCTTTATTTTCTTTTTTACGGCATTTGCCGCGTCACGATTTGACCCCGTTGCATGGGTGTAAACAACCGCCTGTCGTGCAGCAAAAAGACCTCGGACCTACATAATGTTTATATTTTTTCACATCTACAGGATCTGCCCAACATAACCATGTAGTTATTTCGTGCACAGCAAATTGTCAGCGAGCGCTGTGGCTTTAGAAACATTGACAATATTTTGGTCAGTATATTTGTGCGTGTATTTTTGACGGTTCACCTGGAACCCACTAGATATTTACATCACCTGATAGCCCATTTCCTCACCTTCAAATTGATACCAAAGTCCCTTGGATGATTTTATGGGAACCGGTTTTGCCCCCAAAAAAACGAACATCAGGTCAATTTGTAGGGCATCTTATTCTGAAAAAGAAGACAAACACAATGTCCTTTCACCATGCTTTACAGAACTCAAAACATATCTAATGGCATTGGTCAACTTGCATATAAATCTCACTTTTCCTGGCTTCAAGATGATATTAGTCTTATTTGGAAGTGTTTCAGAATATTAATTTTAGACGGCAAAACATGAGCCGTTAGTTTCATCAACGTTCCCAACACCGGCTGAAAGTTGCAACACTGCACCTGACCTCGCCTGACCCCCGCGGCAGGAAAATGGAACGTACTGGCTGGGTTCGGTCGTTCGAACGCAGGAGTTCGAAGTGATTGACGTCAAATTTGACTATTTTGTAAATATCAGGCACCTTGTACTTAAACCTCTGTCTGTCTGTACTTGACTGTTATCATGTCAATTATCATATTGCATGTGGTAGCCGCGTTCATACAGCTTCTAATACAAAAAATTGGGCTTTGTAATGCCACGCGAAATGTATCGAAATGTATCCAAAGCGCAGGAGTGCACGCATCGGTAGCTAGAACTAGGCAAAAATTTCACCACCGCAAAGTAGGTATTGTCGGAGTTTTTTGGGGGGCAAAACCGGTTCCCCTAAAATTATCCTAGGGACTTTGGTATCAATTTAAAGGTGAGGAAATGGGCTATCAGGTGATGTAAATATCTAGTGGGTTCCAGGTGAACCGTCAAAAATACACGCACAAATATACTGACAAAATATTCTTAATGTTTCGAAGGCCACAGCGCTCGCTGTCTTTTTACAATGCACGAAATATCTACATGGTTATACTAGGTAAATCCTGTAGATGTGAAAAAGTGTAAACATTATATAGGTCTGAGGTCTTTTTGTTGCACCACAGGTAGTTGTTTACTCCCATGCAACAGGGTCCAACCCGGGTCCGGCCGTGACCCGGAAAAAGCCGTCTTAGAGAAGGCTGCGCAGAACCGATGCGCATAGAGCTCTGCGGTTCGACTGTATACCATGTACTTGTACATGTTGTACTCAAAAATACTATGTATATCTTACCTGCCAATGTTCCAGTATTCTGTTAGGGCTATAATGACTGGAGAAACATTATGCATTTGAACATTACATGGTTGTGTGCAAGAAATGTCCCATGGCTTGCCATCTACTGTGTAAATTCATTCATTTTCCCAGAGAGAATTGAGGTTTTCGTGCTGTTGTAAGTTTGTGGTTGGACCAATTCTATAGTACAGCTGCAATAATTGTACCTTAGCACATTTTTAGCTCCAAGCTAGCAGGACTGTTTGCCAGATATGACACATTTTGTATCCAGTCAGTTGTGTGCAAGCCTGCCATGTGCCCATTGTTTGTGGGGTTACCTCCCGCAGAGGCAGATCAGAGGTTATAATTTGTATCATTGGGCCATTTATACATCATTAGGTGTGTAACCAGGAGGCTGGGGTCATTGGCCCTTTTTTGTGTCACATACCTATCTCCAAGCAGATATGTTTTTATTTTTTGGTCAATCTGTTTATTTTGAATCTCTTTTCACCGTTAAGCTTTGGCAGACTGAAGTAGCCGTTTGGCACCCAATCCCCTATTGGTTACAGAGTTAGGCAGTAAGCTTTTTTAATGACCAGTGATGTAGCTATTAACCTTCTCCCTGCTGCCTCACCACATAACCAGTACAAATGGCTACCCTAGCAGGAGTAGCAGGCTGAATGTTAAAAGACATGTAAAAAATGGAAATGCACTTTTCTGTCATGACATACAGCTATGTAATATAGACATATTTTGATAGTAAGATTCAGTGTAAAAACTCTCAGTATCTTTCAGATTCAAAATGATAAACCTTCAGTGGTAGAAATACTTTTTTTCAGTGTTCTGCAATATTGCAGAATGTCAAAAATTTTTTCTGCAAATTGAAAATATTTTCTGCAAATACACATGCCTCCATACTACATACTACAACCTTCTCAACTTAATAATGCCTACTTACTTACATTATATCTATAGAGCTTTGCAACATTGCTGTAATTCTTTATTCTCTCACTCCATCTTTGATTATCACGAGCAAAGTTTTTATGAGGAATAACATGCATGTGTGTGAAAAATATTCAAAGTAATAGCGAAAAATGCAACAGCAAGTATATTTATTCGATATCAATCAAATCAAATATTTGTATGATCATTTCAGTATGTGTATCAAAATTAAAAACGAATTCAACAGCCTGCCTGATAAGGAGGACAAGGGAATTATGTCCTTGCGAGAAATATGTGTTCTGATGCGTATTATGATTAATAAACAAGATCGCACGACCTGTGACACAGCCACGGCCCACAGAAAACATGACAAAAACCGAGAAAAAAATGTAAAATTCAAAATAAAACGCCTTTACGCAAACCTTGGCCTCTGTGTAGTTTTTTGGTATAAATCTGAAACATCGCTATCGGTTTCAAACATTGGGCTCCGACTTCGGACATTCGGGGAGACTCCAGAGACGGCCCGGCGATGTTAGTTTTTCACGTGGGTGCCCCCCTCCCCACTGTGTCGGCACAGGAGAAAGTGTTCCGCCTTTTCCACACAAGGCGGTGCTCAATATCTATCCGAGTAGTTCTCAACTTCATCGCTGCCATCTGGGCTTCAAGGACCACGGGCTAATGTAGTGGCCGCCGTTTTGTTCCTTCTGTCATCGCGCCCATGCCCCGAGTAATTCGGGCTCTGAAGAAATCGCAGCTTAGCTTGCGACATACTAGTACTAGTACTACTTGTTTACGTTAGAACATCCGGGAATTGTTTTCCCGGCTTTTGCCGACCCCGAGATCGTGACCGCGGAGATTAGCGAGGGTTGACGGAAATGCACGAATTTGACATTTTCTCACATGATTCGTCCCCGAAGTGATCACGGAAAGTGTCGAAATCCTCGAAAAAAACTGACCTCAAGTAGCACCAGGCAGTCAGAACGCACCGAATCGTTGCCATCTTGCGCGGCTTCAGTTTATTTACAGCGCCGCTAGTTTGCTTAGTACTAGTAAGTCTGTATAATCTCCTGAATTGAGAGCCATTGAATCCGGGGTCTGATTTTTTTTCTTCTGCAAAATTGCAGATTGTTTAATTTTTCTTCTGCAATCTTGAAAATCTTTATGCAATTTGCAGATTGCAGACGGGTATTTTGAACGCTGACCTTACATATTTTCATTCCCAAATAAACCCTACATACTTAAAGTAGCATAGTACGAAACCTGTCATGACTTTGGATCTGTCTGTGAATGTGCTCCCCCTGTCTGTTACAGATGGAACAACACCCCACGAGGACCCCCTCCCGCCCACATCCTGACTGTATCAGTCCCCAACCCACTGGCAAAGGGAGGGCCTGCGTAAGTAGTTAACTAGCACTCACTTCGATAACATGTTCATAATGCAGCCTGGACGTATATTTTTACACCCAGTAACATTTAACACATAAAAGAACCCAACATAGTATAGTTCCCGTTGCATACTTGTATAGTTCCTGTACTGTTTCATACTTCGTTACATGTTTTGCCTCTTATGTTTATTGATGCTGCTTAAGTAAGCGTGTTTTGGCTTGATTGTGGCTTCACTAATTCACTAAATAAAAAAATAAATAGATTTTAAAAAGCCAACACACTTATAAAGAAGAGTAAGGGTGACCCGGTATGCTTGGCTGTAAACGTGAGTCATAGCAAAGCACAACTACTAACTATTAGTAAAAGCATCAAGCTTTGCCACAATTAGCGATGACTGCTTTAGCTTTTAACAAGAAAACTTGTCTTTTGTACAACTTTTATGAACAAGGTTTCGTCATTTTATTTGTACATGGGTTGATAAATGTGAATGACTGGACGGAAAAAAAGGATAGGATAAAGCTGACTTGATATTCTTGGCTTTTTTTCTAGGTCACCACAGAAGAACCAGAACTTCTCTCGAGGTTTCAACAATGCAGGAAACAAGGTGAGTTTCACAATACAAAATAAATCAAGCTGTTACTTGTATATAGATTATCGTTAGTGATGAGTCTCTTGTGAATTGGATTTTATTTTTATCAAAGGAACTATAATCTTGCTTAGAATGCAAAGCTACAAGATTTCAGTGGTTTGTTTCTGTGGCTGTGTAAGTATGTGAGTTTGTGTGGCTGTGTGTGAGTATGTGTGTGTCTGTCTGTGTGTCCATTTTTTTTGCAACTCCCAGTTTACACAATGTGACATTACCATATATCCTCAGTGATTATGTAGATCTATTTGTTTGGCTGGAAAGGTCACAAAGCGGTATGGGTAAGGGAGTGAAGTGTGCTATCTTTCATTGCTGTCTTTGTCTTTTACATTTCTCAGGGCGGCTTCAAGACGTTAAGTGACCGTTTCTCTGCAACGCAGCAGACGTCTGCTAGGGGGCAGCCGGTCAGAGGTCGTGGGGGCAGACGAGGTCGCGGTCGAGGTGGCGGCCGGGGGCGTGGCAGGGGAGGCGCCATGGGAAGAATGGTCACGCTACACTGATGACTGGGTGTTTACGTTTTTTGAACAGATTTTTTAATGGTTGAATGGATCTATCTTCTTCCCAAGAGAGCTCATCTGTTGTGGTAAATGACTTTGTAGGAAGTTTAACTTTTGATGCCAACATAGTGAAATGGGACTCAATGTTTCTTTTCACTGGGTGACAAAGTTTTGAAGCCAGTAGAGTGTTGTTTGTCTAGAATGGATGCAGTGAGTTGTGACTATAGATACCAAGAACTTGCTCTGTTAGTCTGAATCTTCATACAGTCAAGCTCTGCCACATGTGAATTGGTACCTAATTTTTCCCAACTACATTTATATAACAGCCTGTATTATAGCCAAACTATAAGTGCTGAGGAAGACAGAACGACTTTTATCTTTGTATGAAGGACACAAAATACTTACCAAATCTTGGAACCTTTGTATGCATGTTTGTGTGCTCTGTATGAAGTTTATATTCAATAGATGTCAAAAGGATGTTGTCAAAACCTAGATTAGAGTACAAGTCAGAACTAGTCTGATATTTGTGGACCAACAACCATTGTAATTTTCACTTTGTCATAAGTTAATATTTCACTGTTTTTCTAAACAGACCTTTGAAAACAAGATTTTTAAACAAAATAGCTGACTGAAAATGCATAAGGTAATTTTTTCTATAGACAACAAATTTCACTGGGTTTATAGCATACTGGTATGGTAGTACGGACACTAGTTTGAAGTTATGGCGATATTACCTCATTTTCTATGGTGTGTTTGTAGAATCTTCATGTAAAAACGAGTGGAGGATGGTGTGTGTGAGTGAGTGGGGGGGTCATATCCTGAAAAAATTATAACACATATCTAAATAGAAAAAGGTAGAGACCATGTACAACAAAAAACATGTACATTTTGTATTGTTAGACCACATCAATGAATGAAGGAAAAAAGCTAACGTAGCCCAGAAAGTATGTTGAATGTACTCACTTCTCCCCTTTCAAAATTCATTGTCGACCTACATTTTGTATTTGTTAGTGTAACTGTTGCTTGATACATACACGTAATTGTCTGTTCTCCCAATTTAGTTTTTATGTTACTTTATTTGTTTCTGAATTTGTGACCAAGTAACAAATTTGTGGCCCAGTCAAACAAGTAAAAATGATTTAGAACTAGATGACATGCAAAACAAGCCTATCACAGTACTTTCTGTTAAAGAAGCTTGATGCAAGTTGATACATACAGGCATAGGTAACGGTTTTATTCACAGTCTTTAAACTGATTTGTAATATGTTTACTGTTCCATCCATTTTCAACACATGTAACGTTACAACTTGTGATGTTGTTTACAAAATGTAAATGAAATTGTCAAGACTTCACAAGACCTTGTATTTGTGGTTATTCTGACGGGCTGAGAAAAAAGGGTAGGCAGAACGAATTGATTTAGTCAATGGCTTCAAGGAAAGCCTTGATATAAGCAAAAAGATACACACGGCTCCACTTCTCTGGAAATCTTGCATTAGAATAGTCTTGATGGTCCTGGAAATATACTGCATTGCAGTTACGAAACGCTAGAGGTCTCTACTCACCGGCTACGCAGGAAAGCTCACTCTGTACTAGAGCAGCGACCAGTTAACTCCAAACACGACAACGCAGAGGTTCACGTATTCACTAAGGATTCGAGTGTAGATTGGGAAATGTTGTAGTTGAGAGTGGACTTGTTTCTTCGCCGTGAGGTACGAAACGAAACATTAGAAGGATCAACAGCGCGGTTGTCAAGGCGAGCATGCGCCCATCACGTGATAGACACAAACCCGAGAAATCGAACGTTAAACACATCCAGAATTTGACAAAATTTTGCCATAATCGTTCCACATAACATCATCCAGCCAGCTGAATTCTTCCTTTTTGTTTACCAGAATTTCTGACCCCCCAAAAAGGCCATCCTGCTGACGATTTTCAGCAATCAGGTTGCTAGGGCGTGGTTCGTCGTCAATCACGTGACCATGCTGTGACGTCACGGACGACGAAGGACAACGTCACGGGGTCAAACAAGCTTACGGATATCTGCACTTAGTGACATTTTAACATTACGCGACGCTTTTTAACAGAAAACGTGACTGCAGTTCAGCTTTTAGCATTCTACAGAGATTATTGCAGGTGAGTCAAAGATGCATAAAAGGTTAGTAGCATTAGTTCCTGTAGTATGTTGAGGGTAGAGGTCATCTTTAGGGTGCCATTGCCCCCCCCCCCTTACCGACCGGTCACAGTCGTAAACAAATGAATGTTATGCAAAAGTACAGTTGTAAGTGTAAAAAAAAATTGCATCATCACTATCCGCTCAACACACTGTATATATATAGTTACATCATGAACACTAGTGCCTAGGCCTGTTACCACCGCCCTCAATTATTGTTGAAAAAATGCCTTTTACTGCATTACTGCGACCACTTGTTGCCAGTAACGTTATCTGATGAACCTGTCTCTTTTGGCTTAACGATGAAGCAACAGTGTATTTTAGGAGCAAAGCTCGCCAGAGCTTTCTTGTTTTCTGTTACCTTTCTTGCGCATTTTCTTCGCTCTCCTGTCCTGAGTGTGTATTTTCCCATTGTTTGCAGCAAGCTACCATTTGCTTTCACAAAACACGTACGCGTCACGGATATACTCACGGATGTAGCCAAAAGATCATAGTTTGCAAGGTCACATCGGCCACAGCAATTTGTTTCGTTGATTCTATGATATTCTAACAGGGCAGGGAGAACACTTGCTTTTGACAATATCGACTCCCAGAAACTGTGTTTACCAGGATAAAAACATCGTCATCAGACCGTTTTCATGTTGATTTTCAAAGTCAGCATAATTTCTTCAGAAATAGTATAACAACCAAGAAATAAATATGATGTGGCCGCACTTTAAAACACTGCCTATGAGCAGAGGTCAAGCGCTATTGTAAAACCGCCCTTTCAATCGTCTGTATGTTAAATGGTGGTCATTTCCTCGGCGACCATTTCCAGTTAACCCGTATTACACCCCGGACCGTTCCCTCAATAACAAGAGCTATTCCTGACCGGGGGAGTGGTTAAGGCGAAGTGCCCAGCGCTCGTGCGTCTCTGTCAACATCAGCGGGGAGCAGCCGGACATTTCACGGTGGTTGAGTGCGAGGGGTCCCGTAGGGAGTGACGGATAGCTGCCGGTACGTGACGGGGTTGGTGTCCAAGGACGGGTGGCATGGACCGGTAAAGTTTACAAGCGTAACAGGTACGTTCTAGAACGCCGTTACGACTTTGTGTACTTCGACACACTCGTGTTGAAAGGTGACATGTGTATTCTAGAGCGCTGTTGCTATGGTTTCTAACTAGAGTAAACGTAGTTTGGGTTGGAATTATGGAAGTGTTTACCAAACAAGATATGCCAAACAGTTATGTTTTCACGATATATAGTTTTTGTAGATTGAAAAGTGGACAAAAAAAGACGGCCTTAGGCTTAGCACATCTACAAGTTTCTGAGTCACAGTTGTGTTTGTGTGAGAGAGAGCGCTTTTGCGACTTCAATACTTGAACTTGAAGAACGTCTACTACAGTAGATGTAACGTATAGCAAAGGTAAGGTATCATTGCGGCTGTTGAATAGCTTTAGGAAAGAATATGCCGACCAGGAAATTTTTTTTATCAATATTGGCGCGTTGAAAACTCACTTTCCCGTCACATAGAATCTTAGCCCATGTTGAAAATCGCAAATCAGCGCTCCCAATGAAATAAAACGCCGGTGCTCCAAGAAGTCTGATAAGGAGGCTGAGATACAGCGCGTTTTCTAACACCGCCCGGCATTGAATTAGATAAAGATTTACTGTTCAGGTAAAGTATTCATCGATTTTTCTCCAGGCTAAGAAAAAAAAAGGTGCGTTTTACAGTATTGATATCTGCCGAGTCATCAGAACTCGTAATGCGCGCATCGCCATATGGCCAGGTATAAAACTGGTTTATTATGTGATTAGTCTTCTCTTGACCTTGAAGTTTGCAGCAAAGCACCTGTCAGGGATGATCTACTTTCAGGGACACGGAAACTTTAAGACATTATCCTTGAGAAGGATAAGACAAGTATAAGAATATAAATATTGGGGAAGCACGTTTAAGATTTACAGAGTCTAATACAGTCAATGAGCCATTGCGATAAAAAAAATCAATAGATAAGTAGATAGAAACGTTGATTGATTTAAACATTTGAAAAATATGAGTTTATGTAGACATCTTTTCTGTTGAAATCTTTGGATGATACGTGTTGGATTAATCGATTTATCGGTCACAAATTGTCTGCAATTCGAAAAACAATAGAAGAAGTTAACTTTTGCCAAATTTGCATGCCGGTGTGACTGGAGTATGATTTTTAATTGAGTGAGATTTGCTGTGGTAAATTTGAAGTAAGACTCAGAAACGTATATGCCAATTACATGTGTGATTTTCTCATTCTTGTATGTGCATTTCTATGCGTGTTGTGTGAGGTTATGTTGTATATTCTATCCAATGGCGCTGCTAATATAAGCGTATCGCTTGAGTACGGCACCACTGTGTATTTGCTTTCGAACGTTCGAATATAAAGAGTATAACCTTATATGTTTGGATTGACAACTTTAGACAAGTGACTTTGTTTTGGCAAAGCGTGTTTAATTACAGGCACCACAAAGTCGCTAAATCCCACTTACGCCAAGCCCCACCCGTGTCCTAACATGTGGGTCGCCTATCGCATCTATCTATTCCGTAACCGCCAAATTGGAAAGAATTAGCGGGAAGCTCTGCCCCAAGCGACTCCCTTCGTGATGGAAAATTCTTGTCGCAGCGGTTCGGGGGTCGTGTCAAATGAGAATGTTCTCCTCTTACAGGAATTTCATCGTAAAGGTAGGCGGATGTGACGATATTTGATCCAGAAATCGCTTGTACCTTTTCAGCGATCAGGGTGTCAAGAATAGGTCGTTGAATATGACATTTGTACACTTCAGATGGTAGTATTAGTGTGATGAGGACGCCAAAAGATCCGGAAAATCATTTCTCAAACCGTATTGCACGAACGCCACCTGTCGCCTAATCCGCGAACTGCAGCCCCGAGGGATCAGAGTGCGGAGATAAGAACGTCGTGGAAGAAATCCACTTAACGGGAGGTGAGGGGATGAGAATTAGTTGCGGCGTGCGAGCACGTGAACGCCGCGTGCACACCTGTTGTAACGTGGGCCGCAGGTGTGTCAGCCTCGGTCCAATCTCATCTAAATACCGTCCTCCCGTCGTCTCTATCCCCTGTTAGAGGCGGGATCCACTGTCAGGCGGACGGGTGGTTCTACGGCAGGCCCAGGTAAAGACGCGCATTTATTTTTCTAAAGCCCTCTTCTCGCTTGTGCGTATATACAAGTCCGCATGAGTTGCGTATTAACATGGTTTTGGCTTAGCTTAAGTTTGCAGCCGAAGAAGTAAAATCTTTGGTTTGAAACCTAGGCTGCACAATGGTGGGTCAAAGTAGAAAACAAAAACAAAAAATGTTAATGCGCAACTCATACGCACTTGAATAACCGCAAAAGTGCGATAGGGCTCTAACAACCCCATTCCACCAAGGCGGAAAGCGCGCTGCGACCGAGTGATTTGACAAATCACTCAACGAATTTCATAGATGAAAAAACGATTCTTGTTGCGCTTTGTGTGTTTTGTTGTATATTCCGTCTTACTTTTAAATTTTTCATGATATTCCAATTATGAAGTCAATGGTTACACAAATCTCAGCGCGACCGCCGTCTAGTGGGATGGGGGCCTGAGTTGTGCTGGGATGAAAGTTTAAGTGTTGGGATTTAAGGATGAGATCAAGGGTAGTGGGGAGAAAGAAACCGGTCGGGTTGGGAGGGAAGGAAGGAAAGATTGGTGGATGAAAAGATCAGAGGCGTAGTGTTACCGTTCGATCTTTGACAACAGGCGATATTACGTCAGGATGTAACTACCCACCCCTTCAAAACACTCCGCCCTAAACCTGAATCATCAGCGTAAAGTATTATATACTATTACGATGGAGCTGTTCCTATCATCTCGCCAAAAACGTTGTTTAAGTTTTGATTCCTTTTCAATTTTTTCCAGCTTAGGTCGCAAGTTTCCAACTTTCTCTCTCCCCAGACAACGTCGTTGAAGCTAAGCTTGAAAGCGATCCATGTTCACCTCACCTTATCTCATGTTTCCCTTGACCCCTTTGTGGGTCGTTGAAGCACCATGACCAATCGCTCCACCATCCTCCTCCACCCCACTCTGTCCTTCGCCGCTCTCAAAGCTGCAGCTAGGCTTATATTCCTGCCCATTCTTTTATGTCAGTCAGAAAAACAGAAAGTCCTACTTCCGAACATAATTTCATCAGGTTGGTAGAAAATAGGAGGCCAAGGGGCCAAGGTCATCGACAGAGAGGATAACAGACGTACTCGGTGGATTAAGGAGGCGGTCTGTATAAGGAAGACAACACCGGTGATGAACCGAGACGAGGGGGGGGATACAAACTTAGCCATATTTGGGACAGTGTTCTCACCGCAAAAGCGCCACCTACATCAGCTACATATAGCGGTGAGAAGCAGTACTCCAGTCAGAAGCTCTGAAGAAGGTGTCTGATAGACATCAAAACGTTAGCAGGTGAGATCAATACCTGGTTGTGTATAAAGAATCTCCCATATCCTAGAAAGTCCTACTGCCTTCTTAACTTACGTCCAAGCTAAAGTTGGTGGCTGTCCAATTTAAAAAATATATATATCACGTACCATCGAGCAAACCACAAATTGATCGCGGTTTTACGGTCCGAGTGCTGATGATGTACTGGATGACCATCGTAAGGCTTGTTATAGATCACTTTTACTTTTAGTGGCGGTATGTAACTATCGTTTTTATCTAAATTTAAGGGTTGGCAGGGATCGTTTTCGCTTAAAGTTTAGGAGCGGTAAGGATCGTTATTACTTAAGATATAGGAGGGGTAAGAATCATTACTGCTTAAGATTTAAGGTCGGTAAAGGTCGTTTTTGCTTTAGGAGCCATCAAGTTTACAGCTCGCCAGCTGGTTACCACAGCCCATCATGGTGGTTATAGCGAGCTATCTGCAGTATGACGCGTACGTGCCTTTACCGCGCGCTGTATGGATAATATGATACAGATGTGACTTTCAGAGTCGTTGGAAAGTTTTTCTGACTTTTGAACTAAAGGGAAACTGAGACAACGATAGCCTTGTTACATAACGAGAACAGCTTGCCTTTGTTTGTTTATTTGATAGCTTATAGTCTGTCTGTTAAGGAAATGTGCAAAAGATCTGTAGTTCACGGTTTATTAACTTGTTGAGAAAAACCAGGGGAGTTCCCTTTGTACATCGAAATACACATTCACATATATCCATAAAGCTATACATATACATCCACATGCAGATGTACGTGCACTTAAATACAATATATAGCGTGTACTTGTCTTAATAGAAGGAGAGAATTGAACACCTACAAAGACTGTTAATGTGGTCTACCTTGAATGCAGGAGAACTCTGGCATGACTTTCTAATTATCTCGTGGAGTAAAGCACAGCACGACACTGTGCGTGTTGTTGAACCATTACCTAGAGCGAATACCAGCACTACACATATCATTAGGCTATATCTACTGCACTTAGACACATTAGAACCGACATAAATGCGCTGCGCATACAGCTCATTTGGGAATCCGTGCCGTGGTCGGGGCAACAAACAAAGTCTGCGTGGCAAAGAGACGTGGTTCAAATGGTTAAATAGGGTGAGGAGCCACTTATGATTTTTGTAAGATGCTTATATTTCAACTTGTTGCTCAATATGTTAAGTTAGCTTTTATTTGTTAATTGAAAGCACATATTTTTCTCTTTATCTGAATCTCATTATTTCTGTCTGAAATGATGTTTTTGTAAAGATATAAAAGTCAAAGTTCATCATATTCATCAAATCTCCGCATCATTCCGAGTTGAAGGTGACCTGAGATCAGTCAACGTAAGTTATGAATTATTAGAGTCAATCCCAAGAACAGCAGAATGTGGTTCTTTATGTTGCTTAGTTGACAGAATGTTTATGTGTTTAAAATTTAATGTGTTATGTTTATTTGAGTACATAATACATGCATCACTAGTGGCCGTAGAGTCCTTGGCGAATATTGCATAATCCTTCATATCACATAAAGCCTCTACATCCCAGCTTTAGTCCTTTATACGCCTGATTAACGGTCTTGATTTATGAAACCGTTGCAGGTGTGAAAACGGCTTTACCGGGGATTTCACAGAAACAAACTCGTAATTTCTGACACACGACGAGTTACAATGGCGTTCATGTTTCCATTCAGTTATCAATCAAACATAGATAAAACCAGCACAACGATATCTCTGCCACAAATCGAACAGAAAACGTTGACAAAAAAAGACAGTTTTGTACTCTCCAATCTATGTTAAGATTACCTTTTGCACGGGTTCTACGTTCCATGGTTTTATAGAACTTCGCGGATTCTACGTTCTAATGTTCTGTAGAATGCTCTATAGAATATAATTCAGAATAGCTTTGCGCCAACTAGACATTTTTGCACGACTACCAAATTGACACTGAGGCATATGAAGCCATTACTCGAGATGATATTCGATTAAAGATAACCCCAAACTGTTTGTGATCATGTTAGATGAAATTGATATCAACACCGCCGGGAAAACTAATAGACTAACCCCCTGGCTTCATTAGCATGGGAACAGTATACACCACAGAAGTATTTAGCATGCAGAGTTCGATCTATGATAGCTGAAATGAAACGGTGGTAACCAAATTGTCGTCACCAGCGGAGCCGACAGTGCCGCGATTTCGTCTCATTATCGGCAGCAGCTAAACGAGATTAACTCGCGGCGTTACGGCAAGTCGTGTTCCAGGAATACAATCATGTTCCGGGCATGCAATTACACGCAGGGTAGTTCGTGTCGATAAGAAATTTTCCACCATACACAGAGAGATCTTTTTCTTTGATACGCAATTTATTTCGATGAAAACACCACGCTAAAGTTGTCCCCACCCCTAAAGGATTAAGTTGTTGAAATACACATACAACTTGCACCCTAGATTATCGTCAAGGTGGTGCTTTGAATAAATAATAGGAATCAGATGTCTTTATTACGACTTCGGTATTCGTACATTACATAAGCGCGCTTGATTGTGATGGGACACAAGGGCTAAACTTTGTTCTAACACAACACAACACAAGAGGTTATTCATTGGATATTTCTACAATTATTATACATCTGGCCGTCTTCGGGATAATTGATTGTTTCAATAGGACACGTGACATTGTAGAAATATGACGTGATCAAAGTGTCAAAGGTTGTCGTAAGTCGGTATCGTGCCCTGCACCTAATAATGGCTGCGTTGTTCATTAAATGGAGTTAGCGTCAAACGGCGCCAAACCTTAAAACGTTACGAATATGACGAATGTATAGTTCATTTAGTGTGTACACATTGTACGAGCCTTTTACTTTAGTAATTATCTCCATGAAAAATGGAGATATTGTTTTGGGTGTGTCTGTGTGTCTGTTTGTTTGTCTGTTTGTCTGTGTTTCCGGACTACTGAAGTCAGCATAACTCAAGAACCTCTTGATGGATTACGATGATATTTGGTATGTGGGCAGGTGTTGTGAAGCCGAAATTCAAGGTCGATTTTGGGCCCCCTGGTATGTGACCTTGGTACTGCAGCAGAACTTCAATTTTTGTATCTTTTGACCTGGACGTGCTGTGGTCTTGATTTTTGGGTGGCAGATAGCTTGTGATGTAATGAAGAAGTGGTGTAGGTTTGGGCTCCCTAGCAGCTTCCTCTGGAACTGCAGGGGCGTTTTTGTAAAAATCTTCTTAGGAGAATAACTGAACAAAGGAACGACGGATTTCCATGATATTTAGTATGCAGGTAGCTTAGATAGAGATATACACAATGAAGTGCAAATTATGCTAATTGGGGCTTTATTTGCATAGGTAATGAGGAAAATCTATATTTGCAGTGTTTTCCAATATAAGACTCAAATACATGTAGCTTATGTAGTTTATGGGAAGGGGATCATCAACAGATACCAATTATGCAGATAATTTGCTAATTTGCATAATTAATGCAAACCACCATATCTCATCTAAATTGGAAAATTACAGGACTGTCAATATGATACTTAGCATGCAGGTAGCTTAGACAGAGATATACATAATGAAGTGCAAATTATGCTAATTGTGACTTAATTTGCATAGCTAATGAGGAAAATCTATATTTGCAGTGTTTTCCATTATCAGACTCAAATACATGTAACATATGTAGTTTATGGAAAGTAGAGAATCAACAGATATCAATTATGCAAATAAATTCCTAATTTGCATAATTAATGCAAAGACACCATAATTCATCTAATTGGAAAATTATAGGACTGTCAATATTGCAACATGTGTAAGTTAGATAAAGGTGTTTATGGCCAAGCATATATTATGAAAATGTGTAAATCATTTGCATGAATAGAATTGTTCATGGAGATATGAGGTCGTGGAACTCTTGTTATGACTGCTGCGCTTAGGTAAATGAGTGTGACTTCCCTAAAGCGCCAAACACCGTAGATTAAGCTTTGAAAGGAGTCTTATCGTGCCTTGCACCTGGAAGTGAATTTATTTTTATCTCCATGAAAAATGGAGATATTGTTTTGGGTGTGTCTGTGTGTCTGTTTGTTTGTTTGTCTGTCTGTTTGTCTGTGTTTCCGGACTACTGTAGTCAGCATAACTCAAGAACCTCTTGATGGATTACGATCATATTTGGTATGTGGGCAGGTGTTGTGAAGCCGAAATTCAAGGTCGATTTTTGGCCCCCTGGTATGTGACCTTGGTACTGCAGCAGAAATTCCATTTTTGTATCTCTTGACCTGGACGTGCTATGGTATTAATTTTTTGGTGGCAGATAGCTTGTGGTGTAATGAAGACGTGGTGTGGGTTTGTGCCCCCTAGCAGCTTGCTCTGGAACTGCAGGGGCGTTATCATGAAAATCTTCTAAGGAGAATAACTGAACAAAGGAACGACGGATTTCCATGATATTTAGCATACAGGTAGCTTAGACAGAGATGTACACAATGAAGTGCAAATCATGTTAATTAGGACTTAATTTGCATAGCTAATGAGGAAAATCTATATTTGCAGTGTTTTCCATCATAAGACTCAAATACATGTAACGTATGTAGTTTATGGAAAGTGGATCATCGACAGATACCAATTATGCAAATAAATTCCTAATTTGCATAATTAATGCAAAAAAACATATCTCATCTAATTGGAAAATTATAGGACTGTCAATATGATACTTAGTATGCAGGTAGCTTAGACAGAGATATACATAATGAAGTGCCAATTAAACTAATTGTGACTTAATTTGCATGGCTAATGAGGAAAATCTATATTTGCAGAATTTTTTTATGAAGTTTTGCAAACAAAAGTTCCCGTATTCGTATGAACAGTCAGTAATTAGAGTTAGTTTAGCGTGATATAGAGTTTAGGTTTGACCAGCTTAGTAAGTAGCTTAGGAAGGGAATAGGAAATAACTCTGCTATTGTGAGTATCTTTTGTGATGATAATGGCATTGAATTAAATCCACTTACTTGATACGTATTTCGTGTTAAGATATGCTTTTTCAGTTTCTTTTTACACATTGCCATTTTGGCAGTATGTCAAGATATGACTAATGTTGTCTTTGCTGATCTTTTCAACGACGTTGTGTCAATTTGCACATCCATACCAGGTTTCGCAGATTACCACTCATCATCATCATCATCATCATTGGCACATACATCAGTTGTCGCCAATGCGAATGACAATGGTTTTCCTTCTTCTTTCATATATCCACCACTTCTTTATTCCATTCAATCATATCTGTATGCCATTGCCATCAAGCCTCGTCCACGGCTAGCACGTTAATGTAGCAGAAACCTGCGCAACTTTCAGATGAGTTGTACATTCTATGCAACTTCTTGGATGGTGTCGTCAGTCAATCAAGTTCTGGCAGTATAGATATGGAGTAGATGAAAGATCAAGCGCTTCTTCGAAGACGATGTCTAAGACTAAGACTATCAAAGAAACGAAGACATCTTTGCTTTGTGCCAAATCGTTCAAGCCACAACTCTTAGACAGCATAGAGCATATAATTCATAATCTCCTAAGCAAACTGCATATCGAGCTTTTACAGAAACTGTTCATTGCTTTAAGCAATCACAGTCAGTGCTTATTATATGTGCGACTGTTGTTAAATTTTCAGTGGCGCCAAACATTTAAGACCGTATGAGTATGACGGATACATCCATGAACTTCTACATAGTGCATTGTACGAGCCTTTGAATATAATTGCTGCGTTGTTTATTGATGGGGTTTGCTTCAAGCGGCGCCAAACCATATAAACGTTTTGAATGTGACTAATGTATAGTTCATTTAGTTTTTACACACTGTACGAACCTTTGAATGATTATGACTGGCGTGCTTTCAAATGAATGTAACTTTCCTTAAGCGTCATACACCGTAGCTTAAGCGTTGTAAGAAGAAAGTATTCATCGACTTTTTCTACACATTGCACGAGTAGCCTTTGAATCATCATGGCTGACGTGTTGTGGGAAATGAGTTTGGCTTTTTAACGGCGTCAAACCTTAAAACGTTATGAATATGACTAATATACAGTTTATTTAGTTTTTACACATTGTACGAGCCTTTGAATAATCATGACTGGCGTGCTTTTAAATGAGTGTAACTTTCCTTAAGCGCCTTAAGCTTAAGCTTTGTAAGAAGAAAGTATTCATCGACTTTTCTCCATATTTTGCAAGGAGCCTCTGAATCATCATGGCTGGCGTGTAGTGGGAAATGAGTTTGGCTTTTTAACGGCGTCTACCCTCAAATCTTTATGGATATGACAAATATGTACATTTACTTTATGGCATATGTGGTTTGGTAATTTAGTTAAGCTTTTTAAATCGTCAAACTTCGAAAGTTCTTTTAATATGACGAATGTGTACATTCATTCTTAGTTTACACATTGCAGGAACGTGCCTTTGAATAATCATAGTACAATGTAAATGAGTTTCGCATTTCTACTGGGCTACATTTCGAGGCTTTGTGCAAATTTGTATCCACTGCACATTTTACCACATCATAAAAGTTTTCAATGCTTTGAATAATCATGGCTCGTGGTAAATGAGTTGAGCCTTCCAGCGGCGTCAGATCCCAAGCCTTCATTACGATGACAAATGAACCTGAGTCTAAACCTGCCTTATCTTTCTGGCCACATGCAGAGATAGTCGCTGATAAAGTCGTTAACATTGACAAAGATGCCTCATTGACGTTCAAGGGAAGTTAGAGACGTCATGCCAAGGTCAAGAGTGCGGGTATTCCATTTACGGGAATGGAATAGTGATTTTCTTACCGCTGCCACCAACCGTCGGTTTCTTGGTTTGTTTGTGAACAGACTATCTTTCATAAAGCCACGGGATGATTTTCATCTACTTAACTCCTTGGCTAAAGGAAAACCTATTAGATTTGGGACCCTTGTATGCCTGCAATACGCTACATTCTGGTCTGTGAATTGTTTCATGGCGTCGGGAAACCATTGGTATAGGATATTGAGGTTATCTTGTAACATAAACAAGTTCGCCATTGCCCTAATCAAGGTGGCAAAAGGACAATCAAAACGGTAAGTGAGAAGACCAACTTGGTTGTATTTGACGAGCAAGAAAACTCGATCTCGAATGGCCTGAATCCTGGTTAGGATTCTGGTTTGCCTTCAAATTCTACCAGCACGTTTGCTCTCCAACATAGCTTTCAACCCATTGGCGTATATGTATACGAAACAGATAATTTTACACGTAACATAATGCTTTCAACTTTATGCTCAAACGATATTTGACACACTTATCCCTTTCCTCTACAAACATCACTCTTAAACTGACGAAAGATAGCGGATGCTGTCTGAAACGTCTGACTGTTTCAAAATTCCAGTTGCTTGAGTAACTATTTTTGGCGTATCTTACTACCTGGATGTCCAACCTTCATCAACGTATCACTCAAAAAGCATGCCGGATGAATAATTCCCCAGTCTTGGCCGTTACAGCCGGTTCGGCCCCTCGCCCGGAACTGGAACGGTTGTAATTCTGCGCCCGTAATGGCCGGCTGGAAAGTGCGGCATTATCCAAACTACTTCCGCGAGGTTAATGTGGCCACATCCATCGCTTGTGCCGGGGCGGGACCGGGGGAAGGGCCGGGTCACGCCAGTCGACAGGATTCACATGTCTTTGGATAGGGTCGGCCCCAACTCGGACATGTTGTAAAGGATTGCATTCGTCATTTCGGATGGTGACGTAAAGCCGGCGAGGAAGCTTCAGGCATAAACCTCTGCACGTAAAAGAACCCAACATACTTATCGAGAAGAGTAGGGGTGTCCCGGTGTGCTTGGCCAAAAACGCAAGCCGTATAGCGAAGCCGCATTGCACTACCACTAGCTCCGTGTCCTTGAAAAGCATCATCCTTCACCTCAGTTGAGGATGACTGCCTTGCATTTTTTTACATTTTGGATCCAGGTACAACTCATACGATAGAGCTACTCATTGATCAATGTCGGTTTCTGCTATCAACAACAAATTGCTTGTTACTAGGACGCTGAGTTTACCAAAAGTATCAGATTCGTATGTCTCCAGTTTGAAATAAATTGTTTTAGGGATGGGAAAAGCACTTTCTGTGGGTAGGGGCCATTTCTCAACACGTATAACTCCAATATTCGTCGTCTACAACTCAGTCTTAACAGATACAACCACGCAGGAAGGATAAAAAAGGAATATAAATACTAAGCATAAAACTAAAACCCTATACTGTACACCATGGTACTCTTCTTTTAGCTACATGCGTTTCAATGCTGTCGCTGTTTTCTGATAATTAAGTATCACTTTCTGATGGTTCCCATTTTCGGACAGTTCCCATCTCCAAGTCTGACCCAGTCAAATAGAATTCAACCCCTCTGCCCTCTGCATCTGCTTGGCCCTATCAACAGTAACGGGAAGATGTAATAAGAAGCAGTGAAAGTAATCCAGATCTGTGGAAATGACTGCTCGGGAGGGAGATGCATGATCTCATCGCTACACGTGCCCTCTCCTCCCTCCCCGAAATTAGGACACAAATCCCGCCGACACCGGACGTGACTTGGGTACAGACTTCGAGAAAATAGATCGCGGTTTCTAAGCCCCCTTTAGCAGTACTTTCTTTTGGCATCATTCGTCTTTTGCCATTGGCTATATCTCAAGGATGACATGATATACTTTGGGATTATTGAGAAGTAAGACTCTCGATACTAACAGTTGTACAATATAGACTAAGCCCCATGAAGCAAGAAATGTCCGTTCCTTGACATTTGCGAACGCGGGCTAAAATGATTATTATTACGTCTACAAAGCTACCAGCTCCAATTCTTTGCCATCTTCACCAAAAAGCTAAACTTTGTTGTATCATTGAAAATCCTTTTCTTGTAGTATTCAGCTGTGAAGATATCATTCTCCAGTGTTACATTTTATAGTTCATGTATTGTCATTCATATGTGCATAGATGCGTTTCAAGAAAGCCCGACCGCACTGTTAATAGGGTCAAAGTATTTAGATTGAGTGGTTGTTGTTGTGGTTGGCGGAGTTTTAAAGGTCTTGGGGTCGGACGGAATCCGGGTTGGGTATGAAGAAATCAGCGAATCTTAAAAGGCTTTTGTCAAGCGTGTATTTCTTAATCATCCTTTCCACTTAATCCCGAAGCAGATCTAAGGATTGCAAAGACCTATCTAACTGGCAAAAGGAGTTTTTATAGCAATCCGGTTGCAATAAAACTCCTTTTGCTTGTTGGATACGGTCTTTGCAACCGTTAGATCTGCTTGGAGATTACTTTCCACAACGATTACAATCATAGCCTCCATGGAGGCTCTTCTGTCGGCGTTGGACATTCCTTTTTGTTTATTCTCGATGATTATATGCTGTTTTCACGATTTTTGCTCCTACGGCCTTCTGGATGCAGTCCGTTTTCTACATCATTTTGTTCGGCGCGGAACGGAATTTTTTCTCAAGCTTCTTTGTACATGCAATACCAAAATTGTTGACGGCTATGTGAGAGTGGTATTTACATTACGAACCTCATTGTACAATGAGAAACGTCACATTTTGCATCTCAATGTATTTCTCATATCAGATATTGCCCGGCTATATTCTTTCAGGAGATTGCAATAACTAGAGTGTAGCATATCATTGATATTTGTTATGACAAAGTAGCTGGCAGATATCAAATTTTCTCTACTTACACGGGTCGCTTCAAATGTGTCTAGTCATTTTTCAAATCTCAAGGCCACGGGTGCGGTGTAGCCTGTTGGCATTTCGTTTCTGGCTGTACAACAAAATCGATTGATCTGCACGAACATGCACTCCTGTATCTAATTGTATCTATATCAATTCTGAATCAAAATTGAACTGCAATTGCCAACACAAGAATTGGACTTTCCCACATTTTCGACTGATCAGCTCCAGTCTTTGTCAAGGTATGAGCAATCCACTGCTTAAGAAATTTGGATACGTCAAATTTTCGTGTTGGCAATTCACATTTCAACTTTGATTCAGAATGAATTCTAGATCTACCAACACAGATGAACTTATAAGTTGAATATCAGTACTCATATCACGGCGTACTTAGTTACATGAGATTGTTTTAGTGATGTTTTTCTTCGTGACGATTCATATCAAGTGAGTTTAAATACGTGATACACCAGATATCGACACGATTGTGCTTTCTTTGCTGTCAGAATTTTTTCTAGACTTATTTACAAAATATGCAACGTCTTTAAGTTGTTAGGTGTACAGAATTTCATCAGGTTTTGTTCCAAATCGAAAGTGACAGGTGTTGAATGTCAGACCCGCAGGTTTCGGGTGACATAATCAAATCTCCGGCGATGTCGCGACCGCGGAAACACGACTCATCACTGCCGCGTAATTAGAGAATACCTGGTCGATGGAATTACTCACCACATGTAGGGGCACTGGGTAGGGCTTTTCTGGAATGCGATCGGGGACTAGTAGAACATGAGAAGATAAGACAACGATGTTACTAGTTTCCCTTTTCTCTGTTTCTTTGAATTCTCTACTCTGGCGCGTAATTAGAGAAGACCTGGTCGATGGAATTACTCACCACATGTAGGGGCACCGGGTAGGGCTTTCCAGGAATGGGAACAGTTAGATACAAGACAAGATATTCATGTTACGATATTCTTATTCGCTGCTGCTTTCTTACTACCAAGGTGTTTGAATAACTGGCATCTTCCCCCTTGGCCTTGCAAGACGTTTTAGCCATCGTCAATTCTGTCGTTCTAAGAGAGTGTGAATGTGATGATAAATGAAACGTCAAATCATATTTTAAATGTTCACTTCACTTCGGGTAGGGCTTTCGTGGAATAGGAATAGAGAGAGGGAAGGGTAGGACAAGACAAGACAATGATTTTACTACTTAAACTTTCTCTGTGTTCGTTTCTACACAAACATTTTGAAGAATTTGCATCTAGCCTCTTACAAAAAGAGAATTTTTCCGCCATCATCAATTTTGGCATTTTCAGGGGGCGGGGGAAGGATTTGTAAATTACTTATATAGATATATATTTGTTTGTTTGTTTGTTTGTTTCTTTGTTTGTTTGTTTGTTTGTTTCTTTGTATTGCACAACCGGTAAACTGACGCATGGCGTAACACACCAGGTTTGTACTGAAAAGTACAAGATGCATATCCGGACAGCTTGTCGTGAAATTTGTCATCAAAAATCCTATTTTAAATGTTCACTTCACTTTGGGAGGGGAGGGCCAGGGGCAAACGATTTTTTATCTTGTGTTCGTCCCGGGAGAAGGGTAAAAGATTACACTTTGTTACGTTACAAATGCGTCATTAAGCTATTTTAACTGCAATTATACCATTATTCATGGCGAAGGTCACCTATTATCCGTAAAAACATAGACTCCAGTTTCACCAAGTAGCTTTCAATCTAATCTCAAGCTTTCCAAATATTTGACGTGAATTCAGTTGTGAAGGAAGTATAATCTAGAGTCACATATAAATAAACTTATTCGGCCTGATTATTACATCCAAAGCAACCCAACACGGCACATTATGAAGAACGTAAGCCTAGTCAAAACAACATTATATACTGCCACCGACCACTCCCAGTGGGACCAACAAGAGAGGATTACCATTGTATACTCATTTAGCGTCGCTCAGTCGTGAAACGGGTTCCAAATTGATGCTGATTTTGACACGCCCTAAACCCCGCAATGATTTAACAAGATCGTCTGTCGCGGGGACGGGGAGCAATCAGGAGATCCCTGTCATTTGACGGGGGTTATGGGAATAAATAACGCTCGTGTGGCGGGTGGGAGGAATAAGTGGGGACTGTCCCTGGTGCTGAATGCACCAGAAGTGTTGTTGCGCACGCCGCCTTCCAATGATAAACGTAAAGTAGAACATGTCGTTTTACGGGGATTATGCGACAGGTAGTGTGGATAAATAACGTTTCTGTGACGGGTGGGAGGAATAATCGGGCACTGTCCCTGGTGCTGAATGCACGAGAAGTGCTGCTGTGCGCACCGCCTTCCAATAGAAGGCAAAATAGATCCCGTCATTTTACGGGAGGTATGTGTCAGGATGTGGGAATAGATAACGAAAATGTGACGGGTGGGAGGAATAAGTGGGTACTGTCCCTGGTGCTGAATCGTTAAGAAGTGTTGTTGTATGCACCGCCTTCCAATGGAAGACGCTGTAGATCCTGTCATTTTACGGGAATTATATGACAGAATGTGAAAATAGATAACGACAATGTGACGGTAGGAGGAATATTTTGGCACTGTCTCTGGTACTGAATCGTTAAGAAGTGTTGTTGTGCGCGCCGCCTTCCAATAGAAAAGGTATGGTAGATCCTGTCCTTTTATTAAAGTGACGATCTATGTGTCATAATGCGGGTATAACTAACGCCGATGTGACGGATGGGAGAAATATGTGGGTTCTGTCCCTAGTGCTGAATCGTGAGACGTTGTGCGCGCCGCCTTCCAATGAAAGGCCTTCAGGAATATGCAGTCAGATTTGATTGATTTTGTCAACAGGGCGCCTTTCTATTTGGAATAGAATATGAGAAATGTCTCAATCATCTTTATTGCGCGTTTATGTATTGGGAGATTCCAAAGTTACCCTTTTTGCCATACGTTTGTATTTTACTGATCTATAGATAGATATAGATATAGACAGGTAGATATAGATAGACGGATTGATTGTTTTGTGAAACCGAATCCCGTAAGAAGAAAGAAGACCCGTAAAAGTCCCTGTCTGGGTCTACGTTAAATTTATATTCCACATTTTCTTAATATCATGTACTCTCCAATGATCATACACGTAGAAAGGTGACCTGCTCTTTCCGTTGCCCCCTCCGCAAATGGCCTTTAATGGTGCGACACGCAAAAACACATATTCTGGGGTTTTATGGCGCACATGACCTTTAAAAGCGCATGTTTTAAACATCAGGGCATCTCCAGTGATGTACAAGGGGTGACATTTCCGCGCGCTTTGGCTTTTCCTGTGTCGACAAAAATAGGAAAATGTCCTCTACCATTAATGCCTGGTGTGTCTGTCGCAGACTGAATCCTCACAGAATTACAACAAAGCGTGGCATATTGCTCCACTCTGTGTTAGCGAGTATCCTGAAGTTGTCTTTACTCTTGTAAGAGGTTCTAATGGTTTCTGTGCGTGTCTTGTGGCACCGTAAGTTACCGGTTTTCTGATGGGATTCTGTTACCCATATGTATCAAGATGAAAGGGGTCACATGAGGTTGAAAGGCTTTCTGGTAATATTGAGCAGCTGTGGTTCCAGTGGGAATAGAACCGCCAACCTGTGAACCTGGATGCCAGCGTGCTATCTGTCTCGACGGGTTTCATCTGGAAGTATGATGGGGTGGTGTCGGTGCTGGTAAAAGCTCCATGTGACAGCGTTTTCATGTATATCTTTCAAGCAATTCCTCCTACCACATTTCCGAGACACACGTTCGTACATACCATTACCTCCTTACTGGAACACGTCTAAGCCAGGACTATCCCTCACTCACTTTAGAACTGTCTCGTTTCCGATAAAGGTGATGCATCACAACTTACTTACCAATGAGGATTAAAGACCTCCTGCACACATCTCTTCAAATAGCTCTTACAAAGTAGTACGTATCTACACGTACGTTACTGGTAATGTCCCTGGGCCCAGGTGGAAGGAGACAAAATGGCCGTTAGAGGTACGGCTTGTTCTGGGCCATAACGTGCTACATCGGGCATGAATGATTACTGTGAGAGAAAAGTGTCTTTTGCGAAAACGCTGGAATTAATCTGATTTTTTTATAGTGAGCATAATTAAAGCTTTTAGGTACAAAGTTTGAAAAAACGCTGAATTAATCAATAACACGTAGTAAAATCACACCCATTACATCTTATGTATAATCTAACACAATTTGAGCTCCTGGTCAAATAGTTGGTAACTGGGAAGGGTATCTCGGTTGGGGCGACACCGTCTTTCGGAAGGAACGTACAATTGGGCTCCGGCCATGTTCTATGAGATGCCTCGGACACGCTTAAGGGGAAGGGTTAGAATCCCCTCTCTGTAAAAGAATATACCCTGCTAAAGAAACAGTAAGGAAAGTTTCTGCCCTATGTGCCTCTAGTAGCTACAAGGGTCTGATAGAACGAACGAACAAACGAACGAATTGATGTACTTGTGTAACAGCTATTCTCAAGACGAAATTGTGTGGGCCTGCCAAAACTCTTTATTCCACACGTACATAAAGAAATTGTAGCAATTCAGAGGTGCAATACAAATAAGAAGGAAAAGTAGCGTCGACGGGTTCAATCAAACCACAATACACTTTAGACCCCCTCCCCAAATGCCCAACCCAAACGACCTTTGGTTAATCCGCTTTGTCCCTCAGATAATCCCCTCTACACGTAAATAATCCCCTCTACACATAAATAATGCCTTGTATTGCTGAATAATGACCCTATAGCCCTGATAAGGTATATCTCCCTACCGCGGAATTGGATTCTGACTTGCTGGCCGGTTTGCTGTAAGCCTGAGATAGATGTTCACTTGGATAACAACTACTGGACTTAACCATCGGCTTAACGGCGCTGGAAGATTGTACGAAGAAAAACAGGCAATTATGTTCAAAAGAGATAAGTTGCTCCTGACGCTGTCAAACTAGCCATTTTACAGCCATCTTTTGGCGTCTTTTCAAGTCTAAGTACTTTCTTTTTTATCGATTCGCGCATAAAATGAAAACAAAAATGAATTCAGACAAAAATACAGGCGAGCGATAAATTGGATAGTGATACCGAAAGAAACATATAGTAGATAAAACTGGAAACAGTATGATGTTGCACCATACATTGAAAACTAAGATAAACGATCGTAAGGTGCAGGCAAGGACTGACAATATGATTATGCTGATTGAAATAGAGTCCGGGAAGATTTGAAACTGTATAAGCTACGATATGCCAAAGCCTGTAACTGAAAACTTGCTATCGGGTGTGCCTGTAGGCTCGTAGTATCCATAGCAATGTAACCAAAAACCACAGGAAACTTTAAGCAAGGTCATTAGTAAAATTCGATGCTACTACAAGAGATTCGCGGGGTACCAGTTTTCAATGGGACAGCAACACAAGTAAAGCTTGGTGGCTCCTATGAGGCGTAGTCGTGAGGTGCCTGCCTGGTGTCTCCAAATTCCGTCATACATTGTATGAGTAGAAAATAAAATACAAAATGTATCAAATAGGTTTACTGTGACAAAGATGGATGCTCAACTTACAAGCTGAAATTTGTACCAATAAAAGTACAAACATAACATCATATGGCATTTAACGATCCTCAGAGATATTAAGGTTGCCACAGAAGTCACCCAGCTGCATAACTCATATCAGGTACCCGACAGGTCCATTCATTGCTTGTAAACCAAACATAGTAAACATATGCATGCACGCACCTCTAGACAGAATCAGACAAGTATATTACATGGTAAGTAATAGTTTCTTTGTACTAAAAGGGCTTGTATCTTTTTAGTACAAGAGAAGCAACTGACCATTGGTGTTTAACAAATAAATCGATTCCACGTTCAGTACGCACGAACTTTATTAACAATACTCAATATATGTAGTAAGAGATAGCAAGAAATAAGTTCATTGAAGCACCTAGAATATCATCTTGTATATTATTCATCAGAACAAAATATTTAGGTTGAGAAATATCTTATTATGCAGTGGAGTAGTTTTTGATTATCTGCCAAAACCAAAAACGATAAATTCAGATTCTTTATTCATTTATTCATTAAACTTCGCAGATTACGATCCGCCATAACTTATCATTATGAAATATGATGGGAATGATAATATACTCTCAAGGCCAACTCCTCCATAAAACTGCTCCTGTCTAAAGTGCAACGTTAACAATGACAGTTGTTGTGTGAGGAATAATGATGAACGATTCTAATGAAGGTTGTGTGCTTTAAATGCAATTTTTGTGTTTTTGTGTTCCGGTAATAGAAGAGGAATAGAAGTAAAAAAACTATCGAAAATTGTAACATCTTCAGCATATGTCTAATAAATACAAAAAGAGTTTTTGATGGTCGTTATTCTGTCGTATCAGAAAATAGATACAGTACTGTAAATGCAGAAATGTTCGCGGTTTTCGCGGCGACAGTTTCACCGCGAACTTAAAACCACCGCGAACATTTTTGTCCAATACTGTAGCAGTGTGTGACTATAGCACTGCCGTGAACCTAAAACCACCGCAAACACTCCATTTTCCCCTTAGCGTGAAATAAAAACCACGCGAACTTAAATGCATTTACAGTATCCTTATCCCAACCGTTTGTAACCTACGAAAATGCTCAGAACACAGTCTGCAGTTGTAAGTAATACCCGAAGATCTTACTTTGTTTGAAATCGATTATGTGCCCCTCTCCTCTCGGAATTCAATATCGGCTAAACCCAAGACAAAAACAGCATCTAATTTCCCTCCTCTTATATCATTAACAGCTTAGCGCCAGATATACGACTTTTTATTCCCACATCACCTTTAGGCTATATCATCAACGGCTCATCCTCAAATAAACGACGCTTCATAAATGACATTTTCATTTCCCCTCTCCGGCATTATCAATGGCTCACCCCCAGATAACCGACGTTTCATTTCCCTCTCCAACACTATTAAAGTCTCATCCCCAGATAAACGCCATTTCATTTCCCCTTTTCCGGGATTATCAGCGACCCATCCTCAGATGAGCGACACCTTATCTCCCCTCTCCAACACTACTAACGCCTCGTCCCCAGCTAAACGACTTTTCAGTTCCCCCTCCGGTATCAAATGGCTCATCCCCGGATAAACGACGTTTCATTTCCCGCTATCCGCCCCGCTGATGACGAGATTAACGCGGGAAAAACCTTCGCGTCACATCAGGATGTCGCGTCACGTCCCTCGCGTTAGGACGAATAGGTTCGATTAACCAGGAGGTTTTCTACTGCTGATGGCCGCACAGATCCGTTAGCTGTGGCGAGTCATTAGCGTTAGGCTGGCTTATAGTCTTGTAGTGGAAACAACCCGGGACATGCTTTTATGTTCAGGTGCTTAAAGTTGAGGTGAAAAGTTTAGCTACGATGAGATGTTGAAACCGGTTACGTCATGCATGATTGCAATTTCTAGATATCTGCAATTAGATATATCAAGTTGACATAACTAATTGCAGATATATAGAAATCAAAATCATGACGTAGCTGATTGTCAAGATTTCGAATGCTAAAATCAGTTAGGTCAAGGTTTTGATTTTCAGAAGTCTGAAATCAATTACGTCATGATTTCGAAGGCCAAAATCAGTAACTGCATGATTTGGAAAGAAACGTTAATTACAGATTCTATTAACCGGGAGATTCTCTACCGATGGCCGAACAGATCGGTTAGTGTCTTACAGTACTGTAGCGGGAAACAAGCCGGAGACATGCTTTTATGCTTAAGGTGAAAGTTAAGCTACGGTGAAATGCCGAACCCAGTTACGTCATTATTTTAATTTCTAAATATCTGCAATCAGTTATGTCAAGATTTCAAATGCTAAAATCGGTTAAGTCAAGATTGTGATTTTCAGAAGTCTGAAATCAATTGCGTCAAGATTTCGAATGCCGAAATCATTAACATCATGATTTTAAGAAACAGTACCTCAAGGTAAGATTAGCCGGGAGGGTTTTTTCTCCTAACGGCCGCACAGATCAGTTAGCTGTAGGGAATCATTAGTGTCAGGCCGGCGCTGGCGGTCTGGCGCTGTCAGCGTTCTTTCCAAACACAACACCTGATTTGGGGCGACTTATTCATCGTACTGTCTTCATCTGCGTAACGTGAAATAGAAAGTCAACGAAATGCCGAAATAAGCTACGCTATGGTTTTTATTTTTGAGCGTCTGAAATCAATTACGTCATGATTTCGAATGCTAAGATCAGTTAGGTCATGATTTAGAAAGAAACGTTAGTTACAGATTCAATTAGCCGGGAGATTCTCTACTGATGGCCGAACAGATTGGTTAGTGTCAGACTGACTTACAGTCTTGTAGCGGGAAACAAGCCGGCATATGCTTTTATGTTCAGATGCTTTAGCTACGATGAGATCTTGGAATCAATTACGTCATGAATTTAATTTTCAAGTATCTGAAATCACTTACGTCAAGATTTCGATTGCCAGAATCGTCTGCTTCATTATTTTGAAGGAAACGGGCTTACGGTGTTTCGCATCAGGTAAACAATAGATAAAAATACGCCAAAAATAGTTACTCAAGTAACTGGATACAATTTTGAAACAGTCAGGCGTGTCAGACATCATCCGCTATCTTTCGTCAGTGACTGAGAAAGGTACCGTCCGTGAAAGATAGCGGATGCTGTTTGGAACGTCTGACTGTATTAAAGTTTTATCCAGTTGCTTGAGTAATTATTTTTGGCGTATCTTACTACCTTGATGTCTAACTTTCATCAACGAATGAATATAGACTTGTTTTATAATCAGACTTGCCTGTACTTTACAGTTGAATAACAGATTCTGACATACCGATATGCAGTAGCTATATATTCATGGTATCATCGACTTATCCTGAACGACAATCAAAATGACCTTCTCTCGAGTGTTGATCGTAATCTGGAAACTGTTCGCGTATTGATTGTAGTACCAAATCGACCATAAGCCTGAGGTTATGTACGAGGAGTGAACAGGGGCAAATGACACTATACATTTCAGGGGGAACTGCAAAGGATACATCATGCGTCAAGAAAGCATTTGTGCTATGAAGTTTAGTGCATGAATGACTGATTAAATGAATGAATGAATGATAGTACGATCTGAGCGCACTTGTTTTGAAATAGACGATAAGATATTCCAAACGTCGAGCGTTGAAATGTGCTGTTACAGTAATAGGTGCGTAGGGTCTTATGAGTACAAAACAGATATCTCTGGACTTTCGCCAAAACATTCCATTCCACACCTCTCGTTCGTAGACACATGTATCTCGGTAGTTAAAGCCAATGGAAAGCCAGACAAAAACATATGAAGGATTCAGGTGACGCCAGAAGGTCTTTTTATCACTGTAAAGTGAACACAGACCCATGGCCTTACCTATGGACTAGAGAACAGCACGTGGCCTAGGCCCTCGCCTCTAGACCAGTGCGCGAGCGGGTGGGGAAATGGGCCCATTTCCAACCCAAATGAACCTCCGGGCGCGTTATAAAGGCGGGGCCCATTTGTCAAGCTCACGGCCGAGCTGACATCGCCTTCTGGTTGGCGGTGAGGGAAAAAAGGGCGTGGGGTTGTATAGTAGTCCAACCTTAGTAGACTTTATATAATAATCGTTTTCTTTATGCAAATGAGCATTGTGATCCATTTCTGGGTTTATAAATCCAGCTGGGAACTTAAGTTTGGAAGTCTGACTGGGGTTGTGCAAAGTTTTCCACGTGCAAACTCGCAGCAAGCGTGCCTGTCAAAACTCCCAGCCGAGAGGGGCAGTCGGGGTGAGGGTCTGTCAGCTGACCATTGTTGGAGGATCGATCACGTCGCACTTACGGGCGCGGTGTCGTGGCGTGAGTGGGGCCGAGATCTGCACAACAACGTACCAAGCCGCTCTTAACGTCCGGAGCAACAAGCGTTAAGGGGAGATCTTTACGCGTTTGATCAAAAGAAAATCGTGATCGAAGTGTGCTGAAGAGAGCTCACTCGCAGCTGTTGCGAGCTCACTTGGTGGCGAGCCGTGAAAGCAACCAGTTGTTTTACTGGGGAAATCAAATCAAGGGCCGGCGGCTGACGTGACGCGGAGTGTGCGCGAGAATCGGGCGATTCGAGCCTGCAGGCGGACAAGCTGTTGATAGTGTCAGTGGGAAGGAGTGAAGTAATCGGAAATCGACTGACGTCAGAGTATTTCTTTGCAGAAGACCAGCAGTTGTGAGTCCGGAGTAAAGTGGACACGGCAGCGGCGGAAGAACAGCGAACAGGGAATTCAGCAAACGGACGACGAGTGAGTCAAGTAACGGTAGGTGCACTTTTAAATCTTCACTTGTTTTGTATTCTATTATTGGTTCGACTGTGAATGACATACAGCAAGGGCTGCCCAACTATCCTGTGGCTATCACAAAGGGCTAGCCCTGGGGACGGAACAATGCACAGGAATTGGGAATATTAATTTACATGAATAGTCTTGCGAATTCACAACCATGACATGTTTCTGTGTCTACGTATTTTTTAGTCCATTCGCATTACGAGTTCTAAGAAAACTTTGAGATATCTGATCGTCTCAAGCCAAATCACTAGCGTATTCTTAAGACATATTGATTCTGTGGTTAAAGCTGTGGGTAAAGTAACATTGCCGCCATGGTAGTTGTGTCCCAAAAGCAGTCTCCGTTTTTCTGGTTCCCTGTTTTTTAATCGCTGCAATTTTGTGATGATTTGTCGCCAAGTCGTTGGAAAACTATGGCAATTGGCAAACATCCTGCATTCGACGTAACGGCAGCAACAAAACGTTGACTGTTAGCGACGGCTGCCTAATTCAAAACACGGGTGAACAATGAGCAGGGCTGATACGAAAGCACTATGTTGACCTCTTCGATTTTACCATTCCGTGATGACTATGTAGCTATAGGTTTTTCAACAGTCTATTGCTTTTTATCGATCTGTACCTTGGCCGTTATGCATTTAGATTGAGAGCAATGAATAGTAAAAATGTTCACTTACCAACAACACTGCTATATCAAATATAAGTTATGGAAAAATACTGTTAACAGCAGGCTTGACTATTGTCCCAATGTTTTCTAAATATGTCAAGGAAAAGTGCATGTTTCACGTATGCACTAGTATCTTCCCTCATATGTCATATACCGACTGTGCCATAGTTTATACACATGCTATAGGTGCAAGTGCATACCACACTCTAAAACGGACCAGAAATGCAACACGTCAGTTCATCCGCAACCGTCCAGGCCGTCCAAACACCTGGCATGCTTTAGGTACTACAAGTGTGCATTTTTAATTGCGCCCCAAAACGCTAGCCTGGGTGCCATCCTATATCTACCGGGGCTCCTACACTCGCTACCCTAAAAAACATGTATATGTTTTTTAGGGTAGCGAGTGTAAGAGCCCCGGTAGAAATAGGATGGCACCCAGGCTACAAAACGCACCAGAAAGGCAACACATCACAGGCCGTCCTAAACACTACGCGGCCTGGCGCGATCGCTCCCTGTACCACTTACTGCCTCCCCCACCCTCCTGACATATTTGTATAACAGAAAACCAGCTTGCTGTCTATCAACCCCAATCTGCGCAGTAATCTCCGCACAAAGTCGCGGCCGCTCCCCATTCAATCAGAGCGTTAGAAGGTTCTGCCGCGGCTCTGATGGTGTTTGGGCTTGAAAGGCCAATAACTTAACCTGGTCACCAGTCCCTCCCAGGGCTTCAGGCTGGGATTCCTCGGCTCGGTATGCTTTTATCCCCGTTGACCAACTTACCGCGCCCCGGTGATTTTGCTTGCCCGACTTCAATGATAAAGGACCTGCCAGGTTGTCTAACCAGACTCCGCTGATACCTGGAAAAATGATAGAGATTGGCCAAATATGTTGAACGATTTGCAAGAGGAGTTTGCCAGCCATTGAGTTACAAGTTACTATCAATGAATTGTTCTCCAAAGCCCTCAAACAATTATCCCTATTTTGGTCGATTTAAACAACTTGTTCCGAATCCGACGGGGAGGTCTGGTGAAGACCCCCTTCCAGGGTCTGAAGCAAAATTTTCTTGGGGGTAGGTTAGACCTGGTGCCGAAGAGCTGTCCTGTGTGGGACCCGGCAAGAGTCTGGATTGACCAGGCTAGGGCAGAAAGGCCAATAGCTCGATTTGATGCGACTTGCTGATAGATAGAACGCCTCGGAGGTAATTCCGGCGCAGGCACCCGATCAATACGTGCAAAACCCCGGGCTGTGAGATGGAATTGGGTTTTGTGCAGGTAACATCCGCGGGTAAATGGAGATTTGTAGCGGAGATCGGAGACCAAGGTCTTCGCCTTCGCTGGAGAAAAGAATATGAAAGAATATTTTGAATCATGAAATGAATCTTTAAAAAAAATGAAATGATTTCTGAAAAAACAACAACATGAAATGAGTTTTGTAAGAATAACATGAAATGATTCTTTTATTAAAAAAACACGAAATAAATCTTGTAAAAAACATTAAATGAATTTGGAAAAAAAGATGATGAAATGAATTTTGTACAAAAAATGATCAAATTGAATGAGGGTAACATCCGCGGGTAAATGGAGATTTGTAGCGGAGATCGGATACCAAGGTCTGCGCCTTCGCTGGAAAAAGAATATGAAAAATGTTTTAAATAATGAAATGAATTTTGTAAATAAAACATGAAATTAATTTTGTGTAAAAAAACTAAAAATGTTTTTGTAATAAATATATGAAATGAATTAAAAAACATGAAATGAATTTTTTCTAACTGACAATTTTTTTCTAATATGAAATGAATTTTCTAAAAAAAATGATCAAATTGGATGAAGCGAAATTTGATGGAATGACTTGAAAAAAGGTGGAAATTGAGGAAAATAAGATGAAAAAAAAACAATGTTAACAAAAATCAGCATTTAGCATGCCTTTTTCGCGGAGGTCATGTAACTTTTCTAACATAAGGTAGAACTGTATTGATTAATTGCAGCTTGTTTATACACCCACTTGTGTCTGGACAACGTAACGTCAAGTCATCTGTATAAGGATCCGTTTGAAAGATTTACGATTCAAAATCTACTGTATCTAATTCTAAAATCTGCGCACCCTTCGTGCAAAACCATATAACTACGCTTAAAAAGGAATCTAACTATTAAGCAACGCGCAGTGTAATTGTGTATGGACATACAAGGGAGCTTAAGTAGCCCATAGGGACTGTAAGAGCTCATTTTGAATTAGGTTAACTGTTTTTAACACAGTTAAGCTAAGTTGTCAGCGCACGTTATTTTTCCTTGGGTGTCAGAAACCATTTTATGTGTCTTGCAAAATAATCTCTTGTTTGTGTTCTTTATGCCTGAAATAGTTTATGATTTAGAGACATTTGTACAAACCGTCTGTCCGATTTATCTATCCGTTTTGGAAAAAGACATAAAGCAGGTGCGATGAGCTAACGTTAATGCACATACACCTATAACACTTTGTCAAGTGGAAAAATCGGGCCCATTTATTCACCATAGTAAATGCATGGGAGGCAGATAAGAATAGAACTCATTTCAAAACTAAATAGCCAAAAAAATATGAAAGCTGATTGCGCCATTTGCGCAAACTACAGTCAAACTCACTTGTCCATTTCAGAGCACTATACAGTGTGTGCGTGAGTTATATAGGCTGATTATTATAGCCAATGCATATTTACAAATAACACGTTCACTAGTGGGAAAATGATGCCCATTTATCGACCATAGAAAATGCGCGGAAGGCCACTTCGAAAAATAGGGCAAGTCTAAAGGGAAACATTCCGCCAAAGGCATTAACGACGGGCCATAAACGTGTGGATTTTATAGCTAGTGGAACATATACACAGCAGTACACCAGATAGGGCTCATTATGTATGGACTGTGATACACAATGGCGGTCCACTTTAACGCTTTTGACATTAGGAGCAGATAAGCAAGTTAACATTGTGTCCATATGGACATCGAAATGAACGATGTTTAGGTTCAATGCCTTGTTATGCAGTGCTGCATAGTGCGTGTGTTATAGCTAGTGGAACATATAAACAGCGGTACACTAGATAGCGCTCATTATAGGACTGTGATACACAATGGCGGTGGACCACTTTTACGCTTTTGACATTAGGAGTGGATAAAAGGTGAACATTGTATCCATATGGACATCTAAATGAACAATGTTTAGGTTCAATGCCTTGTTATGTAGTGCTGCATAGTGCGTATATCATAACTAGTGGAACATAACCACTGTACACCAGACAGGGCTCATTATGTACTGACTGTGATACACAATGGCGGTCCACTTTTACGCTTTTGGCATTAGGATCAGATAAGCAAGTGAACATTGTATCCATATGGGCATCTAAATGAACAATGTTTAGGTTCAATGTCTTGTTATGCAATGCTGCATAGTGCGTGTATTATAGCGAGTGGAACATATAAACAGCAGTACACCAGATAAAGCATTTACAACGTCTATGTACAGACTGTGGTACACAATGGCGATGGACTAATTTCACGCTTTTGACATTAGGAGCAGATAACTACCTTTATCCCCTTTATCTACATTTTAGCGATGAATATGTTCACATTCATGTCTAGCTACGTACACAGTGCAGGAATTGCAACTGGATGGACAAAACATCGTACGAGACAGAATTCATTATCGTTGTGATATTTATGAGCTGCGACCCAAAGCGGGGACGGACTATTACAACCATAATACAGACGGCTATCCAGTTGTATCTGAAAATCCATTGAACTCCACCAAAATCCATAGTGGGGGTACTTAAGTATGACCTCTAACGATCTTGACATACGTTTCTACACATTCAAATATAGCTATAGGTTCAATGATTTGTTATGCAAGGTTCAATAGTGCAAATGTCACAATGGAAGGGACGTACTTACTACAATAAATAGAGATCATTAGTGTAGGGACTGGAACCCACATTTGCTTTGAACGCGACAATCATAAGAGCCCGTTTGAACTCTGGTTTTATGACATCCCCGAGCATAGTCAAAGTGGTTAGATGCCTCTCAAGATCACCTAATGCGGGTATCAGGACAAGATACACATCGGATATAGCTCAATATTGTTTTAACCACTATAACCACTCACGGACAGCTACCCCATCGCATGTAAATGGAAATATACAGTTTGGGAAAATATTGCACGATCTCTTAAACTAAAATGCACTTTTCTAACCACCATTTCCATTCGCCATTACTCCCTCCCAATCAGTTGGATTTTATGAATCATTACCACGTTACTATAACTTTTCAACATAATATAGTTTAGTTTATACACAAAAGGTAGAGATTTTATACTGATGAAGACAGCAGACAGACTGCCGAAACGTTTGTAGAGGAAAAATAAGGATGTGTACAAACGAAAACTATGTTCAATTGATTTACTAACGTCAACATGATCAAACTATTTCCGGAGATAGCACTGTAACTTTTGGCGCACTTTACGAGCATTTTTTTTATAAATGTCAAATAGCAATAGATGTGAATCTGAATCTTCGTTATTGACCGAAGCTCCCGGCGCTTTGTGAGCAGGTGTGGCGGTACAGGAGGTATTATCTAATCGATAACATCCCAACCGACAGCCTCCTAACGTCTCCAATATCGGCCTTGTGCGGTCACGGGCGGCTTCTATCTCGGAAATCGTAAGTCGGTTGAGGTTGACAGCAACCCAAAATATTCATTTGGAAATTCAAAAAGAAAACGAGGGCTCATTAAAATCTACCTGCAAACCAAATATCAAGACAATGCAATTAGGCATTTTCGAGTTATCGTGTTGACACACGCACACACACACAAGCACGCACACACGCGCACACACACACACACACACACACACACACACACACACACACACACACACACAAACACACATACACAAACGCTATTGAACATAGACTTTTTGGCAAAGGTAAAATTAAAACACAATAATTACGTATCAGTACCAACGAAAGGCCAGAGGAGACACAGACATTACAAGATGTTTCTGTTTTTCCTTATAGTTTTCCGCTACTGGCTATGCTGAACTTCTAACAAAGTCCCAACAGTATTGCCTTGTTGGTTGCGGTCATTACTAAGGCTTTCATTGGTGAGAGTTCATCGCGTAACAACAACGGCCCTGCCTGTTGCTTTTGAGTATGCGTTTTTATCGGTTGCTGACTGTACATGTATAGAATGTTTGTAGGCAAACTTTTACTAGGGTAGCGCGTCTGGACCAGAAAATTGAGGATACCACTTTTATCACCATAGTTACGAGCTTTGTAAATAAACTTCATCGCTTAGTGGCCATCTGTCTTTTCAATTGCTGCTCTGTTTGCGATCCTGTTTATTTCTGACAGTGGCTGTGGTAAACTTTATGGACAGGCAGGTGGTGTTTCTCAGCCGGAAATTGAGGCTACCGTAAACGGTAGTCGCTAGGAAGTGTCTTTCTGCTTTTGAACTTTTACGTCTTTCTGTCAGTGCTATGGTTAGGGTTTTACCAATAGCGTTTTTGTCCCGCGTTTGTGGCCAACAGAAGCAAAAGTTCAGCACTCCGTAGCGATCTGGATTTGACTTAGTCTATCTTTGCGTTTCTGTGTGTTTTCAAGTAGGTTATAACATCCATGGTATTTCTAAAAGTGGTTGCATAGGTTGCTTGAACAAAAGCCGTATATTTTGCTCCTCGTTTGAGGACGGATGCGGACATCGCTAATAGCCTGGATGCAATATCTAAAATACCTTTGGTCACATAATGGTGTGGGAATAGATACGTTAGAGATTTGGGGTCTGGCATCCAGGCTATAAGCGTCAAGGTTTCAAAAGTAAAAGATCGGCGCTAAGTAACTATTAACGTTTGAACGTGTGTTTTTTTTCGTTTTCAGCATTTTCTATCGTTTCTTGTGTTGTAGTTTTGATTTTCTTGAAACACTATTCTGCCCCTTGCTTGAGGCAGGCCATTGAGTCCGCCGCCTTGCTGAATATGCATGCGGGTGTCAAACCTGTGAAATATCACTTCCTTCTGTAAGTAGCAGCTTCCTCCGGCCCCCATCATCCTCTATTCACGTTCCTCCGGCCCCCATCATCCCCTATCCACGTTCCCGCCTCCTCTTCTGACCCTTGACACCTGCCCATTCACTGTTGCCATGGCGACGCAGGCGACCGAGCTACCATGCCAAACTCCGGTCCATTCTTCAGTTCTGTGAAAAGATGTGTGATTGAATGAAGGAGAATAGTTCAGCTCACGGAAGTTCGCGGCTGTGTGAAGCTTTGATTTGCTTCTTGCCGTGGGAAGAACAAGGCGCACACAGAAGCCGAACAAGACCTTCCGAGAAATAGGCTGCACTCTGACTAAACGGAAATCGTTTTAGACGCCCCAGGGCATCTTGATTGTAATTAACTAATTAAGTAAAACAAAAAGACTGAGTATTTCCAAGGAGGTTATAAGGGTGTTTTTTTTTTCGATATGAGGACTACCTGATGAATATATCTCTTGTAACGTTTCAGGCAAAACACGACTTTCAAGATTTGAAATGCTTAGTTTGTTTTTCTCTTTCGATTTTTTCACAGGTTGTGCCTATTTCATATTTCGGTTAAAAACAAAGTTTACTACAGGTCTCTTGCCCTATTCTATTCTATCCTATTCTATTATATTATATTATATCATATCATATTACAATATATTCCATTCCATATATAAGCAATACTGGTGGATTCCCAGGCAGCATGGTGCATATCTGTGAGCAAGTCTCACAAAAATCGCTACTAAAAAAAACGCAAAATTAATCTAACTCCAAGTTTCCTAGCACCCCTAAGTGTCCCAGTAGAAGTTCTTAGCTGCTGCTCAGACAGTAAAAGTGAAAGTTCGTAGCTGCTGCTCAGACAGTAAAAGTGAAAGTTCTTAGCTGCTACTAAGACAGTAAAACTGTAAAAGTGAAAGTGCATCCATCACGGTTAATGAAGGAAATTTGGTTTTGATGGAGATGACGTCACGGCGTCCATTCCTGGCGGCTGAGGCAGAAAATTGTTTCCTGGTGACCGGTCTGCACCGGGACGGGCTGATGGTAATGCTGGAGTATATCAGCCTCTTCCTTTGACTTTCGCTTCTTCTGAGAATTCGTTGAAATTAGTCGTACATCGTTTGTTTTTGTTTCTTTCTTTGTTTCTTTCTTTGTTTGAGCCTTTATCTCAAGCCGCTTGTCATCGAGGTCATGAGGGAAGAGGTATGAGACAGACAAAATAAATTAGGTTATAGACAGGAAAAACTGATGGTGAATTGAAATACACGGACTTTTAAAACTTTGCATTCTTGTCCCTGTATTGTAAGTCTGTAATCCTATACGAGGACTCGAGGTAAACATCAAATCAGAGTTGTGAATATGCACCGGGACGGACTTATGGTAATGCTGGAGTATATCAGCCTCTTTCTTTGACTTTCGAGAAGTTTGTTTACAATAGTATATTGTCGAAGAGACCTCGTCACGTGTATTGTACATTGTCGATTTAAAGCTCTTACGTAGATGGTATGTAAAAAAATAAATGTATTAAAATTCATTTACATTTCCAAATGAAAATCTTGGTATTGCGTGTAATACCCTAGTATTAGTTCTTCCCAGAACTGTTGTCTTTGAAACAGTTTTATCATTAAATGTAGAGGCTTCTTTATTCGATAACCGTAAACAATGCGGCGTTTTTGTGTGACAGGCCGTTTGGTGAGATGTGCAACTTTAACTAGCTACGGACGCGTGCCTGCGAAGTTGGTGTGTTACGCCGAAGGTCGGCTATACCGGCTTTACAACTGTAAATGTACATATAAGTGACGTTCTCCAAAGCACTAACTGGACAGGCCGGCTAAAAGGGAGCAGTGGGTAGAAAATTGCTCCCTCTCCGCTAGTTTGTCTGTCTTGAGCGATGGACGGGGGAGAACCATTCTACAGGACAGGCCGTGACTAATCGACAGAATGTGTGGTTTCGACTCGTCTTGGTGTGTCATTTGCAGGAGAAATGTAAAACGACCACTCTAAAAGACGTGCAAGATTGGCAAAAGAGCGTTGTAAAAACAAAGAGCCGAAACTACACATTTCCTTGAATGTTAGGATATATGTCCTCTTTAGCGGACTTTTTTGGAACTTCGAAACGTGAAGGAAAGGAAGACCGAAGATACAAGGGAAAGAAGAGGAAGAGGACTTAAAAAAGGCTGATAGAGAGACAAAGAGGGGGAAAGACAGAGACACAAACACAGAGAAAGGGAGGCCGAGAAAGATAGACACGTGTACAGAGAGGGGGGGGGGGGCAGAGAGAGAGAGAGAGAGAGAGAGAGATAGATAGAGAGAGACAGGGACAGAGACAGAGAGACAGAGAGAGGGGACAGAGAGGCAGAGAGAGAGAGTAAGAGATGGAGACAGACAGAGAGAAAGAAAGAGAGACAAAAAGAGAGAGGGTAGAGAGAGACAGACCAATAGTGTTGTTATATTGGTCTCAGCCACAAAGATATTTCAATTGATGAAGCCAGCCGAGTTCTGGTGTACGCCTGGCCATGACCTTACTTTGAACTTGACCGCCATGTCCAGACTCTCCGAAACTGTCTGTGAACTGTAGTTCCAGTCTGCATGTGGTCGCACCGGGGACTGGGTCGGGAATATATAAATCAACCAAGCTGTGGAGCTAGCTCATTTCATGAAGAACTGTGTGATCTTAGAGTTGGGTTCAGTGAGACTTAGCTTACAAGAAGGCCGACTGACAAAACGTGACATCTGAGCCTAGCCAGATATACTCCTCAGGTCAGACTTCTACGTCGGCTGTGGACTTGACTTGACTAGTCAGTCTCTTGACTTCTAGTCAGTCCTGTCCATAAAGTAATAACTCAAGCAAGCTTCAAGCGTATGACATTAGGGTCTGTTTGTAGTTCATTTCCCCCACTAGAACCTAGCTTTATATGTTAGCTGTAGACATGACTTCAAGGCAGACTATTGTCATGTCGCTAAACATCATGTGACTGCCGAGCCCTGCACGACCTATGCCTTAGGCTAGACTTCAGTGCCTGACTAGAAGTCAAGTCTACAGCGAGCATAGAAATGGCAGTAACTCAAGCAAGCTGTTGAAAATTTGAACTGAGCTATTTCATCAGCTACAACTGTATGTCGCCAGGGTTTGTTTGGAGTTCAATGCCCCAGCCTCAAGCTAGGGTTATAGTTGACACAGAGAAAGTGGCTCCCTGCATAGAGTTAACGGTGATGATAAATCAAGCAGGCTGTAAGTTGAACTACCGCATTGCATGAGCTACAAGTGTATAGCATCAGACTTGGCCCCCGCTAAACTTACAAAAAGACCGACTGACAGAGAGATGACTGCCGAGCCCTGTACGACCTATTCCTCAGGTTAGACTTCAGTGCCTGACTATAGAAGTCAAGTCTACAGCGAGCATAGACATGGCAGTAACTCCAGCAAGCTGTTGAACATTCAAAGTAAGCTATTTCATCAGCTACAACTGTGTGTCGTAAGGGTTTGTTTTAGGAGTTCAATGCCCTCACTGCAAGCTAGGTTTCTAGTTAACCCAGAGAAAGGGGATCCCTGCATAGAGTTAATGTTGATGATAAATCAAGCAAGCTGCGCGCTGAAAAACGCATGACATCAGCTACCACTGTATAGCATTAGACTCGGCCTCCGCTAAACTTACAAAAAGACCGACTGACAGAGAGTTAACAGTTGAGCCTTGCCAGATTAATCCCTTATGGCAGACTCCAATGTTATAGCAGAAGCCAAGTCGACATACAGCTGACAGACAATTCGAATTGACGATAACTCAACCAAGTTGTGGAAGTAACGTATTACATCAGCTCAGGGCTCGAAACACTAGGTGCATGTGCACCGAAAATTGGAGCTGTGCGCCTAATCTTTAAAACGTTTAAAGGTACTATTGTATTTTTGTACACTAGCATTCAACAACACAAAATTGAGTGGAATGTCAGCAAAACCTAACTACAAACTACAAACCTTCTTGCCTCTCTTCAGGGCTTGAATTTGAGATACTACAGCTAAAGTTTTAACAAGTGATACAACAAAGGTTTCATCATTTGTCATGACATTTTGATGTCAAAAATATGTGTCTTTCTGTGATAGCTGCACTTACTCCGAAAAATATATATGGAGCACTGTCATCATGCAGCTCCAACCGCAAGGCATTCAATTTGCTTCCACAAAACGTGGCTCACGAAGAGACTAATAAACAGTGACAACCAGACCCTACAAGGCTTGTTTCCAATCAATTGGATGTTAAAGTTCACGTGTCCGGCTAGACGTTAGGTTGGCAGCTAACATAGCTTCCGATAGATCGGTCAAGCTGTGGGACGAACTGTTTTTATTTTTGTTCATTCATTCATGCATATTTAAAAGCAAATCAATCTCTACAACTGGATGGGATTCGGAGATTACTTCCGGACGTTCCGAGTGACATCCACCACTCGTCTTCAGCGTCATTAAAATGAACAGTTATAGTCTCAGATAGAGGGTAAGGTTCGGCCACATTTGTAGTCATGATTTAACACCGACAAATGGGGTACAGATTTTCTTAGAATTCAAAAATAACAACAAGACGAAGTCAAAGTGACGCTGCAGCTAACTATATATATACAAACAGAAAGACAATAAAACAGTACAGGTTTCATAAAAGATAGGCTGTTCTTGCATCAGCCACAACTGTTCCGCATTACTGTTGGTCACCACAAAACGTGTCTTACAAGACGACTGATAGGAAGTGACATCCGGGGTCCGCAAGGTTTGTTTACTTTCTCAGAGTTCAATGTCCGACTTGAAGTCAGACTTACAGTTAATACAGACCTTCCTATTAATCAAACAAGGAGAACTGGCTCATTATTATCATCGTCACTACTTTATACTCTTTGTCCTTTTACTCGTACTGTTTCAGCTCAGCTGCATCTGGACATTGCCGGTATAACCGACCTTCGACGTAACACACCAGCTTCTGTATCTGTATCTATATAGCCGGTATAACCTTGCTTATCCGTATCTATTTGGCCCGTAACACACCTGCTTAGAGAACACACACCTCATGATCATTTCCAATTCATAAGTTCATGATTTGATACAGACGGTGTAAGATATTGGACTAGCGTAATGCATCAGCCACAACTGCACGAAATTCAGACTGTTCTCCTCAGAACTAAGCTTTCGAGACGATGGTTCACATTCAGGTCAAAGCCAGGCCTTTGCCAGTCTCGTCTCCAGCAGCGCGCGTTAGTATCACATTATCAGACTTTGATGTCGGTTTAGGAGTCGTGTCACACTAGGCACGAGAGGAGCGAAGAGAGAGAAGAAAGGGTCAATATTTCAGGTAATGTGTGGATTCGTGAAGAGGTGGTTTGAATTATTTCACTGGCAGGACGTTACGGGTTGTCTTTGAAGTGGCGGCGTGAAGTCATAGGAGGGATCAACTTGTGTTTTGGGGCGCATTCGACATCCGACTTTTATATGTTTAATGTTCTATAGCAACCTATAAAGACATCTCCAAATGTCATATTGTCAATAAATGTCACTTGCATATGTTAAGTTGAAATAGAGCATAATAAAGTTGAGACCTCTTTGTTGAGTCTTATGCCTTTTCACATGAATATATAATAATTTGCTTTTCACGTCCTTTGGCATTCTGACATTCGTTTCTTAGTACTGCCCCGAGAAATGTGTCATTAAAGTTACACACTAGCAGGTTCCACCAGCAAGCCACACAACTTGTTGGTTAGTTAGTTAGTTAGTTGGTTGGTTGGTTGGTTAGTCGGTATGTTGGATAGTTAGTTGGTTAATTTATTTTCTGTAATTTCGTGACGTTCGTGTCCAAAGGACGAAAGGTATCAACTCCCTGACCACTAGTCTAGTATCTATGATACGACAGTTTCCAAACGTGTAGGTTTGCTTCGACACAGCTAACTCGGTAACCTTGTCCTGGCCAGAGAGCGGCGGAACAGTTTCCGCGAGTTGATGAGAAGCTCATTATCCAGAGGAGCCCATGCGGTTCTGCCCTCACCTGGGGTAATTAATGATTTCACACTCCCGTAAGCCGCACGGGTCGGGTGTCAGGGTTGTATGAAGACCTGCACCGATTTTTATCGATCAGAGGTCTTCACAAAAGACACAGCGTGTTCGGTATTGATCCCTGGAACATCGCCATTGATTGGTTTTGAAACAATGTATTTTCGGTAACGGAAGGTCTCTAAGTCTAAATATCGACGGCAGCACCCCTCTGAGTCTCTGTATCAGACTAGCCATAATTGCATATCAAGCAGCTCAGACTCAAAGGTAACCTCAGTAGCATAGACCATCTCTTTGGACTCAAGTATGAGCACTGAGCACCCCTGTCATGTCGCCCCCACTAGCCTTTTGGTATAAACCCGGCAGTTTCCAGTCTCCGTCCCAATCTCTCGTCAATTAAGGTCAAGAACATAACATCACTACCTAAACGGCATTTACCTGCTCGACGTTTAGGTAACTCCTCGGCTACCATCTTGGGGTCCTGACTGGTCTCCACTACTGCTCATTGCCCATGTATCTTCAGGTTGTGACACAACTTCGTTCAAGAAACTCATATTCTTGTTACTTCTTTACGGAATACAATTTCATATCGATTCTTGTTGCCAATTCTCGGTATCTCTTCGGAGCTTGGTGATGATGTAGTCTGAGCACTTAGACCTATGCGAGCTGACTCAAGCTGAGGACTGTACCGATTCAGTCCCCATGCAAAAGGTCACACCGCTTCGATTATGGGACATAAAAGATCATAAAACAGATACAGGCTGTTTGAAAGATATCACTCCTATATTCGGACTAAGGCTAGGTAGTCATCCTCTAATGGTGGAGCATGATGCATTTTCAAGTAGCAAGTGGTAGTGCAATGCAATACAGCTTAGCCATTGGCTTGCGCTTTCAGCCAGGGACACTGGATCACCCTTACTCTTCTCCATAAGTGTGTTGGGCTCTTACAAACGCCTGAAGCTCACATCAACGTTCCCGTCGAAGGTCCTTGGTGAATGAATGATCGAGCAGATGAATGAATAAAATTAATGAGAGTTCAAGTGATGGGATATCTTGTCAGTCAGATGTTTTCTCATGATCCAATGAATGATGATCTGTCGTGCTTTTGCATCTGTAACAATGTTTACCGTCTACTTTGAATGGAATTAAGTTCGCGCACCCAACAAGCGTTGAAAGAAGACGAATGAATGGATGAATGGATGGATGAATGAATGAGAGTTTAAGTAATAGAATACCTTTTGTTGTTTTCTCATGAGCAAATGAAGGACGATTTTTGCATCTGTAACCATATTTACCGTCTACTTTGAATGAAGCTCGTGCACACAACAAGCGAATGGATGAATGAATGAATGAATGAATGAGAGTTGAAGTAATTGAATGTATTATCTTGGCAGTCCGTCATAGTGCGAGCTGATCCGATGAAGAACGATTTGTCATGTTTCTTCTTCTGTAACAAAAGACCCCCCGTGTTGATTGATGACGTAACGATGCGCATGGGTTAATTGTTCCTAAAATATGGCAAGAATCGCGGCAACCTCTGACCTCTACGTAATGGAATGTGCAATCAATTAACTGATAAATGAATCGTTTTATAAACCAAGCGATGGGTCTATAAATCAATCAGTAGGTCTTTTAGGGTACGTAACGCAAACTAATTAAGGGCATTGACAGCCTCATGATTGTTTTAATTACGAGAATTGACGAGGATAATGTACCAGATTTTTCTTGGTTTAGGTTTGGTGGGTTTGGGAGGCTTTGCAAAAACTTTGGGCACATGTATGAGGTCTGTGTATAACACTATGGCGTTCTATTTGAATTGTTCTGATTGTATATGTGTTTGCATTCGTGAACATCAACTGTAACTGTATCCATGAGGTCGATATGAGTTAACCGCCCTTTAGACAAACACACCAGATACTCAGACCAAGGAGGTTTTATATGCTCAGACACACTTTGACAGGGTGTCCTGTCACAAGTAACATTTGCACATGTCATTTTACTGCATGCCAAAGTGAAAATTTTGAACATATTCCAAGCGCTGTTGACCAGCTATTTTGAATGAAGTTCGTGCATCCAACAAGCGTTGAAAGAAGACTCTACATCGCAAACACGCCCCCCCCCCCCCCCAGCATGGGGCTGTGGTCCTATACAGACGGCCCTTGTGTAAGTAACATTCTACAAGCGCCACACATACATGTTAGGTGGATTCTCGGTCGTGCAAAATGGCAACGGATCAGATGTAGCTTTGGTTGTGATCAGAAGGGTCGTGTTGATGGTTGCTATTGAATATTTCATAGTCTTGTACATACTTGAATTTGCCTCTGTGCTCGCTTGTTGACTTTGCTTTGTTATGAACTCTCTACCAGTCTATTTAGGTTGCTGGAAAAATAGTAAAGAACGGAGGTAGTAGATCTCGAAGGACTATCGACATTTTCGGAAACAAGGGAACTCCAGTACAACGACATATAATGGTACTAAGAAGATCCACCGAATCCTGCGGTAGGACTTTTCCCAAGCGCTTAGGTTTCTACGTAGGTTTTCCGTTCATTTTGCGCTTCCTTCTTTTCGCCAGTGGCCTTACCACTCGGAGCCTACCCCACACCTTTGCTTGGAGCTTGTCCAGTAGCGTTCCTCGATCAGCGGGGCGGGAAACCTTTGGTCTAAAAACTCCCGATTGGAAACCGAACCCTGCACCCAGGAGGGCGCTCACGCTGTGCGGGCAACATGCCTCTCTTTAGCCTCAACTGAACTCCTATGGGAGATGGAAAATAGTAGAAATTGCCCATATATGGCGAACGTTTTACTAGAGGAGTTAGCCTCCATTGAACTCTTTCGAGAGCTGGTAAATAGTAGACCATATATGGTTACTCTCCAATTAAGCAGAGGTTGTCGGGGATGAAGCAACATCATGAGTAAACCACAAGACAATCTTGCCTCCCTCTGCTTGGAGATTCCTGAAGCTCATCTCTGGAGGCAAGCCTTCGCGATTCCTCAGCCAGGCGCGCTGCCAGATGCCCTTGGGAAGATCATGAAGGTCACAGAGTCTTAAGTGTTTCTCCAAGGAACACATGGGCGGGAAATTGGTGTGGAAGGAAAGTGGTGTCAGCTTACTCCATACACCTCGGCAGGGTCCTTGTTTTTCCTTCAGGGCATTGACCCTAGCCTCCACCAGGCCTTCCTACGGGGGTATGGATGATAGAATTAGGGTAATAGGGACAAAAAAGGGTAATACTTGGCCGAGAGATAACCTCTACCGATTTCTACTCTTATAACACGCTTTTGCATCCTTTAACCTTCTCCCTGCTGCCAAACTCTGTAACCAATAGGGAATCGGGTGCAAAACGGCTACTTTAGTGTGCTAAAGGTTAAGATTTAGGAAGTGCGTCTGTTTTAATTCACAATTTCCTGACAGCCTCTCGTTGTGATGGCAATACGTCTACATGAATGAACTTCAAAGACCAACCAACAAAACAAGCAAACAAGCAAACAAACAAACAAACAAACAAACAAACAAACAAAACGTATTAGAAATGAATGTTTCAAAGATATTTTAGATCTATTTTTATGATAGACTGGCGCTTGGCCTACAACGTACAATAAAAATGGTATAAATAAACTTGCATTGTAATAAACGTTTCCATGCAAATCGTCGTTCGAAGCTTCTCGGAAGATAATCCGGTGATCATGACATAATCTCCTGGATTTCGATTGTTACGGTCAGTGACGTCGAACGTTTGTTTATGACGCCATAAATCGTTAGAGGAAAATTCCATCGGGTCAGTGGAAAATCACTGGAAAATAGCGCTAAACTCCGGGAATTTCCCATTCTGACTGCCGCAGCCGTGAGTTCAGGTCAGTTCTATGAGTTCGGACTCAATTTTCTTAGGAATGTTAGTAGTTTAGCATCATACGATTTTGCTAATAACTTTCGAATTCATATTTAAACAATACAAAGATTACTTAAGCAACTGGTTAAAGGAAAATTCCATCGGGTCAGTGGAAAATCACTGGAAAATTGCGCTAAACTCCGGGAATTTCCCATTCCGACTGCCGCGGCCGTGAGTTCAGGTCAGCTACATGAGTTCGGACTCATTTTCTGGTGAATGTTAGTATAGTATAATATCATACAATTTTGCGAATAGCTTTCGTATCTATATCTACACAATACAAAAGTTACTTAGGCAACTGGATATATTTTGAAGAGGTCAGGCGTTTCAGGTTCAGCGTCCACTTGCGGCTTCCGTCGGTGACTGACGAAGTGGTAGCCTGAGTGTCATCCTGTTTCAGTTCCAGGCTCTGCCTACACCTAACGGTAAATGTAGAGACAGGAGCTGAAACAGGATGACACTCAGGCTAACGAAATGTATGCTATATAAAACGTCTGACCGTTTACAAAATCTATCCAGTTGCTTCAGTAACTTTTGTATTGTACCTGGATCATGTATAACCTTCTTCGACGCATCTTTCGAATCTCTTTTTGAGCGTAATGCTGAAAGCGTAAAAGCGCACCTAAACGTGTATATACTTTAATTGTCTATACGTTCGATTTGGTAGGTTTGCCTCCAAAATCAAACTTTCGGTTAGGCTTTGTTATATGCTTGTGTGATGGGAAAATAGAATCCATTTCTTTCTTTCTAAACATAAACATTCTCAACTACCGCCGACGTCAATGTTTGTGATACAGTTTTACCGGTAGCGTACTGATAAGCATTACGGATATTATGTAGAACACAGTGGTTCCTCATGTGTGCCATTGCCCTTATTTGCGTTGGGCGTTTGTGTCATTCTAGGTCAAGTGATTTATTCATTCATGCCTCATGCATACGCATTGTGCCCTTTTACAAACATAGTCATAGTACTGGGCCAGAGATAAGCTCCAAGCAGGTGTAAGGATCCGGCTCCTTCGAAGTGTTACAGGTCTGTTTTAGCAACATTGGTTCTCTTTTGTACTACAATTTTAGCCTGTAGCAGGCTCCACAAGTCGCTGAAAAAATAGTAGAAATTGGCTAAATAGACGGATAACATGCCAGAGTAGTTGGTCAGCTAAAGAAGTTACAGCCTTTTGCGACCTATAGGTCGGAGCCTGGTAGAGGCTACTACAATTTATACTTCCTCCTAAGAAAGAATCTGTGTAAAGGCACAGAAAAAGAGTACTAGATGTTGCAAAAACAGGCGCAAAATTTTGAAAATGAGCTTTCCTTACATCTGCTTGGAGAGTACTCGAGCCACTAAGGAGCAGAAGTGACTGCACAGACAATTTGATTGTAACGGATGCTCTGAACAGGAAGGAATGAGCTCTTCCAGGAAAGCAATAACATTTTCCCGGAAATTCGTGGTTTGGAACATTTCCAGGACCTGATTCACCGCAAGAAGCGTGATTCGCTCATAGTCTTTACCATACTCTATCGATTGCTAGAAGAAATAGTAGAAATTGGACAAATAGACTGAATGATATGCCATAGGACTACAGGAGCTAAACAGCCATAGAGTACAATTTACAATCCGACTATTTCGCCAATTTCTACTACTTTTCCAACAACCATTGGAGTCTACTTCGTTCTGTGTAGCACAGTACCGGTAGCTTGGTTCAACAAGAGTACATTAGGTGTTGACTCCTTTATCTTATAACGGCGTTCGAATAACTGCTTTTCGTTTACCCAGGCTCAGGCGTTATTTGCAATCTTAACTTTTTCAAATATTTGTTCTATCACAGAGATTTCTGTCTCTGAACCTCCTTTGTCATGTTTGTTGCGTAGAGACTAATCCTTTAGAATGTCCTTACAGAGACAAAGACGGGAAATTCCAGACGCGATAGTCTTTATTCCGATCCTAAGGGTCGTCTTCCAACAGACACAAGAGCGCTTCAAAATCTTTTCTCAATTTCTGGTTTATGGAATTTATTGTTACTGTAAGGAGGTTCATAACAAACAAACAAACCAACAGACCACACATTTGGGGTTCACTTTTACTCTCCAAGCAGATGTTCGGCTCCGGCTTTTTTTAACGTCTTTTATGCCTTTTAGTCGGGCTGGCTTGGCTTTCTTTCGCTTGGCTTGGCGACATAAAGAAAACGGGGCAAAATTAAAATAAAAAAGCCCGACAAAACAAAAACGTCTAAACTTGAGACGTCAAAAACAAGCCGGAGTCGAACCTCTGCTTGAGAGTAGTTCACTTCTGCATAAGTCTGAAATCACATACTAGTAATCCCTTCTGAATGAAAGATGCTCACTTTTTATAATGATTGACGATGGCTAGTGTTTGTTACCTCGTTTGTTCTTCCTCTTTATCATGGTAAACTTGATAGGATGGTATTCATGATAATGAGTAGGATGGTAATGATAGAGTAAGTGGGCACTGCTTATTATCTCGACGGTCTATCAGATACATGTAATATGATAAATACGTTTGTAGTCCCTGGGGAGATCTAGTTACGGCATTCCGGTATGGCTCCAGCGTGGCATAGAGTACAAAGGCATATTTGCGTTTTTTGAGAGAAAAAACACACGTAAAAGTCTTATGGGCTAGAAAAGATCGTGTTACAATCTACTTCTTGCTGAGTTTAATTGTTCCAACTTGTAGGAAGAGCAGTGGGAAAGCAATGTCTAAGAATATTTCCTTGGAAAATTCAGAAGCGCCTATAAAAAGAAATGCCCTATTGTCGTTGGTATTCCCGTGTTCTAATCCATCTTTCTAAACTGAACATTTCATGACTAAAATCTAAGATATGTACCAACATGTGAAGATACCTGTGTAAGAAACTAGGCGGAGCCAATGCTTAAAAATTAAGAAGCGCAATATTTTTCTTCGTAACGAAATGCTTGCTATTCCCGTGTCCTAATTGATCTTTCTAAAAACTGAAGATTTCGTGATTAAGATAAAAGATACATGTCGCAATATTCTTCCCAATATTCCTAACGAAATGCTTGTCCTAATTAGCCTTTTCAGCTGCGGATCTGTCCCCGTCCGTGCGATCCCGTCCGGGGGTCATCAGAGCGGGCTCTCTCCCGCCCCCAATTATCCCGTCCTGATTACGTATTCGTCTCACGTGTTCTCCTCCCGGCAGCCCACCGCGGGACCAGGCGGGATTTTGACGGCAGAGAGCGGCACCGCGATAGTAGCACCGCGAGGACTCAGCGGCAGAGACGGCAACATGACGGGGGACACGCCGAACGAGCAGCCCACGGAGCTGAAGCAGCTCGACCCGGTAAGTGTGCCGTCTTCGTTCCCGTCTTTAAGACCTTAGACTTAGCTGTAGATAAGTCCCAGAAAGAGAGCGAATTCTTGGGAAGGTTTGCCCGACCGGCGAGTGGAAGAAAGGCGCAGCAGGAGTTTCTAAAGAACCGACGCCGCGGCTCCTCGTGGTAAATTTTGTTTGTTCGGCTTGTTTTGTCTTTTATCTCCGACGTATTGTCTTACCAAATACGTTCAGTACACTGTGTTCGAGTTGATAGACGTTTGATTATGTAGGGTTTGTGTGAGCGCGTGTTTGGAAGGAGAGTTTTAAACGTTAGAGATAACGGTACCGGGTAGTCGTGCCGTAGTGGTAGCGCTGCTGGAGTTGAGAGCTGGGTGGAAATTTCCACGCCGCTGTGTTGTGATGGGCAGATGATGGTGTTTGATGCCCGCCGGGCGATCGCGCCTATCTGAGATGTTTGCGCGCACGCCGTCAACAGTTGTGGCGTCCAGAAAAGGACTTAAAACGGGGAGACACATGCTTACAGTAGTCACAGTGCTACAGGGGATGGGTAACATACATGTACAACTGTACCACACGCTAAGCTTCTGGTGCTACGCACATGTGTAACGCAAACACACACTCAAACACCGAACCGTCAACGCCAAACAGCTGGTTTAGACCCTAAGAAAACAAGATGCAAATCTTTTCTGAAGTGTCCACTTCTAAACGCCTGAAAGGATGCCGAAAATGGGGAAAGAAAGAGGGAAGAAAAGTTTTGATGAATGGACGGATTCCATTGTAACGTTTTCCCCACCCCACCCCTGCCTCATGCATAAACAGTGGCGGTGGGAAGTACCAATTTCCAGGTAGTTTGCATTTCCTTTGCACTGACCCACTGCCGCCATTAGGCGGCTTCGGGACAGTTCCGGGGTCGACGTCGCTTTGGTCTGGAATAGTGTAGTTATATTTTGTTAGCCTCTGTGGATCGCTGGAAAAACTAGAAAAATAGTAGAAATTGGCCAAATAGACTGTCAGGAAAGTCAGCCGCCAATATCGTCCAATGGGCGCGGGCGCCTATTGGTGGCTGACTCCCCATATACTATTTGGCCAATTTCTACTATTTTTCCAGTGATCTACGTACTAGCCTGGTATAGTTGGCGTTGGCGTTACTTTGGTCAGAATACTGTTGTATTTTGTTGGGTTATTAGAAAATATATGTAAGCGGAAATTGTTGACTCTTTCAATTATGGGTTTGGCTTCGTCAGAAATACTGTTAGGTTTTACTGAAAGTCTGAAGCATTGCAAATATAGCTCCTTCTCTTTGCCTGATGTAAAATTGTTCCTTGATTTTAACCCTTTTCGTATAAACATCTCAATGCAGAATAGATAATTGTAATAAACTTTATAAATACTGTAAACAATCGTCTGGTTTTTCCCTTGAGGAAAGTGTCATGTCATGTTGAATTCAGTGTAAAAGAACCCTCATTGCCTATGTTTAGGTACATGTATGTGAGAAGTGTAGACAGGATCAATTTTTCACAAAAATTGAAAAAAAGGGGAAAACTTAAAAAAAACTAGACCCTTGGCTTTCCATCAAAATTAAAGAAAAAAAAATCACTAACATGAAAAAAACAAAACAATACAGAAATCACCTTCATGATGTCTTTCTTTTATTTAACCTTCTCCCTGCTGCCTAACTCTGTAACCAAAAAAGTATTGATTCCCAAACAGCTACAGTCAAACCTGCCTAGGCGACCACCTTTTCAACGCGACCACCTGGCCATGGCGACCGCTTTTTCTCGGTCCCGAAAATTTTCCCCATAGGCACAAGCATTAAGCTGCCTGCCCAAGGCGACCACCCGTCCAACGCGACCGCGACCGCCACGAATTGGGACCGCACAGAGCACAATACCTGCCCATGGCGGCCGCCTCATTTTTAAGCGTGTGGTGACATCAGATCATTTTGCTGTCGGATTTCACGGAAATGTTTTCAAGACTGTAAAGGACAAAAATAAGGACAAAAATATATGGAATAGCAATGTTATAGCATCGATTCCTCCATGAAATGTTAAATAAAATGTTCCCCTTGTAAAGACAAATGTTTGTAATGTTGTTGTGCCTATCGTAATCCTATAGTTAAACGCAAACTCAGTTCCGTTTAAACTCAATTTTCAAAACGAATACGTAGTGCATGGCGTCAAAAAGTCAGATTTCACTGAAATTACTATCTATTTCTTGTATTTTCAACAAAAATGTGTCTGTGTCTTGCTAAATTCCGCCGAAAAATGCTCTCGCGGTGGGCAAAACATCGGGAGAGAAATGTTGTTCCTTGGTCCCGACGCCATCTTGGATTTGGGGCGGCCCGGATTTGGCGGTACGCTGACCTTTTCTAAAACACGATGCTTTTGTGTATGAACATTAACGAATACTCTAGTTATTGGTGAAAATTAAGATTCTTATTTTCTTTTTATTCCCATGAATCTCACAAACTTTTATTGGACGCTGTGCGTTCTGCTGCACTGACTTACCTTTCGATGCGGTCGCACAGAGCTTGGCGGCACGACGAAATCACACCGTTCCGTTTTCATCTTTAGTTGTCAGATCGAAAACTTTTTGACCTTTTCATCCAGCGGTCGGCGCCCTAAAAAAGGCTGTGACCAGCAGGCGTTTTCTAGGGATCTGTCTTAGTCCTTAAACTTCGATGATGTGCGTGTGTGTGTGTACTCATTTAATGTAACATGTGAATGCGGGAGGGCGCTGCAAGATCATCGAGGCAACCATAGTTTTGTATTAGAAATTATGACGAAAATTTGTACACGATGTAGCGGTATACAATTATTACATCGATAACGGAAAATGCAATTTTTTTAGGGTCTTTCTATCAATCAGAATTGAACCTGGTGGGGGTCATGCTGTCTAAATTCACATAATTTTCCATCCATTTACGTACTGTATTTGAAAACCTCGACCTGGAAACATGTGAGTGGAATCCTCTTCATGGCGACCACCTGTCCATCGCGACCGTTTTTGCTCGGTCCGCCGGGTGGTCGCCTTGGGCAGGTTTGACTGTACTTCAGTGTGCTAAAGATTAAAGATGCATGTTTGTGTTAAAGTTTAACATGACAACATGGTGACTGTCTGGCCTGATATCTATTACAATGTTTAGCTTTCCAAAGATCCTAACTTTGCCAAAAATTATGGGCAGGGTACTAGGGTAGTGACCATTTAATCTCCAAGCAGATCTACCTGTGGCAAGGCAGTATCAAAAGGGCCAACCAGTATTCAAAGCCACCAATGGCTTTTGATACTGGTGGGCCCCTTTGATACTGCCTTGCAAGTTGCCACCAATAGATCTGCTTGGAGACTAGTGATCATTGGGAGATGGACCAAAGTTGAACAAGCCAGATTGCCTGTCTTGGAGCCCGCTGTATTTTTCGTCACCCCCTTGACGATTTATAGTGGCCCATCCCTGAATGTCATGGTCAAGTTGATGCTACCCAGAGGTCCTCATGTGGGCACAAGGGGAAAACGACGTTGGGGTTTTGTCGCTCGTAAAAGTCTGTCAATTTCTCAGCAGCTTCAACTTAAACTTGGCCATGCCAGGTCAATTCATTGGTTCTTGCATTTTGAAAAAAAAGTTGAACTGGAATATTAATGTGCAAACAGTCTGTGCGGAAAATCTGTAACATATACTACCATAATTCCACCAGGGTACATAATTCCACCACCCTGAAAAGATATGTCCAAACAGATCTCCAACCCAACGTCCCCCAGTATAACTTTAATGCACTCCTGCATATCTAAACTGTGCATACGTGGGGGATGCTGCACTAGAGATCTCTCAAACCCATTGTTTTTCAAAGTGGCAGATTTATGTAACCCGGCAGAGACAGTACACAAAGTTTCAGGGTGTGAAGAAAAGGTTTTCAAAGCTAGATCTATACGACCAGCCCTATGTATTGGTTATGATGTCTTGTTAACTTTTTGCCTGAAAATGTCAGAAAACAAAGAAATAAATTGGTGTGACCTAAGAACAAACTGGCCATGTCACTACTTCTGTAGTCATGCATAGGTGCACTGTGGGCTCTTCACCAAAAGCAAAACATAGGACAAGATGGTAACATTATAGTCTTTGACCTGTATTTCTATTGTGTACACATGTACCCGTGTTGTTCTGTGCACAATAGAAATACAAGAAGGTTGTCTAGATTTACCTCTTGGTTCCCTGTTTCATTACTCACTTGTAGTTTTTCTGTGCGTTTGTTTACCGTCATTGTTTTTGCTAGAACAGCCCTAACTCAGTAATGCTTCGGTCCCATTTCCAATCCGGGGCCCGGCCGGGCAACTTGTGGGAACTTAAAAATATGATATAAAAGACAGGTTTAGACATCAAAAGACACAAAACGTATAACAATTACTCCTTTACATATATCGTGAATTTTCTTGTTCTGCATTTTTTTAAATTTTTAATTTTCGCAAACAGTCCAGATTTGAAATGGAACCTAAGCATAACTGGTACAGTTTGTGAGGATTTATGGAGCGGATGAAATATTTAGTAGTTAAATTAGTACTGCAATGAACTCAGCAAAATAAAGATTGTCTTTTATTACTCTAATACACAATACAGCTGTGTCCTTGAAGAGATATGATAAATCAAACACATAAAAGTACTAAAAAGTAATGGATTCATTTTGAGCTTGGCTGGAATTGCTTTCAAACATTGCTGAAGATTTTATGTTTTCTTGATAGTGGGAGTGAAAATTTGATCAGCAATTGGTGACCAGTGTCTTCACATGATTCAGGGCTCAAAATACCAACGGAATCTGTAAGTGTGACAGCAATTTGCAGCAATTTTAAGTTGCATTGATAGACTGTAAGACACTTACGGATACAACACTTCGTCCTTGTGGGTGGGTGGGCTGTATGAAAATACTGGTGCATTTGTTTTCTTGAGTAGTCCTTATTTCTGTTTTAGGGTCCGTTTTCCCATCATTTAGATGTACATCTCATTCTGTGTAACGGTACGTATTTGTAATGCCTGTGCTATATGTGTGTAATACAGCCTCACTGGTTCTAACTATGTCCATTCTTCAAAATTAGCATTGCTTATGATGCCAAAAAAAGAAGAAAAAAAACAACAAGTTCAAGAAACTCAACAAATGTCTGAATAATTTTGATACAACAAGAATTTCTCTAAAATTACCATCAAAAATCTATTTTAATTCTAGTATTGGAGCTACTTTCTAAAACCTCTATACCTCTAATAAAGATAAAAGCATACCAGTAATAAAGGAGCTGACTTATACATTGTATGACGTAGATGTGACAGGGGGTCATGTATGATATGTGACATTTAAATCCAGGGTAACAACTGACCTGCTCCCAACTGTTGTCGCCCCCCTTTCTAGCCTGACCCCAACATTCCACCCCTGGTCTCTGGGCTTCTGCATTTGCTACTTGTTTAGACAGGAGCTTGCCTTTGTCAAAAGTTGTGGAGGATCTTTTCGGGTGTTATCAGTATACAAATGCACTAGGACTTCTCAGATAATTATGGTGGATGACCCAACAATGAACTTCAGGCGTGTTTGACTGTCAAAAACTGTCAAGGGTGTTCTTGAGGTTTGCAAGAGTACTGGTAACATAAACTGTCACAGTTTTGTCTGCATGATACTAATTTAGTGACTAATATCTCTTTTTTGGGTGAGTGTTTCTTGTGTTAGACTTAAAAGTGTGTCTGTGTTTTGACATGGTATCTTTAGTGCTGAGGCTATTGGGGGGGGGGGGGGTTCAAGAGCACCATTATAGGAGCACTAATCAGCCTTTCTTTCATTAGTTCCTGTCAGTGTCTGCCCAAACACTTGGTCATGTTGTTGACATAGTTGTGAAATGTTATGAAAAGTATCTTGCAAACTGGTATCACTAAAACCTTCATGTGTATCCTCTGGACCTAGACAGTGTCGCATTACCTTCCAGATAAGATGGTTGCCTGTTAGCGTTTCATCTGTCAGCCACTCACTTAGCCTGTACATAACCTGCCAAAGACTTGTGCAGTTTATTTTTCTTGCCAGTTTAGCTACCAGTCATCTGCTGTTGTCATTACCTTTGCCAAGAAGGTTATGTTTTTGGTGGTGTTTGTACATGTGTATGTGTGTACATTTGTATGTTTGCATGCTACCGAGAAAGCATTATGCTTTGTCCTCAGTCAAAGGTTCGACCGCTTTTATGTTGGTACATCATGTATATGGATGAACAACATACAACGTAGCTCTAGAAGGCTTAGATGGATTGTACTGGTATATCACTATACATGTACATCTATGTGGGTAGGTCTTGAAAAGACTTTGAAATTATTACATTTTGGGCCTCCTATAGGCTTTTTATGGTACTGCAGCTGAACTTAATATCTCATGGATGATGTTGAGAAAATCATTATTTGAATTATTTTGATCCCAACTTGGGAAGCTTTGTTCCCCTTACTCCGCTCGTCCCTGTCACCTCCATTTCTTTAAATGTTTAAATTTTCACTGTGGTTAAATGGTCACACTTTTCGCAGTTACCTTCTTCTTCTCCTTTTCATCCTGACGGACGATCGGTTGACGGGCGATCGGTTCAGCGTCGATGGACTTTTCGCGGTAACCTATTCACCATAAAAATGCATGTTCTGTCTTCTGCTGGCCTACCACCTTGTTTCAACTGAAAACTGAAAACCACCACATGCACTGATTTTCTACCTTTCTCAGTTTCTGTGAAATCCAATCCCAGCAAACTTGAAAATGCATTTACAGTAATTTTCCTGCCAGCTACAATGTACCAGTCACCTGTTGTTGTGTGGCCTTGCAAAGGAAAAAAAAAGCTATTGAAGCCTCAACATTCTTTCCTTTTCAGCATCCTATAATCTACTGTCCATGTAGAGGACAGAGATTTGTACCGTGACGACTGGAATGAACCAAATCTACTTCTGGAATGAGGTCAACACAAATTAATCCTGCATGTTCCTTAGTTCAGCAACAAAAGATTGACCTTGGCAAGAAATTCCTGTCTTCTTTTCCTACAAATTAGAGCTCAAGATCATTGATATTGTCTTTCGATTTTTTAATGATAGTCTTGGTTACGACTCAGAGACAATTTCATAGTCATCATAATTCATTTCTGTAAAATATGAAGTAGGAGTTGGTCTTACTTGAATTTTACCATTGTCTACACCGAGAGGAAGAATTTGCTGTTCCAACATTTTGAAAAACCGTTTCCAAAGCAAGTCAAATACAGTCAAACCTGCCTAGGCGACCACCTTTTCAACGCGACCACCTGGCCATGGCGACCGCTTTTTCTCGGTCCCGAAAATTTTCCCCATAGGCACAAGCATTAAGCTACCTGCCCAAGGCGACCACCTGTCCAACGCGACCGCGACCGCCACGAATTGGGACCACACAGAGCACAATCCCTGCCCATGGCGGCCGCCTAATTTTCAAGCGTGTGGTGACATCGGATCAGTTTGCTGTCGGATTTCACGGAAATGTTTTCAAGACTTTGAAGGACAAAAATAAGGACAAAAATATATGGAATAGCAATGTTATAGCATCGATTCCTCCATGAAGTTTTTTAATAAAATGTTCCCACTATAAATATTGTAAAGACAAATGTTTGTGATGTTGTTGTGCCTATCGTAATCTTATAGTTTACCGCAAACTCAGTTCGGTTTAAACTCAATTTTCAAAACGAATACGTAGTACATGGCGCCATAAAGTCAGATTTCACAGAAATTACTATCTATTTCTTGTAGTTTCAACAAAAATTTGTCTGTGTCTTACTAAATTCCGCCGAAAAATGACTTCGCGGCGGGCAAAACATCGGGCGAGAAATGTTGTTCCTTGGTCCCGACGCCATCTTGGATTTGGCACGGCCCGGATTGGGCGTACCGCTGACCTTTCTAAAACACGATGCTTTTGTGTATGAACATTTACGAATACTCTAGTTATTGATGAAAATTAATATTCTTATTTTCTTTTTATTTCCCGGTGAATCTAACAAACCTTTATTGGACGCTGTGCGTTCTGGCTGCACTGACTTACCTTTCGATGCGGTCGCACAGAGCTTGCCGCGCCGCGCCGAAGTCACACCGTTCCGTTTTCATCTTTAGTTGTCAGATCGAAAACTTTTTGCCCCTTTTATCCAGCGGTCGGCGCCCCAAGAAAGGCTGGGGCCAGCAGGTGTTTCTAGGGATTTGTCTTAAAGGACTTTAAACTTCGATGATGTGCGTGTGTGTGTGTACTATTTAATGTAACGTGAATGCGGGAGGGCGCTGCGTTTGTAGTCAAAATATTATGACGAAAATTTGTACACGATGTAGCGGTACACAATTATTACAACGATAATGGAAAATGTAATTTTTGTAGGATCTTTCTGTCGATGAGAATTGAACCTGGTGGGGGTCATGCTGTCTAAATTGACATAATTTTCCATCCATTTACGTACTGTATTTGAAAACCTCGACCTGGAAACATGTGAGTGGAATCCTCTTCATGGCGACCACCTGTCCATCGCGACCGTTTTTGCTCGGTCCGCCGGGTGGTCGCCTTGGGCAGGTTTGACTGTAGTAGCTCAAGATCATTAATATTGTCCTTTGACTGTTTTACGATAGTTTTGTCAATAGTTTTGGTTACCACTCAAAGACAGTTTCACAGTTATCATAATTTATTTCTGTACAACATGAAGTGCGAGTTGGTTTTACTTTAATTTTACCATTGTCTACACTGAGAGGGAGAATTTGTTGTTCCAACGTTTTGAAATATTATTTCCAAAGCAAGTCTAATAGGAGCTCAAGATCATTAATATTGTCTTTTGACTGTTTGACGGTTGTTTTGGTTGCGACGATTTCATAGTCATCTGTACAACATGAAGTGCGAGTTGGTTTACTTGACTTTAACCATTGTCTACACTGAGAGGAAGAATTTGTTGTTCCAACGTTGTGAAAAACCGTTTCCCCTCACCCAATTTCGTCCTGCTGTGCTGCTCAACTCCGCAGCAGAGCTCAACAAAAGCAACTGAAATCTGATTTACATTCAAAACCTGACAACAGAAGGCGAGGGAGAAAACTAGCGTCTCTAACGTCCCATCCGTTAAATCGTGACGTCCAAACAAAGAGGAGGAGAGCTCACGGCACCAATCCTAACGTTACGCCTCGAGATCTCATTAATCACATCTCGCTTTCCCTTTCAATCAAACCCCTTTCGCTTTCCAAACCCTCTCCTTGTTTGAAGGGATTTGGGGGATCAAGCTGCCGGAGTGGAAGATATGAAGTCAGCAAAATCGTGCTTTTCAGGACTTCTTTTGTACAAACGGAGGATTAGCGTTCCTTCTTTGAATTTGAGGCACATCCAGGACGTCTTACTCATTTAACGGCTTCCTTTTTTTTGCTGTTGAAGCAGAAGGCGACAGTTGTTGTTACTGTTGATATGTAGATTTTTTTCAATGTTATTAGCAACTCTGAGAGATAATTATTTTGCAAAGGTTGCTTTTCATTGGTTTGTTTGTGAGTAGTTTTTGTATGAACAGAATAGCTTTGAAAAATGAAAACTTCCTTGAATTTGGTTTGGCCTAACTTAAAGGAATATAAAACTGTAGGTGATTAGTTTTGGCCAAACATTCAATTCATAATCATATCAAAGACTGCGTTTGGAATTAAGTGTGCATGAACTTGATGCAATTTGTTGTTAGAGGTTGTATCATAAAAGGTGTATCAACTGATTTACAACTTTTTTGAAAGGAAATTTCCTGCCTTTTTTTATTTTGACTGATGACTTTTGAGTTCAGATCACCATCACTGAAACGATAAATGATTCATTGTCATAATCTTCATAAACAAGATTTTCAAAGCAAAGAAATTGAAAATAAAGAAATAAACATTTACATTTTGTTTCCAAGGACAGGTGCACACATTTGTTTTATTCAAATCATTTGAGAACCGTGGAAAAATTCATTTGGCCTTGTTATAGTGGGTCAGAGTCTGTTGATAGCATCTGTTAACCTTTGTTATGCATACCAGACATATTTCACCCTCCACACTCCAGTATTCTCCCATATTCTCCCATCTGTTCACTACCATCACATTTCACCTCAAGTTTCCAAACATCCAAATTCTACCTTCTGAGTTGTACTTTCCTAGTTTCAGCTTTTACTTAATGGTCAGAGTTAGGCGCATCTGTCCACCCTTTGTTGTGCATACCATACATATTTCATCCTCCCGTACCCCTCTATTCCTCCCATCTGTTCACTACCATCACATTTCCCCTCAGGTTTCTACACAAACCCTGAACAGGTGTACAGAGACTTCAGACGTCACTTTCTTGGAAGTCTCCTCTTTGCCTAAGGATTTTAAGTCGTTAGTGATTTAGCAGCTCGTTAATTTCAGTTTTTCTGGTGGACGGGGCGGGTAAATTGGGGCAATCCATCAACCGGAGGACATTTTTCTGGTTGAGCGTGGGTTGTTATGGAGAGGATTTGCTCACTTGTTGTTTAGTTGGAGTGTCAGGAATTTCACTTGTCTTTTGTTGATATTGAGTACGCTAGGCAGTGTAGTCCAATACCAAATAAGGCTTGGGCCAGATTAATGCATTTACAAGTGCTTGTACATTTTCACTCTCCTTTTTTCGTCATGAAATCTAATAGAAGTCTTTACATAGATTTGTTCCTAACTTTATATCTGTTGGACTTGAGATTCTTTGCAGTCTCTGATGAAAGATAGCGGATGCTGTCTGAAACGTCTGACCATTTACAAACTTTATCGAGTTGCTTGAGAGAAACTTTTGTATTGTGTATCTCATTACCTAGATGTCTCTAACCTTCATTGATGGTTTTTATCTTCCTTTCAATGTTAATAAGTTTAGACGAAATTTGATTTTAACAAATATCTAACCTTAACACGCATCAAAAAGTTAGCTACTTTTGGGAAGCTTTGTATATGGAATTTCTATGTAGATGAGTCTCTAACTTTCTTACCCATAATCCTCTCTGTCATGATTGACATGTGATTGACATGTGGTAAGGTCACTCCTGATGGTCCAATTACACAGTTGAACACACCCATTTCTGAGGAAATGGTCTGTCACAAGATGCCTTTAAAAATCTTTGTTTTGGTGGGTCTCTAACTTTTTTACCCAGAATGCTCTCTGTCGTGATTGACATGTCGCTAAGGTCACCCCGATGGGCCATTAGACGCACCCCATTGCTGGTGACACATGGGTTTTCCCACAACTACTTCCAAGACTGTCATTGCCCACTTCCTCAGAAAAGTAGCCTACGTTACTAGCTTTTCCTAGCTGGATGCCAGACCCCAATCTCTAGAATATCAATCTAATATATCTTTACCACACAATAGATCTTTTAGAGTTTGGGGGTCTGGCATCCAGGCTAGGCTTGTCCCACAACTTACCAAGACTGTCATTGCCCACTTTCTCAGAAAAGTTGCCTCTGCTATTCAAGAAGAAGTTGGGTCCCGCTCAGGGCTTTCTCCAGCTTTAAACCAAATGTTTTCCAGCCCAGTCATCATAGTCGCTGTTGATTTTTACGCTTGAAGTTCAGACTTTTTTGAAGAACAGTGACATTTTTTCTGTCCCGACAAGCAAATTTCCGTCAAGGGACAGAAGACGGGTTCTTGGATACATCCATGGTCCAGCTTGATTTACGCATCTTCTTCCTCTTTCTGGCAGTAACTTGCGTGTTAATCTGTCTTTACCTCCCCTACATCTTGGCCAAAGTTGCAATCTTCAACAAAATCCCCCAAAGAGCTGGTATGGAGGCAATTTATCAGCCTGCTCTAGACAGGATTCAGACTGTAGCTTTGAAGAACTTTGCTGCCAGCAACAGGGAAGTAATTTGACATCATTCTAAACTCAAGAGCCCTGAATGTACAGTTTGTGCTGGAGGGAACCAACTGTTTCAGAATACTGTAATTATACAAAAAGAAATTGGCAGAGTTCTAAAATCTCCAAATCTCCATACAACTGTTTAATAAGAGATCATTGTAACATGTTTTGACTGTTCTGTTTCAGAGCCAAAAAAAAGGTGCAATGGCCAAGGGGGTAGTATGTTTGCCTTGCATTCGGAAGATTGGGGTTCTTATGATGTCAGATTTTACACTGTATGTGATAGTAATGTATGCCATGCTACATTTGGAAATACAAAAGAAAGTAAGATGTTGACTTTTCAATCTCTTTAGTTTGGATTATTATGATGTGTTAGTTTGGAAGCCTAAAGCAGCTGGATGTACGTGTGCCATTTCAATGACCCCAAACTGGCAAAACATGGAGAATTTGAGGTCTATGAACTTAAAACTGTCTCTTGTTACCAATTTGCTCCCAAAGGGCTTAATTACCACTAGTGCTGCTGAAGCATTTACTCCCTTTGGGCCCTTCTGGTTTCATGGCTGACTTGCAGATTGGGACAGTGGTGTCAAAGGCACTGTGTCTAAAATAACAACAAAGCAAAGAACAGAAAAAGAAGAAATTTAACAACAAAGCAAAGAACAGAAACAAAGAAATTTAAACAGTCCTTGGAAAGTTACTGTGACAAATCCATACCCCCTCCCCATTTCTGTATGGTTTAATTATTGACTTGCTATAGTCACAATTTTAAAGTTGGTGTATTGTATCTGGACACAAACCTTTTGATCAATATACATGTAAACTATAATACAAACCATTCAATCAATACAATACAACCATTCGATCAATATGATACAAAACCATTCGATCAATATAATACAAAGGCATTCGATCATTCAATGTAAATACAAAACCATTGATCAATATAATACAAAACCTTTGATTAATGTAATACAAAACCATTCGATCAATATAATACAAAACCATTCGATCAATACAATACAAAACCATTCGATCAATATAATACAAAACCATCCAATCAATATAATACAAAACCGTTTTGATCAATACAAATACACCGTCCCGTTTCTGCATGGTTTATTTATTGACAACAGTTAGCTGTTACCTTGGCCGTCCCAGTAATACAGATAACGTTAAGAAAGGGGCGCAGGTGCGAGTGGGACGCTATTAGACACGGGCCAGCGGGCTCTCAAGGACTAGGGTCAACTCTTCAGGAAAATATACAGCCAGACATTGGTCAATAACGGTCATTTGTTATTGAAAGGACGGGGAGGGCAATAGCCTGGATACCAGACCCCCTATCTCTCAAGTATATATCTCGATATATATTATAGAGATTGGGGGTCTGGTATCCAGGCTAGGAGGGCAAAGGAGAATGAAGAAAACTGTTTCCTCAATTTGTATAAATAAAAACTATAAATTAGAAAAATCTGTGAGCAGATGCACAGCTCAGTCTTTTTTTTTTGTCTTTTGGGGAGATACGTAGCATTTTGTACAAAATCATTTACCGACGTGGAAAAGTACAAAACTACGTTGTAAACTGATGTTGTTTAGCATGGAATTTGTTACAGTGAAAGAAAAAAGCGAAGAAAAAAAAGCAAGAAGTCATGTATCTTCCAAAATTGTAAAACCTGCAGTATTGAAATATATCAAGGAAAGCAAGATTGCTTTTGATTTGTAAAAGTGACAAGAACCAAACAATGTACTAATCAGGTCTATGTAAGGCTCGAAACAGACTCCATGTCCATGCAGATTGTTCAGGAGTGTGTTTTTGTCAGACCAGGGCAGAAGTGACTGATGTGATGATGAAGGGGTCATTTAAGCATTAATAACGGGACCCTGTGTCAGGGGTATTCAGGGGGAACATGATACATGTGTGGGGTGGGGGGCTACAGCAAACCAGTCGCTTGGTTTGTGGACACCTCTCTCTTGAATGTAGAAAAAGAAAGGAACATCTTCACTGATTAGCTTTAAAGAACGGTTGCAGTCAGATGAGCAAAAGTTAGGTGTGACAGGCCGTTCAGTGTAATATAACCAGCTGCTGTCACGCCGCGTGCCTGCGAAGCTGGTGTGTTACGCCGAAAGGCGGATATACAGGCTATACAGATACAGATGTTTCTCTCATGCTCGAAGTCTTACTCTTTGTCTTAAGAGCTTTTCTCCTTCTTATTGCAACAAGGAGACTATATATACAGGGTCAATGTGCTAGCTAGGATATTCACCTTCATGTGTGCTCTGTGACACATGTACAGTGAAAAATGTCCATTAGTGCTAGTCCTAGGGACTTCATTACTTTCCTGTACCTTGCAAGTTGTGTGTGTGTGAGCTTGCAAGTTAAATTGTCTTCTTGTGGTCATTGACATTCATGTACTTGACCAACAAAATGGCAATACATTGTACATGCATCAGTAGGGCATATTACAAAAGTCACCAAACGTCATAGAAAGAAGGGATACAGCCCCCTCAAGTGGAATGGCTCAGTCCAATCTATTCCATTGGGAACTTTTATTTAGCAACTCCATGTAAAGAACTGTAGTGTTATGCAATGGCAGTTTCCCAGTTATGCGATCCGTGCCGAGATTATCACCTTTGGTATCAACCAGAGGTTAAACAACGCTTATCGCAAAAAACAGCCCGCACTTTCACCATAAAACCCATAACGTTCAGGGAAACCCAGCCACAATAAAATCTGCTGACGAGCCCCTTTGATGGATGTTTACGAGGGTAATTGATAGTATCGATCACTCCTTCTTGCTCACCACGTGTTGAGAGGGGCATACAACGCGATATCCCTGTTCGGTGCCACCGAGTGTTGCAAGAATATTCAGAGTATTTCTGGTTAGATAGATATGGTCCCTTAGAAGTCCAGTTACTACAAACCAGAGCAATGATGTAGACTAGTATTAACTTTGTAATGCAAAGTGCATTTTCAGAATGTTGTGTCATAGTTATAGTCTCTGACTCTCTATAAGGGAAGGGAAATATTTCATTTTGTTATTAATTGATAGTAATGATCACTGGCGCGTTCCTACCACGTGTTGAAAGGGAGGCACTGTGAATGCATTTAAGTTAGCATGGTTTAATTTAACGGTAGGGAGAAAATGGAGCATTTGCGGTGGTTTTAAGTTTGCGTTTGCGACAATAGTAGACGATGGGTAGGAGGGCAAAAAAGAATTTGCGGTGGTTTTATGTTCGCGGCGAAGAGCTTACCGCGAAAATCACAAACATAAAACCACTGGGAAAATTTCTGCATTTACAGTACAACACGATATCCCTGTGTCGGTGCGACCACCGAGTGTTCACAGAATATTTGACGTAGCCTTTTTTGGACCCGACTTTTCCTGTGCATATTTAGGGAGCAGGAGGGTCCCCAGGGTTTCATACCCTACATGACTGTCATTCTGACTAAGGCAGCTGGGTTATTAGGGGGGCAGGGGGATCCTGGCTGCATCTGGGCAGGCTTGTCAAAGGGGATTACTATAGGAAAACAGTGGCAATCTCCAAATCCAAGCAGATACATGTTTGGAAGGGAAGCCCACTGTAGGAAAACAGCAGCAATCTCCAAACTCAAGCAGATACATGTAGGGAAGAAATGCCCACTGTAGGAAACTGACAGTAGCAATCTTCAAACCCAAGCAAATACAGAAGGGATGCCCTTACATGTATGTTTCGACATCCCTACATGTATGTTCCGACACACCTATATTCATCTGATGTAGGGAGACAGTAGCAATCTCCAAACCCAAGCAGATACATGTAGGGAAGGGATGCTCCTACATGTGTGTTCCGACACTCCTACATTCCGATACTCCGATAGGGTTAGGGTTAGATGGTGTTGAAACATAGGGGTGTAACCACATGTGCATGTATTGTGAGTGGAAGATTGTAATACCTTCAGGCAGCCCTGTTTTTGTGATACAGACATTGAGTATACCTGTACATTGTAAGGCCAAGACAAGTTTGAGGATGTCATGATCTTTCGCGCAAACACCTGCTTTGTTGAAAAAGGGCAAGAAACAGCTAGAACTACATATTTCACTTCACTGTGAGTTTTCCCCTATCAGCGCAAATTGCTTGTCAAACTCAAAGATTATGAAGTACACTCACTATTTCCTTTTTTCCTCTGTCCTTTCCCTGAGTTTTTTTCCTGCTTTCCTAGTCCTTCCTTTCAGTATTTCCAAGAATCCTAGTCCCCTCTTTAACCCTCTTTGCTCTTTGCATGTCTAGACCTTTCCTTGCTCTTTTCTTTCTATCAATGAAGAATCATTAGTAGTGACAGCAGTGCAAAATTTAGCAGTCCACTATGAGAGGTTGTAAGTTCAGAGCATTTTTCATTTCTGAAACACTGTCAAATACGAATCCCATAAGCCAGATTAATCGCTAAGTCCTCTGTCTGATGTATGTAGAAATGCCAGGCATCCATGTTACCTAACCTGGTGTTTTATTTCTCACACACTTCATCATGGCCAAGGTTATGGCCTCTAAAGGCTAACCATGGGGGTTTAGGAGATGATCTTTGAGCAGAAATTTTAATGTGAATTGGTGTTCTTCCATTTTACATGTACATGTATGTGTTTATCACAATCATGGTTGTTCTATAAGAAATGGCTCATGATCATGTTTGCAAGCAGAATCCTGACTGCTTGACATGACAACAAAATTAATTTCCAGCACGCCAGCCCCTCCACTAATCCCTGCAGTTCCCCCGTCATTATGCCAGACTACAGGAGCGCAAGTCTCCGTGAAACGCTGTGTATCCGCCGCTTGTCACTTCTTTGTAACAGATCATTGAGAGCGACAGAAACTTGGCAGCAATAAAGACATACAGTACTCTGTATGCATTGTTGAGATTATACATCACAATACCAACGTGCTGCAATAAAATAGGGTCTAGTTTTTTTACTTTGAAATGTCCAAGAAGCAAGAAAATAGCCTGGCGTTGGAGTCAAGTTTCCTCTTTTTCCATCTTAGACAGAATCTCAACTTTTTCTTCAAAATGTCTAAAAACCAAGGAAATGTACTGTTGATGCCCTGAGCTCCTGAGTGCGGCGTAGTTGAAGCGCTGGCTTACTTTTGTAGTCGTGCTCTCTCATAGAACTCCAGATGGGAAGTTGATATACAGTATTGTGATTAGATCAGTGAAGATAATTAAACAACAGGTTTGTGGTAGATCTGCTGCCACCACAGGGAGGTGTGCAGGTCCCACAAGATGAGGTTGAATATTTTGTTCGCTGATTTGATATTCATTGTACACTTACATGTAGGTAGACACTGAATTCTATCAGCCAGAGCTTGAAATACTGGGCCTGAGTGTCATCCTATGTAGTTCCAGGGCTCTCATGGTGATGGAAGAGTCTTGAAACTAAATAGGATGACTCTCAGGCTATGAAATACTCATCTGCAACCTGCAATTTGTTGAAAAATGCTTGAGATAGGTGAAATAAAAACAAGTTGCTCTTTCATGTGGATGACTATATGTATTATTTAGAGATAAAGGATCGCATGTTGCAAGAAACAGAAGAAAGTAATTTTGTGAACAATTAGCCGTGAGTTTAACCTTCTCCCTGCTGCCTAACTCTGTAACCAATAGGGAATTGGGTGACAAATGCTACTTCAGAGTGCTAAAGGTTAAACCACCTGCTGCAAGCTAAGGTTGCTACTCAGAAATTAAAGTGCAGGTGACTCTAGTCAAGTCCTCGACTTCTTAACATCTGCAAATTCCGGTCATGGAACGATGTTGATTTGACTTAAGTTTATTCGGCTGTAAAGCAGGCAACTACAATCCTCTACACAAGATTTGAGAATCAATCGTTTAAATCATAAACATGGTAGAAGCCATGGTAGCGAGTCGTGCTGTTCTAAGATAAGGGTGCCTGGAGGGTCGTGTGCTTTGGGAGTGTGCGGAAATCGTGTCAATCACTCACACTGACTTATTTCAAGGTTCTTAGGCGCTTTACGCTCTGCCAAACAAATGATTACCTTTGCCAAGAAGGTTATTTTGTTCGGTAGCGTTTGTGTGTGTCTGTGTGTGTGTGTGTGTGTGTGTGTCAGTCAGCATGATACGTAACTAGAGAATGCCTGAATGAATTGATGAGACCTCAAAATGGTTAGATTTTTGTCCCCCTAGCGGCTTGTTATGGAACTCCAGCAGAACTTTGTATCTTTTGATCTGAAGACGGTACGGCCACCAAATTGGAGTGGGAGATAGCTCTTCTGTTGTCACTCATTTTGGAGGGCTGTCAAATTCAGAAAAAAAATACTGCATAGACTAGATTTTTTCTCATTCATTAAATATGTATCTTGAAAAAGGTTATTTGGCCATGCTGCCTTAATGTAAAAGATACTTTTAGTTGTTTGGATTACACAAATCTCATAAATTTAGGGCAAAACTGCAGAATTTGCTGAAAACACAAAATGTAGATCCCTGCAAAAAGTAAGACAGATCACACTACTCTAAGTCTAAGGGGATTTGTCAGACTGCACTGCCTAAAACAATAATGTGAAAAAGTGAGCAATTACCCTATTTCTGGTCGCAGTGTGCCATTTATTGTAGTTATGAGGTAATTTCTGTCACCATTATTTCCATGTGAAAGTACTTGACAAATCGGCACCAAGATAGCGTGATCCAATATTTTGAATGTTCAATCAGACGTCTGATGCTTGTATTGTCTTCATTAACTTGTCGTGCTAGTATAAATTGGCAGTCTTCTTCATTTCTGTGAATTTTGATTAACGATGTAATAAGCACATGATAACGCTATTCAATCTTCAGATTGCAACTGTATCTTGTATAACGAATGACATTCTAAACCAAAAAAACGTATCAAATCTATTGTCAGAATGATGAATTTTCCTGTGCTAAAAGTTGTTGTTTTAAACCGAAAAAACACACAGCCATGCATAAAATCTATTGTCAGGATGATGAATTTTGCTGAGCTAAAAGTTGCCAATGTCACAGATTTCCCCAAAGAAAAGGCGGGGAAGACAAATTGGAGAGCTTAACCCGCGGCGGATGCCATGCTCGTTTTTGCTTGATCGCGTGGGAGGCGCTGCCGTGCGTATGATATGTTTGCGGCCCAGTAGAGCGTGCGTATGTCCTTGTATAATGCTAAGTCAAGCGGGAGTGCATACAAGACCCGACCCCTCAGTTGAAGTGACAACTTGCATGCAGATTTAAAATGCGCTATTGGAAGGGAATCTCAAATAGTTTGTGAAGAGCTGTTGTTGCACTTGCCAGAAATAGCTGAACAATTTTGTCTACTGTTAGTGTTAATTCCTTCATCATTTATGCAGGCAATTCAATTTTTGTGGTAGGTGTAGACCAGAGTTTTTCACAGTGTTTTAAAAGTTGACATCAATACAACATTCGGCTCTTTTTGTGTCGGAACCATACACTACTGTAGTGCAAAAACATGTATTCACAGTGTCATAATTTTGAGTTGAAGAGGTGGATTTTTCTATTATACTTAAAGCGTACTGTATTTTGTAAAATCCTAAAATTTCCTTTAGTTTAGCACACTGAAGTAGCCCTTTCAAATTCTCTATATTGGTTACAGGGTTAGGCAGCAGGGAGAAGAATGAGGTCCAAACTTCTTATCATTATTGTATTAGGTATTCCTTTTAAAACAGTGTTATTAGGAAACATTTGAACTTTGGACTATAAATGCCAACTTTTCTCAATCATTTTCACTCAGTCTTCTCAGCAGAGGCTGCCATTAACAGGCCATAAAGTTTGTGAGGCCCGAGACTCTGAAATAAACGCACAGCCGACGTTAAACCGGGGCTTTTCCTAAAGTCATTTCTCCGACGTTTATGGCCCGCCGTTAGTCTCCTATTTTGACTATATAGCAGACATTAAGTTGCTTGATGTCAATCCAATGTATCGCGACTCCCACTTACTGTATCTCCAAATTACTGGGCTTAGCATATAAAATAGGCCGTCACATTCATAGCAGCATATTAGGTGGAAGCTGTCTGCTCTAGAGCCGTTCGTACCAATTTCTAGGGCCAAGATTGGACCATAAGTATAGATTGGTCGGTGATTCAAGGCTACGCGGCGAGCCATCAGCGGAAAAGGGTTCTTTGTGCGAAATTGCGGAAGGAAGAAGTCTGTGAACGGTGTCTGGTTAGATATTGAGAGGTTGAATTAATGGGAAGAATCCTGCCGTTAAAAACTTGCCCTTGCCGTTTGTAACAGTCAATTTTCTGCAAGGTGGCAGAAAAAATGCCCTTGAATGTTTAAGATACATACCAGGCGAAATTGTAGGCTGATAGTATAAGTGGGTGGGATAGGAGTTGGAAGCATTTGTTTGAGGTAAAATTGGAGTGGAAAATTTCAAAGTTGCCCGGTGTAATAGTAAGTTTTCTACAAGGGAGCAGAAAAATGCCCTTGAAAGTTTAAGATACATATTAGGTGAAATTGTAGACTGTGTTAGTGATACTACTAGAAACTTTATACATTGATTTGAGGTAAAATTGGCATGTAATCCTGTTATTAAGAAGTTGTGCTGCAAAAATGCCCTTGAAAGTTAAAGACACACACCAGATAAAATTGTAGACTGTGTACTAGTAAGCTACTGATAGTATATAAGTTGGTGGGATAGGAGTTGGAAACATTCGTTTGAGGTAGCATTGGAGTGGAATTCTTTTATCTCGAAGTTGCCTGGTATAATAGTAAGTTTTCTACAAGGTGGCAGAAAAAATGTCATTGAAGATTTTAGGTGCACAGCTCCAATTTTGGGTGCACAAAAGTACATAATTATGCACCCAGTTTTTCGAGCTCTGATAACTCTTTTTAAACACAAGTTGTCTACATCTTTCTGTGTGTGAAATTAGCCCAGATAGTGAAAAGTTCGTAGGTGAGGGTAGGGCAGCTAACACCATACATTTCCAAAGGTTAGTTGTCCCGTCTGCCCCTTCAAAATGCCAACTCTGATTAATGTGGGAACCATAATGCCAACATCAGCACTCTGTAGCATACCGCCAATTGACAATTATTCAAGCAACTGGATCAAAGTTGGAAACGGTCAGACTTTTCAGGTAGCATCCACTACTTTTCGTCAGTGACATTGAAGTAGTGAATGCTACCTGCACCGTCCGTTTCCAAATTTTATCCAGTTGCTCGAGTAACTGTCATTTGCGGTATCTTATTCCTGGATGCCTAACCGCCATCAATGTAGCATACATACTTGTGCATAGAAGCCTTTTGGAAGAAGAAAATCTGTCTAAAATCTGTTTGAGACAAAATGTTACTCTTTTCAAAGACATATTTGTATTGCACAGTGCATCAATATACTGAACAGAATATTTTTGCCTTCAGACCATTGTGTTGGAAGAAAATCTTTGGACATAATGTTATGCCAAACTTTTACCTTCTGTGGAGCCAAAATAGCATGATATTTCACAAGACTACGACCCTACCTTCATTTGGTCTACACTGCTTTAAAACTCTTGCAATATGCAGGAACTTAGCTGTAGCAGAGTTGCTCACAGCAGCTGTTGAACTTTGTGGCTCATATTGCTGCTGTTTTGGTAATGTTATAATAAATCTGTTTGTACTAGTCTTTGCACAACTCAACAACATTTGCCATTTCCAAAAAAAATACCGATTTAGTTTAGACTGTCCATAATCCAACCAGTTTTAAAATTTAGTCTGTTTCAAATGCAAGGGTCTGTCTTTTGAATTACTTTGACATCACTGTTTTCACATCTACCATTACACTTTTTACAGCAGCTCGTTTTAATGCAATTAGAGTATGGAGTGATATGTTGATTTTGTTGTCTGTGAAAGTTTCGCAGTAACTTTTGACGAACCTGTTCTGTAACTAAGAGATAATCGCCCCAATTGATTGTTCCGTCCTTGAACAAGACGCCAACGCAGCAGAATTGAAAATTAGATGGGTGTCTAAAGCACCGGATCAATCCTTTGACTGTTCCTCATTACAAAGACATCCCAGAAATCGATAGAACTCGTAAGGATCATTGATTTTTATTATTTATTCGGCGTTTACGGTGTCGGCTGTGTCCTTGGGGTTTGGTTGCTGCAGTTATTAAAATTTTAGTGGGGTTTAGACTATATTTTATTTGGAGAAACGTCTGTAATTGTGGTGCTTTGCCCTTAGTTTTATGTGTTTCATGGACATTCCTTTGTGTCTATTATCTTTTAAGTGGGATGTACCAAGGGAGTATTGTGGAAGGGGTGATGGAATTTTTAAAAAGAGTTCAAAAATTTTCCATCCGCTGTTGACAATTCTGACAGCTGTAAGGATCTTAAATGTCTTGTGACTTGTGTCTGTTTGAGCTTTGAAATGGGCAGTATTATTTAGATTTGTGTCGTTGAATTTGTAACAAACTCTGAACACCGCTGACAGTTTAAATATACCTTCTCATTCACTATCCTAGGTTTCTGAATATGAATTGAACTTTGAGGTTAAAGTTACAAATCCCAAACCATACAATGTGCATATGGCGACAGCCATCTCCAATTCTATCGTCCTTGGGCCACACAACAGATTTCCCCTCTGCATGCTCTCATGTGGCTGTGCAGCCCAATACTTGATCTGCACACCCTGCTGGAACTATACCAGTCTGTAAAATGGACTTATATTAACATCGGCCTTCTATTTCCCCGCTCAGGACGGTAACTACAAGTTTGAGAACGGCTCAGTGGCGGTGGAAGATGAGGGGGATGAGAACAAGGAGCGAGGGAACTGGTCCAACAAGCTGGACTTCATCCTCTCGTGCGTCGGGTACGCCGTCGGACTCGGCAACGTCTGGAGGTTCCCCTACCTCGCCTACCAGAACGGAGGAGGTGAGTTTGATTGTACTGTATGTTTATTTGTTTGTTTGAGCACGGGAACTGGTCCAACAAGCTGGACTTCATCCTCTCGTGTGTCGGGTACGCCGTCGGGCTCGGCAACGTCTGGAGGTTCCCCTACCTCGCCTACCAGAATGGAGGAGGTGGGAATGGAATCCTCTTCTAGAAGTTTTTAGAGAAAAAAGCCTGTGCATTACACTATGTGATGCTTCACTGGTGTGCGATTCAGACTCTGAAGTAGCCTCTACCAGGCTCTAGAGATGGCTGAAAAGAGTAGAAATTGACCAAATAGACATACAACATGCCAGAGAAGTTAGCTGGTCTGGGAGTACAGTTTAGATGGCAAACTGTACTCCCTGGCAAGCAAACTCCTCTGGTATGTTATCTGTCTATTTGGCACATTTCTTCTCTTTCCAGCCATGTCTGCATACTGGTAGAGGCTAATTCAGAAGCCCTATCACATCAGAACTCCTATCACCAAAGGTCTTCAATTCTTGTCAAGCTAAATCCATGATACCTGTTCCCTTCCAGGAGCATTCCTGGTGCCCTACACCATTATGCTGGCGTGTGCCGGCCTGCCCATCTTCTTCCTGGAGCTGGCCTTCGGACAGTTCTCAAGCCAGGGCCCTGTGGGCGTATGGAAGGCCATCCCGCTATTGCAAGGTAAATACATGTTATCTGCAGTTTGTAGTAAAGTTGCTAGGGGGAATTTTCAATCCCTGGACATTTCTGACCATCTCTTTATTGTAAGATAAGGCTAGATCTGTTCGAACCTAGACAAGGCAACAACATTGTAAGTATTTGTAATCTGCAGTTTACGATAAAGCTGCTAGGGGGATTTTTAAATCTTCAAGTTAAAAGTCCTTTTACCTGGGACTCAAAATTTGGGAGGACACTTGCAGTTTGGAAACTCTTTTGTGCCCAAACAGGGAAGACATAGTTGACATGAAACCCCAAACTAAGTTACCCCAGCCAGGCAAAGCTCAGAAGTCTGATGAAATGAAAGATGAGGCTTCAGTAAGGTTGTATAACAAAGTTAGAGCCCTCATGAGCTGCCAGGGGATGTACCACGAAACCCCAAACTGCCAAACTAACTTACTCCAGCCCAGCAAATCTCTGAAGTCTGATGAATTGAACTTAAAGGCTTCAGTAAGGCTGTATAACAAAGTTAGAGCCCTCATGAGCTACCAGCTGCAGTTAGGCACTATAACAAAGTTAGAGCCCTCACGAGCTACCAGGGGATGTAAAAAGAAACGGATGGGAATGGTTATTGGTACCTACCAATTTGCTACCCGACGAACTGCTCATTTAATTTCAGGATGGGATAACGATGAAAACGAGGTGCGTGATAGGGGGGTAATCTGATTCCAAGGTGTAGTAAAGTAGGAAACGACATTATGAGTTATTGGAGATAAGGTTATCAGTGGAGGCACTTGAGTGCAAGTTGGGCCGGCTGCTGTCAAACTTGATAAGTAGTTCAACCAACAAGGGAGACACTGGATTCCGGTCTGTCAAATTTTTGTAGTTCTACTTCTTTGTTTTGCATAAATTTTGACGGTGGAGTGTGGGCTATGGGATTGATATCTTATCAACAGAGTTTGACTGAAAAAAAATTAACGTACTGACAAGCTTGCATTGGTACAAGAAGAACAGATGCTTAATGATGTGTCATAAGTTGGTAATCTGATTCCATGGTGTAGTAAAGTAGGAAACGAAGTTAGGGGTTATTGGAGATCAAGTTAATCGTGGAGGCACTTTAGTGCAAGTTAGGCTGGCTGCTGTCAACCTCAATAAGCAGTTCAACCAACAAGAGAGACCCGGGATGCCAGTCTGTCCAATTTTTGCAGTTCTACTTCTTTGTTTTGCATAAATTTTGACGGAGGAGTGTGGGCTATGGGATTGATATCTTATCACCAGAGTTTGACTGAAAAAAAATTAACGTACTGACAAGCTTGCATTGGTACAAGAAGTAAAGATGCTTAATGATGTGTTATAGGTTGGTAATCTGATTCCATGGTGTAGTAAAGTAGGAAACGACATTAGGAGTTATTGGAGATCAAGTTAACTGTGGGCGCACTTGAGTGCAAGTTAGGATGGCTGCTGTCAATCACAATAAGCAGTTCAACCAACAAGAGAGACACTGGATTCCAGTCTGTCAAATTTTTAGATTTCTACTCTGAAAGTTTTAACTTTTATTTCTAAATTTCTAAATTATGATGCAAGTGTAATCGTCAGCCTGCTATGGTAGCCAGTTGGCAACAAATTTGTATTTGATGCCCTGCAAACTAACAACTTCCCTGCAAATTTACCTAAACCAAAAAAATGTTAATACATAACTCATACGCACAGTTAATGCACATCAGTCAGTCAAGCGTGTGGTAAAACAATGTTATTTGGGAGTTTCAATGTTAGTACTGATACTGTATCGGTGAACACTCACACCATACAAAAGCGACATTAACTCTCCTAATTATAAGTCTGCCAGGAACCCTTACATGTACACTGCCACATTATAAACAACTGTGTGAATTTAACCTTTAGCACACGAAAGTAGCCATTTGGCTACCAATTCCCTATTGATTACAAGGTTAGGCAGTAGGGAGAAGGTTAATGAGATCTACTACAAATGTAGCATCAGTAATCCCCGAGGTACATGTATTCACACTTTAGATATCCAAGTGTTCAAGACATTCTTGAGAAGATAACATTTTTTTTCAATTTGCCAGTCTTAAGATGCCCCACAGATTTATGAGAGTTGAAGGTTAGTTATTCTGTGGCCTGAATTTCCCACCAGTGTTGGCAGCATTTTTTCTGAGGTAACGATATCTTGACAGACAGAATTTCTCGCCAGTGTGACCATTTTCACTTCAAACAGACAGTTTTCTGTCACCAAATTGTGAACAGGCCGACCCAAAATGAATCTCAAACAAACTGGTGTCTACTTCCTTTCAAGACATAACATGACCTAGTCTTGTCAGGCCAAGCAGGGATGCCAAATATAGACTGGACTGAGTCAGTTCCCCTGTAAGGGCATGTTCACACGTATGCATATATTCAAGTCCCTGCATTTTGCTTTAGGTTAAGTTTGCGGGGAAGAAGTTACGTTGATCCACCGTTTTGCAGTCTGGTTCTAGAAGTTGAACGAAAAAAATGACTTCTTCGACCGCAAACTTAACCTAAACCAAAGAAATGTCAATACGGAACTCAAACGCACTTTAATACACGCACAAGTGTGAACGGGGCTTAAGATCCAGTTACTTCTCCCCCCAGTGTCAAATGCAACATGGTGTTTAAACAAACAATTTGCATGTAGTATTTGATTGATAATTCTGACAGATGCCCATCATATCCAATTACCTAGCACTTCTAGTTTAAGTGTCAAATGCAACATGGTGTTTTATCAAACTATTTAGCGCTTGATTAACAACTTGACAGCTGCCCATCAAAGGCAATAGGTGTAAATTACAATGTACGTTGGGTGTTGCTGTGAAATATGATAGCCAGGGTGTCTGGTTACAAGCAGACTGATTTCCAACAGAACAGATAACACTTACATCGGGAATGGCAGGAAATCTAATCTGTTTTGGAGATTAATAGCAAGGTTTACCCAATCCAATGTTATACTACATTCTAAAATGTACATGGTGCAAGTTTTGTTGGGTTTGACTCTTTTGAGGCAGTGTCAGACAAATTTACCCACTTCTTCTATAATATGTGACTGGGTTCTTTGATATTTGTAATAATGGTGAAACTTTCAGGAAAAATAGTTTTTTTACCATGTGACACGATGCAAGTTGTGCTTGCAATGCTGGATGGTAAACCTGAAAATTGCCAGGTAAATTTGAATCTGTACTTTTGAGAAGGCTCTCAACTGACAGGCCCTGAAGGGCCTACCTGGGGAATATGTTAGATGTTCGATGTGCTTTTATTATAGTCATATGACCAGGACTGTCATCCCACTGATTGGTTGGAAGTGTTTTGGATTTTTGTTGCTAAATCTGTCCTGTAAAACTTCCAAAAATACATTTTCATCAGTTTCATGTCACGTAGTTCAGATTTTTTTTATGGACTGGGTGAAAGTTTTGTACGTCCCAATGAGCAAATTTCCGTCCTGCATGGCAGCTGTTATGCCTTTGTATACTTGTCACTAAGTCCCGACCAACGACTCAGCAAAACGGCTCAGCTAGACTCCAACACTTGCAACACCCAACATCCATTGAACCCTTTACTTGGAGCAAAGAGGCAAAAGAAAAAGGCAAAAGAAAAAGGCAAATTCTCAGAGAGTTTCCAAAAGTGTGTTTGACAGATGAAAGAGGCTGAGTTTCTTTGATCCATGAGCTGGTATGAGAAGTGTTCCATGCATCTGTAGTCACAAGCCGGTTGGCACATGTCCGCTTCACTACTGCAAATGCTCATCAGTTGAGCTGTCACAAGCAGAAAGGCTGCACCAGTTCTCATAACACTTCAAAGAAAAAGAAGTGGTAAGGTCTGTGGGTCTTTTTTAATCTCCAAGCAGATCTAACGGTTGCAAAGACTGTATCCAACTGGCAAAGGGAGTTTTATAGCAATTAAAACTCCTTTTGCAGGTTGGATACGGTCTTTGCAACCATTTGATCAGCTTGGAGATTAGGTATTTTTAACCTTTAGCACTCTGAAGTAGCCATCGGCACCCCATGAAATTCTCTATTGGTTACAGAGTTAGGCAGCAGAGAGAAAGTTAATGTTCTACTTTTACCTGCATATCCATTTGAAGCTGTATATTCAGGCTGTAGTCATAGGACTGCTGTACTGTATAATCCTTATGATTTAATGATGAACAGCTCCAAACATATGGAAGTCCCACAGCTCCTGCCCTAGATCTGTTCCTCCTTGATCAATGATCTTCATTTGTGTAGTAATAAACCCACAGAAGGAGTCTGAAAGGCCGTGTTGATGAGATTCGATGCATCAGTCGAATAGGTCGGCTCTGTATTGTGTGGTTGGTACTAGTGGGAGGAACGGTTTGGTGGATTGTAAATGGTGGTGTCAAATTCTTCATGAATCATGTTCGATCAAGTTACAGAGGCTGAATTAATGTGGATACAGTCAAACCTGTACTAAACTAGTGGTCACCTCTATAAAAGAACCACCTGGCCATTGATGTACAGTCAGACCTGTACCAGTGACCACCTCTATATATAGACCACCTGGTCATCGATATGCTGTACATGTACAGTCAAACCTGTACTAGTGACCACCTCTGCATAAGGAACACCTACTAGTAGCCATTTTTTTTATGGTCTCTTGAATTGTTTTTCCCATTGTAGATAGATTGACCCTGGAATCAAAAGAATCCTGTCTACAATGACCATTCTCTTCCAGTCCCTTGAGCGGTCACCATTAAATGCATTCTATAATATACAATTGTAAAAATTAACTTTAAAGTTGTTATTGTTTTGTTGATGAAGATTTGTCTTCTACAGAAGTTGTGTGCAACTGTTAGCTAACAAAAGATGACATTGGTTTGTTGGTGAACAGTTTTCTTGTTTTCCTTTTGCCGGTGTTGGCGTGTGCATTGATATAACTGTTAGCTAGCAGAATATGTCATAGTTAACTGATATACATACATTTTGAGTCATGAGATTTTCTTACTCTAATCTGTCCCTCGCAGGAGTTGGCGTGTGCATGGTAAACTGAAGATGTTACTATTTTGTTGATGAACACTTTTTTCTTACATGTACATGTATTTCTCCCCTGCAGGAGTTGGGGTGTGCATGGTGTGTGTGTCCTTCCTCGTGGGGATCTACTACAACGTGATCATCGCCTACGCGTTGTTCTACCTGTTCGCCTCCTTCACCAGCTACCTCCCCTGGTCCGACTGCGACAACCCGTGGAACACGCCCGGCTGCGCCACAAAAGGTCAGGGGGCATAGGGTCGTAGTTCAGAGTTTAGTAAAGACGAATGCACCCTTAAAGTTATTCTTATAGCCATCTTAAGTAGTTACTGATTGGTCAATTTGAGTAAAAACAATTACAAGTATTGAAAACGTAAGATGGCATGCCAGAATGAGCCACACAAGGTCAGAGGGCATAAGGTTGTAGTTCAAAGTTCAGCCTGAAGTTTAAAGATCATCAAGAGGTGTACCCTGGAAGTTTGTCAATTTACATGGCTATAACCTGCAGTTTGAAGGGAGTCTGCTAGGAGCATTGCTCCCAACTTTGATGAATCTTTGATCTTTTCTTCGAACGCACACTACAATAGAATTTAATTCATTTGTTTTTAGTTGTCACATTTACAAAACTCCTCAGACAAGCACAGGCAAAAACAACATAAATACATGTATGATTTCTTTATTGTATGATTTCTATATTTTCATATATATCATATGTCTAATACACTGAAATATGATATTACAAACTTATATTCACACTAAACACATGTTTTTATTGTTTTCTTACAGCTGAAGGTATGTCCCCCACCCCTCATGAGAGAGTATATATGAGTTCTTTTATTTTACTTTTGTTTGCTATTCTATGATTTGATAAAACGGATAATATTTTCTTTATTTCTACTAACATTTCGGTAAAATGTTTGTGTTTGGTTAACCTTAGTAGATTAATTCTTGTTGTTTTGTTTTGTTCGGTTGAATTGATACTAACTCATGCAAATACATTGTGTTTCATTTACTATCACTTAATATTCACAACAGATTAATTAAGACTTCTGCAACTCACTTTAACAAAATACATCACTCTCAATCAGTTTGCACAGCTATACTTTTGTTTGCCACACATGCAATGTTGCAACATGTCACGCTGTAACAGTTTTGTTCAAGTCCTACTAACTTAAACGTGTGCTTGAGATCTTTGCTTGACTTGACAAGATTGACTGTTCCATTCCGGTCTAACCTAACATCATATTCTAATCAAAGTTTTGAAAAGGAAGTGCCTGTTTGTTGAGACACCAAAACTGACAAAACGGAGCAAAATGTGCCACTAATGCTTGTGGTGTTGTTGCTTGTGCTGGCTGCAAAATACTTGCAAATTAAGTTATGTGTTTGCCAAGGGTTTGGTTTCTTATTTTTCTTGTGGTTTGATAAACCAGTTGCTAACTTCAGGGCTCTAGCCTGTGTATTACAGAAAAATCCTGTCAACCATGAAGGATAAAAATTGGCGAGTAAAGATATAGACGTTTGAATAAGCCATGCCGAAACACCAGTCTAGGTCTAAATTTGTACAGAATGACAGAAAAATATTCAAAAAAATTCACCTGGAATTGGGATGACGGAAAAAAATGGAGCTGGCTAGAGCCCTGACTAACTTTCAGGTAAACCAACCAGAGTTAACGACTTGTTACTAACGAATGGCTTTCCTCCTTCCCCCTGTAGCGTGCCAGCAGACGGTGAACGCGACGTTCCAGAACATCACGTTAGGCGGGGAGATGTACTCCATGTTTGGGATGTACGACGAGAACGGGACCTGGGTCAACGGGACGTACTGCGGGGACAAGATGCGCACCAGCCCCAGCGAGGACTACTGGAAGTACGTCTTATTTCTTAAAGATTCATCCTTTAAGATTTGTGTATAGATTTGATAGATATATAGAAAGAAACCTGCAGTCAATTCGGCAAACACAAGCCCCAGTGCTCACAAGCCCCAGCGAAGACTACTGGAAGTTCTGTCAAGATTCATCCTTTAAGATTTATATATATTATGTAGATCATCATCATGTCTTGTCGCTCCAGTTCTCTATCCATTGACAGGCTGTCTGGTTCACTATAGATTCAAAATTTTCACTAAAACTGCAGTCAGTGTAGCAAACAAGGTACAGCAGCCCTAGAGAAAACTACTGGGAGTACGTCTTGTTTCTTAAACATTAATCCTCAAAAATTTGTATCTGTAGGCTAAGTAAAAAAGTTACCTATAAGCTTCGTACATATATACATAATTGCCGTCAGCTATTTGAACTTTCTTCAAAATTTATCCCTTGAGGTTGATCTAGAAGTTTGGAAATTTTGTCTCAAAGTCCATTAAGCCTTCAACAAAAATGGAAGAGGTGCTCTATAACATGTCGTTCTTATACATGTAGTATTTTGATTAAATCTAAACCACTGGACATGTTTTACAAACATTTCAAATGCTATCCAACATTCTTCAAAAGTTACGATAAAATGAAATGATGTTTCATTACTCCTTCCTGGATGTGTAGTCTTCATAAACACATCATTCTGAACTTGTCTTCCCCAGTCACTATGCCCTTGAGATCACGCCGGGCATCCACGAGACCGGCGGCGTGAAGTGGCAGCTAGCGCTCAGCCTGGTGCTGGCCTGGGTCATCGTCTTCTTCAGCATGTGCAAGGGAGTCAAGTCATCTGGCAAGGTGAGAAAAAAAGAGAGAAAGAAAGAATAAGAAAGAAAGAAAAAAACAGAAAGAAAAAGAGAGAGAAAGGGGGAGGGAGACAGGCAGGAGAGGAGGGAGGGGATAGGTAGGGAGGGAGGAGAAAAGAGAGAAGGAGAAAGATGTAGTCTGGTGCTGGCCTGGGTCATCGTCTTCTTCAGCATGTGCAAGGGAGTCAAGTCATCCGGCAAGGTGAGGAACAGAGAGAGAGAGAAAGACAGAGAGAGAAAGAATGAAAGAGCATAAAAGATAGAGAGAGAGAGAGAGAGAGAGAGAAAGAAAGAAAGAAAGAGAGAGACACACCTTGAGCACATTAAAGACCCCACCAAACTTTTATTGGTAAGAGTAGATCTACAACCCTGTTGGAATAGATCAAACCTTTCAGTCTGGTTGCTCTTAGCATATAAACTACAAGCAGAAACAAAACAGCAATCAAAATTTCCTGTTTCAAGCCTCAATTATGATAAAGAAGCCGCTACAATTCCTGAAAATGATAGTGGTACATCCGGGTGTATACGATTCATAGAATACATTATCTTATGGGGGCACCTGGGGCAATTGCTGTCATATTGAGGTCACCTGAGTAACTGTTGGATGGCAGGCGCTCCAGACCCTTGCACGTCAGGACCATCAATCAGCCCCCGGCATGGGAGGTACAGTGGTTAACAACACTTCGTTTAGACCTTAGGGTTGAGAGTATAAATCCTGGTTGTTGCTTCTCACCCGAGTTGCATGCCACAGTACGTTTAACGGCTCAAGTTCTTAGGGTAGGAAGGTAAACTGTGGTTCAATTTTCGTTGTTCCTGTCCAAAAAAAAAGTGGAATTTCACTTTGTGTTGAACCTGTATACACTGTATATAACATCATTTCGTATTGTCCATGAAGAAAGAACAGTGAAAGATTGGCTTACGGTACTGTACACAGGAGGGAACATTTTTCAATCCAAGTAATGGTTGATAAGGCTACATTGTGATAGATGACAAAGAATGTCACACAACCTTTCTCAGGGTCACAGTTTGCCACATTTTACCTTTCGAGCCATTGGTCAGGAAAACAGGTCAAATGGACCAATGGCTGCTTAGATATTCTAAACAAATGGAGTACCATACTGGCAACTGGGGCAGTGGTCTCAGGTCATTTAAATATTGATTAATTGAGTAATTGATTGATTGATTTCGTCTAGCAATGATCTGGAAACACTGACAAAGTGACCAGGCCGTTTTCATTATGAGGCCGTAATTTAGTGAGAGGACAGCATGAAAACAGAGGGCTGGGAAGAAGACTTGAATCCAACTATATTCACGCCCTGAATCTGAGTATCGAGGTTTAGACTTCCCCCCTGGCTTTGTTGCTAGCCTCTACCAGGCCCCGCCGATGGCTGGAAAAATAGTAGAAATTGGCCGAATAGAGTGAATAGTATCCTAAGGGAGTCGGCTACAGAGGATGGCAAATGGTCCATGCCTCCGTAGCCGAATCCCTTAAAATACTAATATGCGGGGACTGGTAGAGTCTACTTTGTTGCTTTTCCAGTTGACTATTGTTATCTTTTTATCCGGGAACCAAGAAATTAAATTGGTGTTGCCTTAGCAAAAGATGGAAAGAAAACAAACTTTGGATGGACCGAGTTCCCCGTTCTGTTTGTCCTTGAGTCGTTAACGATCCGTGCGCACGAGGTAACGAACGGAAGCTAATTACTGTTGGACACAGCCGAGAGGCCCTTAAACACAAATGATGTATCGATTACTGAGTCTATTCGGTCCGACGGGGAGTGAGTTACGAGTGTGACTGGCATGTTTACATCACGTACTGAGTCGGCTGGTATTGCAGTAGTCTCGTCTTTATTTAACGAAAGACTGGGCCATCTTTTTGATTGGTGTTTACAGTTTCACGGCTGAAGCGATTCTACTGTACAGAAGTAATTACATTAAAAGTGCTGTCATGAATTCGAAGTAGAGAGGTCACCGGGAAAACCAGAAAATGTTTTTTTAATCTGAAAACCAAAAAACTTACCTATTATGACCTAAGATTTGAAGAAATGTGACAAGAGTAAATGTTTGGGTCTGTTTTGGTCTAAGATTTGTGACAAGAACTGGTATTCAACTCTTGTTTTGGCCTGAGGTTTTAAAGGAATGTGACATGAACCGATGTTTGGGTCCGTTTGGGCCTGAGGTTTTGAAGAAATGTGACAGGAACCGATGTTTGGGTCTGAATTTTGAAGGAATGTGACAAAAAATCAAAGTTTTGGGTCTGTTTTGGCCCTGAGATTTTGAAGAAATGTGACAAGAACCGATGTTTTGGTCTGAATTTTTGAAGGAATTTGACAAGAACCAAAGTTTCGGGTCTATTTTGGCCTGAAGCATTGAAGGAATGTGACAAGAACCGAAATTTTAGTCTGTTTTGGCCTGCTGTAAAGACGTGTTATGGAACAGAGCTGTTTTCCAATGAGGCGACTGGACAACACCTGGTCCCCTTACAATCCAGCTCAGCCGGGAAATTGTATTGAACAAAACCCCGGCTAGGGAGGCATAATCCTCCTTTCAAAACTAAGCAGAGGAAGTTCTGCTTGGCTGCGTACATCTGCTGATTTTTTTCTTAAGAACGTCCCAAACTTCTTGGGCAGTACAAAACAATGGGGATAACAAATTTTGGCAATGTTGCAACATTGTTTTTAGTGATCGGGAGAGGCACTGTATGGTTATGTACATCTGCTGATTTTCTTAAAAGCGTCCCAAACTTCTTGAGCAGTACAAAACAATGGGGATAAAGAGTTTTGGCGATGTTGCAACATTGTTTTCAGTGCCAGGGAGAGGCACTGTATGGTTATTTACATCTACTGGGGTTCTTAAGAACATCCCAAACTTCTTGAGCAGTCCAAAACAATAGGTTTAAGGAGTTTTTTCTAGATGTGTTATTGCAGTATGCTTTTCAGCACCAGGGACAGACCCATATGATAGTTTTGCATGGTTTAATCTTAGGAACATCCAAATTTTCTTAAGTAGTACAAGGCTCCAGGTTTTAGGAGACACTCTGTCTTTAGCAATGTATTCCTGCAATATAGTTTTCCGCACCAGTTATCAGACAAGATTGTGGGCTGGGAGGAAAATTTGCATAAGCAAGGTACAGACTTTCTCTTTGACTGCAGTTCAGTATCATAACCTTCGCCAGAAAGATTGTGTTTTTCCATAGCATTTGTGTGTGTGTGTGTGTGTGTGTGTGTGAGTGTGTGTGTGTGTGTGTGTGAGTGTGTGAGTGTGTGTGTGTGTGTGTGTGTGTGTGTGTGTGCACATGTATGTATATGGATGAACAGAGGGCCTGAATGGATTGTCTTGATATTTGGTATGTGGGTAAGTCTTGATGAGACCTCAAAATGATTAGATTTGGCCCCCAAGCGATTTGTTTAAAAAAAATCTGAGAACCAAAAAAATGAATTGTTGTGGCCGAAGGAAGATATGAAGTCTGTCAAGGGCTGGGTAATAGACTGTCACCCTTCGCTTAGGTCAAGAAAGGTTGCCGCCGGGAAATTACCATATAAATTGGACTAGGAGGTTTTAAACGTTGCTGACTCACTGACCGTATCTTGGGCCGTTGCCGACGGCAATGGGCAGACGTTCTCCGGATAGCTGTCTGGGCAGAGTGTTTTCTGGATAGCTGTCAATCATTTTGGGCTTCTCCATAGAGACGTTATAGAAGGGAGGACAAAATGTCATCAGTGTCAGATTTTACCTGAGCCCTGGGCAATTGATTTGTTGGTTGTTTCAAAAAGCTGATGAACTCGAATTTTAACAACTGTACCATGGTTCACACAGTTGCAGGGAATGAATGTAGCCAGACACACATTTTCCCCTGCCCTCTGTTTTTGCATTGTCCTCTTCGTATGTTTTATTTCATTTTACTGACAGATGTCTGAGAACTGAAATGAATTGATAGATATGGTCTAAAAGTGGGAAATTTACTTTCTAGCACAATTTAGATTCTGAGTTTGACCTGTTGGCATGTTTCTTGTAGGTTACATGTATTAACTGATATTGTCAGTGTGCTCCAAGAGTTGCGGATAGGCTTAGGTTCTGCATAGTCTGATTTTGATATGTTTGTTTCGCACAGGTTGTTTACTTCACGGCGACCTTCCCGTACTTCGTGCTGGTGATCCTCCTGATCGTGGGCGTGCTCCAAGTGTTGTGGAAAGTCTGATCTTGACGTGTTCGTTTGTTTGTTTGTTTTGCACAGGTTGTTTACTTCACGGCGACCTTCCCGTACTTTGTGCTTGTGATCCTCCTGATCGTGGGTGTGCTACAAGATGGCCACCTGGACGGCGTGCTCTTCTTCATCACACCTAAGTGGGAGAGACTCAAGGAGGCTAAGGTAAGATCTTGCATATTCAAGGAGATTGGCACAAGTACAGCTGAACAAATATAACAAGTTAATTCAGAATCATAGTTGAACTGTAAATTGCCAACACAAGAATTGGACTTACCCAAATTTTTGACTGATCAGCTCTAGTGTTTGTCAAGGAATGAGCAATCCACTGCTTCTGTAACGTTTCGTAATGCAGATAGAATGTATGACTTGGTGAACAGTGGATCATATGTTTATCTATTTATTTGTTTATAAATCTTTAGAGTGGTCCCTTCAGTTAACTGAGTAAGTTGATTTCCAAGGGAGCCAATACAAAATCATAACAAATCAGGATACAAAAAAAGGATAACTTAACATAGACTGAATAAATGTTGGCAATTCACAGTTCAACTTGGATTCAGAATGACTTCTACCAACACAGATGAACTTTTTTTATTTATTTATGATGAACTTTTAAGTGACTATGAAATTTAAAAATGTCATTCTTTGCACGTTCCCAGGTATGGAAGGATGCTGCCACCCAGATCTTCTACTCCCTGTCAGCAGCCTGGGGCGGCCTCATCACCATGGCCTCCTACAACAGATTCCAGAACAACTGCTACAAGTGAGAATTTAGTCCACATTTAACAACTGCTACTAGTACCAACTTAGTCCACAGAAACTCAAATTTATAGATAACTGCATCCTTTGGATGCTGAAAATCAGATGCTAGAGGGTAAAAAAAAACACCAGCTCATTTTGATGACAATTAACACAAGTAAGTTCGACAAATCTAAAAAATGACACATTTTACCCAGTATCGTAGAACATTTTACCTTCTGTGGTTTCTCTGGAGCCAGCTTCTGAAACTTGACACGCTCTTCACAGTGTTTAAATTGTTACAATCAGTTGTTTTGTTCTATGGAACCAGGTTCCGAAACTTGACACCTTCCTTACAGTGCCTAAAATGTTGCATTCCCTGGGATTGTTCTATGGAACCAAGTTCTGAAACTTGATCCCTCCCAACAGTGTCTAATTTCATATTTCATCCTCCCCCCTCACAGAGACACCCTGATTGTGTCCCTGATGAACTGCTCCACCAGCATCTTTGCTGGCTTCGTCATTTTCTCCATCCTGGGCTTCATGGCCAAGCAGATCGGAGTGGACGTGGATGATGTGGCAGCCTCTGGTGAGTAAAGAAGGGAGGGAAGGAGGGAAAAAGGGAGAGGGGGATCGCGGAAGGAGGAAGGGAAAAAGGGAGAGGGAGGGAGACGTGGGAGGGAGGGGGGAGGGAGAAAGTTGATGAATGGTTGATTATTGGCAGCCTCTAGTGAGAGAGAGAGTTGGTGAATGGTTGATTGGGTGAATGGTTGATTGCGATTTGAATGAATTATTGGTCAAATGAGTGTGAGAATCTTCAGATAAGAGAATGTTGGTTTTTGTGATGCTAGTCGTATGAGCTCTCTTGCATTTTACACGAAGATTGACCATTGCTGCCTTGTACCTGAGAGCTACTTAGCTACCTTAAAGTGTTGTGCTTTACAAAATGTAAAACTAACTGACACATCTTTCTTGTTTGTCCAGGGCCTGGGCTTGCGTTTATTGCATATCCCGAGGCCCTCACGAAGCTGCCCGTGCCCCCGATATGGGCCATCCTCTTCTTCCTGATGTTGCTGACACTCGGCCTCGACACGCAGGTGAGAATAGAACACCTGTTAATTGTTTTGTTGTTGCTGTTGACTTTGAAGTGCCTAGTGGCACATAGGGCAACAACTTTCCTTGCTGTTTCTGTAGCAGTGTATATTTTTACGGGGAGGGGTTGCTAGCCCTTCCCCTTTAATGTGCTTGGGGCACCACTGCAAACACAGCACCCCCATTCAAACCTCCGCATGTAAAAGAATCAAACACACTTATCGTGAAGAGTAGTGGTGACCAGGTGTGCTTGTAACGAGCCGTAGTGAAGCCACATTGCACTATTAGCTAACGAAAAAGTGGCACACTTCGTCCTCAGTCTGAGGTTTGACCGATTTACATTTTACTGACGTGGTTCTTCCTGGTTTTCCAGTTTGCCATCATCGAGACGGTTGTTACGACAGTTTGTGACCAGTTCAAGATCAAGCACACAGGGATAAAGAAGACGCTGAGCACCCTGGGATTCTGCATCCTCATGTTCCTTCTAGGACTGCTGTGTGTTACGAGGGTGAGTTCTCCGGAGAACTAAGTTCTTTGTCATTTCTGATAACAAAGCAATCTTTTATGTTTTTATCTATTTTTGCATTGTGAGAGTTTTTAAATCTAAAGACACATATTCAAATCAGTTTGTGGCATTGAGTCTATTGAAATCTGTTGTACTGTGAAATATGAGTAACTTATGATATATGACACAATATCTAGAGCATTCCATGACAAAGTTAAATTTGTTTTCAATATGCTTTGGACAAATAGATATAGGCATCACGGCAAGCAAGCTATCTGTTGCAAGATCTGTTGATAAAGATTCTGCTGCTAAAGGTTCTGTCCCTAAAGGTTCTGTTGCTAAAGATTCTGTTGCAGGACTTTAGAGGATATATCTAGAGCATCTCATAACAGAGTGATATTTATTTTCAATATGCTTTGGACAAATAGACATAGCCATCACAATTGAGATACAATATTTAAAAAAATCTGCTTTTCTCTCCCCTCTCCCGTTGCAGAGTGGACTGTACTGGGTGAACTTGATTGACAACTTCGCTGCCTCCTACTCGCTCATGGTCATTGCCATTACTGAGATGCTGGGAATCTCGTGGATCTATGGTCAGTGGTTCTTACTTCATCTTCACATACAGGAGGTTCAGAGTTCTAGATAGTGCATTTTACTGTAACAGGTCACCAATTAAAGCACTGGACTATGCATGCTTTGTACATCTAGAGCCCTTTTAAAAAAAAAAAAGTCAAATCTGAATTCAGCAACCACTGAAGGGACTGAGAAATAAATAGCTGTTGAGGACAGTTGATTGCTCAGGACAGGGTGGGGTTAACCATGTAAAGTTGGGTGGGACTGTTTTAATGTGTCACTGGAGGTGGTTGCCCAACCAAGATTGAATGTTCATTTCAAAGGAAACTTATGGTGAACAAAGTTACACTGTTTGATCTGTTTGCTTACCCTGTTTTTTTCTTCCCCACACAGGCATTAACAACTTCTGCAGAGACATTAAGATGATGGTTGGGTTTGAGCCGGGGTGGTACTGGAAGGCCACCTGGGCCGTCATCTCACCTGGCCTGCTGATCGTAAGGCTTGTTTTTTTGTTTGATTTCTTGTTTAGATTGTCGCATTGCTATTTGTCTTAGAGTGTGTAAGGTTTTTAAGTTAATACATTCATCTCCATAGCTTCATTCATCTCCATAGCTTCAATCATCAATCCACCAAGTACTGTAGAAGCATCCTCACGAGATAGCTTTAAACAACACTGACAGCTAGATGTGCAAAGGTTAGGTGTGACAGGTCGTTCAGTGTATTATAACCAGCTGCTGCCGTGCCACGTGCCTGCAAAGCTGGTATGTTATGCTGAAGCATGGTTATACCGTCTATACAGAGACAGAAACTGGCATATTATGCCAAAGGTCAGTTATACCGGCTATGTAGATACAGATACAAAAACGTCTGCTGTTGTTCTAATCATATTCAGGTTTTGAATAAAGAACCTTGTTATCCAGTGACTTTCCAATCTGATGAAATTATTCACAGACTCTTGTTATGTCTTGAACCAAGGGTAGGACATGCTATTGCCCGATCTGCACCTTCACTTGCCTCAGGTCCAATGGACTTGTCCAACCCCATCGAAAACACCTCTTCACAGAGGCTTGTGTCCCACAGACCCTTGTTACATGTATGTCTTGACCTCTTCCTCCTCCTCCTCCGCTTCCTCCAGTTCATCTTCATCTTCAGCCTGGTGGAGTACACACCGCCCACGTTGAACGACACCTACATCTACCCCGGCTGGTCGCAGGCCGTTGCCTGGCTCATGGTGCTGTTCGGGACCATCTGGATCCCTGCCATCGCCATCTACAGGATCGCAGTGTCGCCGGGAGACACCTTCATGGAGGTTTGTTTGCTTGTTTAGAATATCCACTTGTAACATACATCTGGATCCCAGTCATCGCCATCTACAGGATCGTAGTGTCGCCGGGAGACACCTTCATGGAGGTTTGTTTGTTTAGAATATCCACTTGTAACATACATCTGGATCCCTGCCATCGCCATCTACAGGATCGTAGTGTCGCCGGGAGACACCTTCATGGAGGTTTGTTTGTTTAGAATATCCACTAGTAACATACATCTGGATCCTTGCCATCGCCATCTACAGGATCGTAGTGTCGCCGGGAGACACCTTCATGGAGTTTTTGTTGTTGTTATGGTTGTTCTGTGGTTTTGTATTTGCCATAGAGTCGGGGAAAAACTTGCTCTAGAAATGTGAAGTTACTTTGAGACAGGCATTACAAAAACTTTCACAGAACACAACACAGACAAACTGTAACAGTACATGCTGCTGTAATTTTGTCTGATGTAATCTTTACAATTCTTACCGCTTACTGGTCCTTTGACCGGGGGTGGTCGTGGGGGCTCAATACAACTCTGCACTTTGCCAAACTAAATAAATAGATTAATAAGAATGACAAAGACATTCAGCATACATGTACAGCATGATTGCTATGGTTCACATGATCAACTTCAGTTTCACACTTGATTAGCCTGAACTGACATACTTTTCTCGGTCCATTACAGCGTTTAAAATTCGCCTGCAAGCCTGCGCCGGACTGGGGCCCGTACCTGAACCAGCATCGTGAGCTCGACTCCGAACGGTACAAGCCGAAACCCGATCCCTCCAAGCAGATCGTCAACGATCCATACGCAGACGTTGGCACCAAGATTTAACATTTAAACTTCGACCCCGCACTCAGGGAAACCTGTTCTATGTAACTATGGTAACCGTAACTGTGGGAACCAGCCCGCACCACCACCCAGTAGTATATGTAATAACTCCGGTGAGAGACCCTGTAATAACTCTGGTGAGAGACCCTGCTGCTCAGGGCGGGGTGAAGTTCTAACATTCGGAAAGTCGTTGTAATTTCGACAATGTATAAACAACGTTGGGGTGGGGCCCTTAGCTCTGGTAAGTGTCGATAGTTTGTGCACGGATTGTAGTAAGAAAAAAACTTTAGGTCGGGTTTGGGAGAACAAAAAAACTACTGTTGGCCGCAATGTGATGGTAGGAATGGACCTTGTAGTCTCTGTATCATTGAAAGGGACCGTTAAGGTAGAAATGTCGTTAAATCCTTGAAGACTTTGACAAAGAGAGAGTGAAATCGTAACCAAGGGGATCAAAGATTCGTGAGGAAAGTTTCGTTAAGCGGACTAACTGAAGCCATATATGGTATCCTGAAACGTTATCGAGACCTCCTGTACATACAACTGTAGATCGTGCTTTCGACGTTGACTGTACCGTAATATTCGCTGCCAAAAAATTGTGATAATATCAGCCTAACCCCCGTGCTAGCGCCAGCTTGTGCTTCGGATGTGCTGTACATTGCAAATCGTGTGCCATTGTGCAAGATAACAAATGTATGCCATATTCCCCTGTAGATAGCATCGCTTTCAGACATACTGTGCCAAGTGGAGTTTTATCCCTTGTTTTTGCAGTTTTAGAAATCTAGGTGGCATGTCCGCTTGTAAGAAAAATACTTGCATGATTGCCGTGAAGGTTTTTCGGTTTTAGTGCTATTTATAAGCAAATTCCGGTTATTCTTAACTTATTATGTTTGGACTTTGCAGTTCTTAAATACTACCCGCGGATGCTAGAACTGTATATGTATATAAATAAATGTTGGTGTGAATTTTGTGGAAATTAATGTTTAGAAATGGCCCCAGTTGTTTTACTTCCTTGTGGAAACATGATTTTTACATAGTATAAGAAGAGAACATGTCTGTTTTAACTATGCTTAAAAGTATTATCTTATGTATAGACACAACTCTATTAACTATTATGGTACTCTAATTGCAGTATGTAACCAAATAAGGTAAAGGGTTTTCAATGATATCTTCCATTGTTATCGATGAAGCTAAAAACTGTGTTGCCGTAATATTTTTGGCTTAAAATTTTGGCTTTCAAATGTGTTGGAAAAACACATGTACGAACAATGGTGGAAGGTTTTGTTTAAACTTGTTACCTTCTATTGCGTTCATGACGAATTGTTGATACCTTGTACTTCAGCAATTTCTGCCAAAACTATCGGAGAAAAGCAAAGAAAGCATGAAGAATCATTTGGAAGAGGACAAGACCATTGTCTTACTATTGGTCCTTAAAGACAAGTCTTAATGTTAGTTCTTGTAAGTCTTAAGCAAAGAGCCTAAGATCTTAAAGCGCTGCTGATTGGAATGGACAAGATTTAAACTCAAGACGATTTCGTCGTCTTATCTTGGATTTCTTTAGATGAGAAAATTCTGTGCAAATTCTCCCATTTGGCCTAGCATGGTTGTTTAACCCCTCTCCTGCTAAGTTATGCTGTACAAAATGTAAACAATGCAGATGGGGTGCATCAGTGACTTCTTAACAGGGGAAAGGTTTAACAATAGATTGCTTGAAGAAAAATTCAATCTATTTAAAGGAAATCTTTAAGTACTAGTATATTGATGAACTGATGAGAGAAACGCTTCTTTTTTTCGGAGTAATTTTTGGAACATTTTAAGAAAAGGTCTATTCTGATTACACGAAAACTACAAACAACTTCAGACTATTTTTCAGAGCAAAGACATGTAATTTGGTTGTATATAATGTTGTTTCTCTACCAATAGATAGCCTGTATTTTGATCACATGACTACAGAAGCCAATGGAATGGGTCCGCTCGCGGATCACATGACAATGAACCAATGACTACGCGAGGTACTTCCTTGACCTTGACCTTGACCTTCACTGTTACCTCAGCCAGAAGACGAGTTGTGCGGAAGTTTAAGTTTCTTATTTTCCCGGCGATTTCTGGAAGGTTTTGTGATGTTTCTGTGTGTGTATTTTATGAAAGGGGAGTCGTAGAGAGGGTGCCATAATATCGATGTGTGTACTAGCTGTGATGTAAGTGTTTGTGGAAACATTAGGATAACAAGAGTAGGCAGGTTGCACTGTTAGGAGTAGTTTTGTAACAGTTGTTCGTTCCTCCAACAATTTCAAGTTTTGTGTTGTCAGGGTTCCTGTACTGTATTTTCCTTACAGTAGCATTTCAGTTGACGATTGTTGTTAGGCAACGAATGTGATCTTTTGAGAAAAAAACTATGGATTTGTCAAAAAGCGTTTTGTGTTAGTTCCATGCCATGCTTGTGGTCACGAAATGCACACATTCTTGTCAGCATTTTGAGACATTGTTCAGTTTCATAAGTGCATTGGCATTGAAAATTTAATGATGCATCATTGTTCTCACAGGGCCACTGGCACAATGCACCTTTTTTTCAAACCATCTGTGTTTAAGATCTTGGATACGAGTTTTGGATACGAAACATATAATACATTAAAAAAGACTGTTATTGTAAAAAAAAATGCAAACTGTATATCATTTCAATTTGTCCAACCTAAACAGATCAATGTACGTTGTTGTATCCAAAGATTGGTTAAGAACCACGGACCATCGATCCAATGGATTCCCAGTATCTCAGTAATGGCAATGACCAACTTTGGAACCTGTTACTTTGGATTCACACATGAAAAAGTAAACTTAGCTGTTGTGCAAAATTTCTTTTCAGACTTGTGGAAGAGTAAATGTGATGATTGGCCCCGAATGTTCACTATATTTCTAATGAATCATTTTTCGTTATATTTAATATACTGCTGGATGTATATTGATTGAAGAAACGGATGAATATTTCGTTGCATCTTGAGCCCAGTGATGTTTGGTTTTGCATGTTGTTGGTGAGAATGTACAATAAAAAAAACTTACATTAAAGCTTTGTGGCTGTCTTTTCCTTCTCTCATTGTAGAATAACGCAGCATATAGCTACTCTCCAAGCAGAGGTTCGGCTTTTTTCTGACGTATCTTTAGGTATTTTTGTCGGGCCTCCTATTTTGTCAAATTTTCTTTATGTCGTTTGGCTTGGCGACAGACCTATCCACATACCAAATATCATCGCAATCCATCCAGAGTTTCTTGAGTTATGCTGACTACAGAATCCGGAAACACACGCACACACAGACAGGCAAAAAAGTATACCTCCATTTTCATGTCGGTAAATAGAAAGCCCGACAAAAATGTCAAAAACAAGCCTAACCTCTGCTTGGAGAGTAGCATATACATGTAGCATCCTAAACGTTTTGGGGTGCCACAGAAACGTGATCTTTTGTGTTTTGGGTGATATACATTGTAAACCAGAACGGTCCACCTTAAACAGCTACTACGTCAGAACTAGCCACAAGCTCACGAATAAGAAGAAATGAACTTTCATTTAAAACCCCCATAAGAGCCCATGTCGTTTCCTCAGTCCCGAAATGAGCAAAATATGTGAACGCTTCGTTAGTGCATACCCCAAGCAGAGGTTGGTGGAGAAGATTGTGACCTTTTTATCATATGCCCCCGTTTTCTGTCGGCAGTCTCCCCGGCCCCCAAGAGTTGATGGAGAGTGTCGACAGAAAACGGGGCATATGATAAAAAGGTCACAATCTTCTCCGCCAATCTCTGATTGGAGAGTACGGTTAGTGAGCCTTGTCGGAAGGGGCACTGGACATTGGAGGGGGGGGGGGGGGGGGGGGTGATCATGATGGGATGAATTTCCCCCTTTTCAATTTTAGAAAAATGAAAGTTACGTCATTTTTCGACATTCAAGTCGTCACTGTATACTCCTTACGATCATTGTTCTATTCCTACTAAACGCCTTCGCCATACGTTGCTTCATTCTCGAGTTAACGTGAAAACGTGATTTTGAGACCAGCAGTTTGTGGTCAGAGCCTTTGAAGAAGTAATAAAGTAGAAGTAACTTATGGGGGTTATTGACCAAAAGTTCCTTAGTTGTTGTTCTTGACCTTGAGGCTGCCTCGACTAAGTAGCAGTCAGGAATGAAACTTTGGCCTCGAATACGAGAAGTCACTTTTGGTTACCGACAGGAGATTCTTTGCGTAAACAAAATCGGGAGTCCGTGGAAACGATATGTTTTGAGTCATACCATTATTTGAAGCGTTAGGGTAGGTCTGCAGACCGGGGTTCTTCCGCTAGGTGGAGCAGAGTGTGTGTGTGTGTGCGTGTGCGCGTGCGCGCGCGCGCGAAAACTTGTTACAAAAGTGCAATATGTGAAAGGCGTATCAACTTTGAATGTTGCAAACACAGGCGTAAAATTAAACAACTGAGAATCAACCGCTCCTAACATCTGCTTGGAGATAAGTCCTAATCAAACTTGGAGGGTTCAGTGCAAAGGTTGACTATAATACTATAGCAATAGCTAAAAACTGTTGTGGATAGACTGGTTCTACCACACATACCTACACACGTACACCATTGTAAGACCTTGGATCCGTGCCATCAGATCACGACTGTGCGGCCATCGCTTTCCAAGATTCCCAAACTTCCTTACCCAGGTAGGACATACTTATAGAAGAAGGAGAACTTTATTGCGCGACAATTGTAACAGGTACACTGTATGGCAACGTACGTACATGAAAAGTTGACAAATACAGAGAACTAATCTAATCTATGGCTAACAGTAGAAATAATCTAAAGGATATCTATAGTTCAATCTCAAAGGACGCTGTTTTCTGACAATGTGAACGCGCTTAATTTACAAAGTTAGTCGTAAAGCTGTTACGTGTAGTTAAATCGTGCTCAGAGAGCATATGTTGATGGCTGTTGTGTGTTTACGTCTCCGACCTTGTTACTTGGTGAACTCAAGTTTTCAGAAAGCTTTTCCACATTTCGCAACATAAGAATAATCTCCAAGCAAATCTTTTGCTGCGAAATTGTATGATTTTTTTTGTTCGCGGGGAATTAATTTCGCGGTTGGAGGGAAAGGAGTTCCCGGTACCGGTGAGCAAAAAGAAACGAATTCGAAGGTCTCCAAGTCATATTTTGCAGGACGCAGCAATGAAGCATAGATCGTGTCACGTTCGATAAGTGCTCAAACTTGTACACGAAGTCGCTGATTTGGGCGGGGGAAAGTGTGGCAAAGTTGTTTTTCTTTAGAGGTGAATGGCGTGACCAGATTAACCTGTGCGATTATGCATTTTTACGAGTACAGCGATCTTGCGGCGTCGCATAAACACAGCTAACCATACAATTCCTTGGCAACCTTACTAGTCTAGAAGAGACGGAATCTTACAATAATGGAGGAAACGTCTTGCTTTTTCATGAACGTCTTAGCTGCTTGGAACTTAAGAACTTCAGACTTGTATGTGTGTCCATCGTCAGTTTTTTTGTCACGTAGCCAGATAATTGAAGGTCACGACGCCCGACCTTTGACGACATTTGTGGCCGTTTAAATACGTCGCTGGCATTCTGCCCTTCGGCAATAACATTCAACAAGTGGAAAGACTTGAATTCGTGCGAATTTGGTGTGTTCGATCGATTGGACTGCTTGCGGAAGAGTGAATGAATGAATGAGTGAGTGAGCATGAGTGAGTGAGTGAGTGAATGAGTGGATGAATGAATGAAGGAATGCGCGAGTGAATGAATGAGTGCGTGAGTGAATGAATGAATGCGAGAGTGAATGAATGAGTGCTTGAGAGTGAGTACGTGCGTGCGTGAGATGAGTAAGTGAGTGAGTGAGTGAGTGAGTGAGTGAGTGAGGAGTGAGTGAGACTGAATCGTGCTAGAGAGCATATGTTGATGGCTTTTTGGAGCAGTCCAGTTGGTGATACCCGCTTAACACAAAAGGTGACCTGGACTACCTTACTGCCATTGAATCCGTGTGTGAAAAGCGATGTATGAGCACTGTTTTCTTAATCCACTATCTCACTGGACCCGCGAGCGAGCGAGCGAGCGAGCGATTTGACAGAGCGCTCAACGAATTTCATCGATGAAAAACGAATCTTTTTACGCTTTGTGTGTTTTGTTGTCTTTCAAGTAAGTTCTGCCAGTTCTTTCCTTAGTCGTTTCAGACAACATCCGCTGTCTTTTGTCAGTGACTAACTGTTTCAAAATTTTATCCAGTTGCTAGAGTAACTATTTTTGGCGTACTTTATTACCTGGATGTCTAGCCTTCATCAACATGCGAGAGAAGTAGACTAGAATGTGTATTACTACAGTTACAACAACAAGCGGGCATAAGTTTATACAGCCAAGAATCAGACACTGTTATAGTTTAATCATAGTGATTCATACACGTTTGGTTTGTGACGGAGGTGTGTAAACGGGGCTTCCACTTCGTCGGGCGGTGATATTGAAAATGCAGAAATGTTCGCGGGGATTTAATTTTGCGGCCGAGGTAGAAAATAGAGTATTCGCGGTGATTTTTAGTTAAAGTTTGAAACAATAGTAGCGCTACGGTCACACAATGGAACGGCTTTTCGCGGTGGTTTAAAGTTTGCGGTAAAGAGTTCACCGCGAAAACCGCGAACATAAAACCACCGCGAACATTTCTACATTTACAGTATCTTATTTGGTCTGTGGAGGACATGTAAATGTCAAAGTTGTTTTTCATTGGTGAATGATGTGACCAGATTAACCTGTGTGATCGTGCATGTTTACGAGTTCGTTGACGTGTATGTGTGTGTGTGTGTGTGTGCGCGCCAGCACGTAGACAGTAGCCTCTACCAGGCCCCGCGGATGGCTGAAAAAATAGTAGAAATTGGCCAAATAGAGTGGCAAACTGTACCCCTATAGCAGACTAACTCCTCTTGCATGTTTTTCTGTCTATTTTGGCCAATTTCTTCTCTTTCCAGCCGCCTCTGGAGCCTCAAGTGGTAGAGGCTACGTAGAGAGGGTTGATTAGCCACAATGGCTCAATGATGTGTTGTGTTACGCCGAAGGGCGGCTATACAATGTACAGATCTCTTCATAGATACACTTTGCCTACGTGCGATATTTCACGACGAGGGAAAAACACACCACAAAGAAATTGTATCCTCCGCCAGGCTTTTCAACCCTACCGATATTACGCCATGCGACGCCGCAACTTATCTAAACAACTTTGTTCTTTAAAGGAAATGCCAGACTTGCATAATTTTTCTTGTCAGTTCTAGCTGTATCCAAGCTTCGAAAACATGTACACCAGCCATTGTTTCCACCGGGTCAGGTGCATAGTAAGAAAACTGCTTTTGAACTTCACATATCGCTTGAACAAAGCATGGTGGTGTCCATGGCATTGGTCTATCATTATCAGGGAGCGTGCAAACATGGATCTTTTCAGTCTTGCGTCGAAGCCTGGGGCATTGTTTCAAGCGGGCATACATTCCCAATGAAATATATTGCTGACATGTTGACAAAAGGTAGCCTGCTACCGGAATTCTATAGAGTGGCGTTCGTTCAATTCGCGCTTTGGCCTTTGTTAGTCTGGTGGGGGCTAAGTTCAACGAGCTACGGGTTAATGATTAAGTCAGTTTATGATTGGCTAAGTTCAACGAGCTACGGGTTGATGATTAAGTCAGTTTGTGATTGGTGGGTTCATGACTAGTTAATGATTTGTCTGCTGTGTGATTGGCTATGTATGACGTCACATTTCGAACTTTCTAGGCCCCACCTAGTTGTAGAAATTACTCTGCGTACAATCGACCCACAGTAAGTTACTAGTACTGCTTTTGGCATAGATCCACGAGAGACGAACAGGTTTTAAAAAAAACTGAGGGCCCATTTTCAAGTGTTCTATACAAGATAACAGGTGAGTTCGTCCTTGATAGTTATGATAAGAACTTAAGGAAAAAAACAGAAAAGACTTGATCGTTCTGTACCAGTTTCTACCAGACAGAATATTTGGGAGAATATTTACTAGAGGGTAGGACACCATAGGGTTTCATTTGCAGGGTCAGGGGGGGATGTTAACCTTCGCGTGGACTGACTCTCCGGGCCAATTATTAATTTTTTTGCCTAAAGTGTACGATTCGTACCACCGTAGGAACGTCTGGTGAAGGCTAGTTTTGGACACAAACGTGATACAATTCTAATCTTCAATCAGATGTAAGGATAGACTCAGTTTTTATAGTGTTTTTCGCGTTTTTGTAGCATTTAGTATTTTTCTAGTCTTGTACTTTTTCTCCTACGTAAGGGCAGCCCGAAGAATCCAAAAGAAATCGCCCCCTCCATTCTATTTTGTACAAGAGACAGGCTAATAACCTTTCGAGAGGGCAGTGAACTCATGACATGTGCAAACGTCACTACCTGTTTCGTCCTCGCGTAGAAAACCACTTCCGGACTATGATAGCCTGAGTACCATCCGGTATAAACTAACTAGGGTGGTACTCATGCTATATGATTCATACTACACGAATACCTGTGTACGTCCAAGTCAGTACTCTATCGCCTCTGCCATGCCTCGGTCACATTTACTACTCTCCAAGCAGAGGAGGGGTTCCGGCTGAATTTTAAAGTGTTTTTAGGCGTTTTTGACGGGCTTTCTACTTTAACCCCACGTTTTAAGAGACGAAAAAATGACAAATTAGAAAGCCCGACAAAAACGCATGAAAACAGGTCAAAAACCAGCCGGAACCCCTGCTCTGCTTGGAGAGTAACATTTACACCGGTGCCCGCAGGGGTTGTAGCCCCGGTAAGAGGGGTCCGGATGTCATGACAACTTTTATGTCTGGAAGCAATAATAAAGAAGAGGCGATGAGCACAGGCTACAGACTCAAGTTAGCAGCACAAGGGTTTAGCTTGGCGGAAGGAGAAGAAAGGGTATCATGTCTCCACCAACGTCTTTCAGCGTCTGTCGTAATGCTCAGAAATCTTGTACAACATGTATCAAATTGCAAGATAAGTGCTCGCACTTGGCTAGGTTGAATCTGATAGCGTCTGTGGCGTTGGTTGCCCTTATCCAACATTTACTTCATTTTTTTTTGTGTGGTGAATGTTGACGTCTTCTATAGATCTAATTGTCATTCATGCAATCTCTTTTCAGGAAACCGTGAAAGCAGTTGCGTCGGATCGTGTCCTTAAGGATGGCCTGTTCTAAGGAAAAAGGTAGATTTCATCGAAAAATAGCCCTATATGTATATAGATCTATACATATATATATTACATATATCTATATATGTTTACGAATTCTTGCCATACTTTGCACCAAGTACAACTGTCGTGCAATAAAGTTCTTCTATATTCATTCATACATTCATTCTATCTACAGAGTGTCAAATCCTGGAAGACATGAAGGAATACTACGGCAAGACGATCCAGAACAAAGATGAGTTGATGATTAATAACTCGACCAGTACCTGCGACGCGCCTCCCTGTAAACTGCCTCGTCACATCGCCGGTGCCCTGGAACTTATTCACCCTGACGTCAAAGCAAAGTGAGTACATGGCGCCCATTACACTAAACGGCACTCTCGCTGAAACCTAAATCGGATTTGTCTAATCCTTGATTTCATAATCGGAATATCATGTAAACTGAAAAAGTATCGGAATATCGTTTTTTATTCATGAACTTTGTTGAGCGCTCTGTTAAATTTCAGGTCGCAGAGAGAGCGCCGTACTAGTGGCATTGGGGTATGAAGAGGGCCTGCTTGCCACTTTTTCGTAAGGCGCTAGGCAAGCAATTCTAATTTCCCGTTATTTGTAGTGAGAAGCTGTTTTAGCCCCATAATTTTCGGATTATAGCGAGGTGGCCGAATCTTGCGCAATTGCTTTTCTGAATCTAGCGTAATATCATAAAGTGCAGTTGGTACCCCCACGCCCCTCGTAAAGTAACCGTGGCACCACCGCTTCAGGCATATTGGTTGAGTACCTGACTGAAGCAGCGCCCCAAGCGGTCCGCCCGAGTAACGAATATAGTGCCTGTCCTTGGTGCTGAACTGTTAATCAGCCGTAACAAATGGTAATCCAGACATGACCACCATGGTCTAGTCTCGTTTTCTAGAGTACATTGTATAAATATTTCAAAGTGATTACATTACATGACCCTGTTTGTAGACTAAGAGAGCGCATCAGATGGGCAAAAGGTGGCGTCGTGTGGCGCAAGTGTAGAGCGCGCGGCTGTCAAACAATGGGACCCGGGATCTAATCCCAGGTTGTGCCCAGAGAACTTGCGCCACGACGTTGTGCCCTTGGGAAAGGCACTTAACGCGACTTTCCTCAGTTCACTCAGGTATTAAATGGTATCTAGCTCATCCAGGGTTAAGGACGTCCCTCGGATAGGACATTAAATGGAGGTCCCGCGCACGTTAAAGAACCCACCACACCTTTCGATAAAGAGTAGGGGCATGCCCCGGTGTGCGATGGTCCAAATCTTACAGTCTGGTCTGGGATGACATCTTGAAAAGGTGATAGTCACCTGTTATGTCAATCCTTCCACAAATGTGATAAATCGAAATAAATAAATAAACAATATAAGAGAGAGTACAAACTAGGGGAGACCACAAAGTCAGAGGACGTTCACTTAGACCAGAAAGGGGTGGCTGGTAGGTTGGCTTACCATTCTAGTGCTGTCAATACATATCTCTTTAACTGACTGTCCAATTCACTATTAATCGATCTATTGGTGACTATTCTTTAGGAGCTATGGATGTGGCATGACAGTTCCGGAGCTTTTGGAAGGGACCCACGTGTTGGACCTGGGCAGCGGCGCGGGGCACGACTGCTTCGCCCTCGCCAAACTGGTGGGAGAGACAGGCCATGTGACTGGGGTTGACATGACAGAGGAACAGGTACTTTTTACCTCTGTTGAAACGGAGGTATTGTTTTCGATCTGTGTTTGTTTGCCATGGGGTGTGTCAAAAGGGGACAATACATCTGTCTTTAGAATAGCCAAGATATGAAAAGTAGAAGTTCTGCTGCAGTTTTATAGAAAGCCATTAGGTGGCCATGTTCTAACATGTTCACTTGTGGACGTTGAAGTCTTGGTTGGTAACACAAAACACAAATTGTGGCACTCATGTCAATTTCCTTTACAATTTCGAGAAAGACAGAGGGTTCAGTGAGGAAGCTTGACTGAAACAGAGAAAAAAAAAACATTACAATAAAAACTTACTCTAAAAACCGTGGCTTCCATTTTCATTGACAGCCAAACTTGTACCACCAACAGCAAACGGTTTCACGATTTTTCAGCTGGAATTTGCCAGGCGCTACATTGACTACCACCGTGAGACATTCGGCTACTCCAAACCCAACACGGATTTCGTGATGGCTTATATCGAGAAGCTTGGCGACGCTGGGCTGAAGGACGACACGTTTGACGTCATCATCTCCAACTGTGTGGTGAATCTGTCTCCGGACAAAAGGGCTGTACTGAAGGAGGCACACAGGGTGCTGAAAGTAAGTGTGTACGGCAGGTAAAAGCTAGGTTAGACACTTTGTCCGTCAGCTTCAATTCCTCAGAACAATACTGTTATTGTACAAAACTGACTGGTCCTACTTGTCAAGACAGCTAGGTGTCGCTGCTGCAGTTAAAAGCATGTGGTCCCAAATGTTACAGAGTTTATATCATCCCTCATCCCAATCATGACTGGAGCAGAATTTCTGATCCATGTAGTCCTTTATCCAACAAATGCATCTGTTATCTTCTCTGCTTATCGCCTTGTCCCTGTCCCAGTCCAGAATGAAAACAGTTGTATTGGTACATATTATAACATGTCACAATGAGGCCATACCAATTCAATCAGATGGTTCTTCTAACTGGAAGTAATGATAAATTATGAGCCTGAGGTCCAAGTTTATTCTGTCCCAGTCTATCACAGTTGTTTCTGACAAAGGCGACAAAGTTATCATAATATCGTCTAAGTAAAAACACTTGCTTGTTCTCTGAATTGTTTCAGCCCGGTGGAGAGATGTACTTCAGTGACATGTACGCTGACCAGGTCGTGCCTGACCACATCAAACAACACAAGGTCCTATGGGGTAAGGTCTCTCTTTCTTACTCTGCAGTTATTGTTATTCTGGATATAAACTGTGTGTATGCATGTACACAAGCTTACTCCAAATCATATTTTCATAATACAGTAACAAAAACCAGATGTAAAGCAGGCATGACTTGGGATGAAGGGAAACTTGTCACAGAATGAATTCTCCAGTATATTTGGTGATGGTGCGTCAAAAATAGCATAGCTAATATGAGAGGTTGCCTTCCTTCTATTGGATGGGGATAGGAGTGGACTAGGTGGGTAGGTAGGTAGGTAGGTAGAAGTGTAAAGCCATCAGTCCTGTGTATGGGGAAGCCTCATGTAACAAACCTCTGCCAGTAAAAGAACCCAACACACTTATCAAGAAGAGCATGGGTGACCCATCGTGCTTGGTTAAAAACGCAAGCCGAAGCGAGGTCGTATTGCACTACTAGCTAACAAAAAAGCTCCATGCCTCACCCTCCGTCTGACTGCTATCATTACTCCGGGAAGGAGGTGTGACCTCCTTCTGGGAGTATTGGAAATGCTTTTGCTTGCGCGTTCCCAGCTATAAGTCACGTTGTCGCATTGGTGTGTAACTTGGCATATCGTTTGCCTGGATGGGCGTGGTGATGCACGATGTCTTTGTTACACCATAACTACTTTTATCGTCAATGCAATATCGTAATTTCACCCCTATAATTAATGGCACGTGCCACTGCCCTGCCATAGACACCATGCTATAATCCGTTCCGCTTGACTAGAATACTTCAGGCAGATACGGGGTATATATATCTTTCCTACTTGCTGTGATCGTATAGTCACTGTTACATTGTAAAATAGACAACGGACTCTTGTTATCATTACCATTATCATTATCAAAACAGGTGAGGGGTTTGCGGGAGCGCTGTGGTGGGAGGACCTGGTCAGGATCACCAGAGAGGTCGGCTTCTCCACACCGAGGCTGGTGAAGGCAAGCAACATCAACATCAAGACGTCCATCCAGGACTTGACAGGTAAGCTCATTTTTTTACCTGTGAAGTAGATGTACATGTAGATAATGTAGCAAAATAGATGAGGTTTTAGTGAGATACTAAAAATGCAAAGTATAACTATGGCAATGTGTATCCCTCATATTTTCACTCGAATAGACAGAGTCGGCCAAACTATCCTAGATGGAACCAAGGCCAATGTTTGAAAGAAACTTATGAGGTTGTATATTCCTCTAGTAGGAAGCATTTCAACATTTCAAATTTGAATTCTATCATCATTATAACAGCCTAGATACAATGCTGCAGGGGAATGTTTACTGGCAGGTTTGTGGCAGCAAACCTTTGCTGGTAGAATGGAATGTCTCACTGTCCCAAGAACTTAGCCAGTTGGTAGTCAAACTAATGAATGAAAAATAAGACACAAGATCTCATTTCTGTTCCAAGGAAATGTCAAGTATGTCGCAGCAACCTACCGACTGTTCAAGGTTCCCCAGAACGACAACAACAGGCCCGCCGATGTCGTCTACAATGGCTCCGTCACAGGACACGACGAAGTCATCGCGTTGGACAAACACAACACCTTCAAGGTACATGTAAATTCATCGCTGATCACTTTTTCTTTGATACAGAGAATTAGTCCTAGAAATACATGTAAGGATGATTATTGCTTGCTAGTCGGAGTTGCATCCTGCCCATTTCTTCCTTGGCAAATTGCTTAAAACAACCACAGGAAAAGATCATTGCGTGATGTCAAGATATTTAGTTATAGGAGTTACAGTTGAGAGACGGAGAGAAAGAACGACAGAAACAGAGGAAGATAGTCTGTGTGTGTATCAGTGTGTGTGTGTGTGTATCAGTATCAGTGTGTGTGAGTGTGTGTGTGTGTGTGTGTGTGTGTGTGTGTGTGTGTGTGTGTGTGTGTGTGTGTGTGTGTGTGTGTGTGTGTGTGTGTGTGTGTGTGTGACTGTGTTTATTGAGATCCACTTTTAGCTAGTATCGGCAATAGTCTTCTTGGTTTAGATACATACAATGCAATACAATACACTACAATACATACTTCGCAAAACATAATATGCATTACAAGTTGATTTTAAAAGTTTATATCACCGGGTATACCTGTACCTGAATCCCATCCTCGTGACTGAGGGTCGCGACTGTGGTTGCTAGTATCAGCTGCCTTGAAAGGCTTGAATCCTATCCCTAGCCTATACCAGTACCGGTATATATTTACCACCTTACAGGTTGGTTCTGTGGCTGAGGTTGATCCGGAGCTCTCCGCCATCATCCAGCAGTCCAGGTTTGCTTCAGCCTTCACCGTGGTGACCAGTAAGACCCCAGATGGAGAAAAGGTAGAAAATAAAATCTTTATTGACACAACAAAGGTACAGGGACTTTCGTTAGGTCTTCTACAATACAGATAAACAAGTGGATACGAATTAATTAACCTACGTACAAGTAAATGAATAAATCGATATCAACATGTTGAGTCTAACGTATGACTTTTCTAAGTTCTAAACATTCTCTTAGAATGTAAAATTTAAAATGAAACTATATAGGATGGGATGTATCAAATTCTCTTGACCAAGCGGAAAGGAAGTTTAAAATAATATGCACAATCCAAGACAAAGCTAGGCAAAAAACGTCCTATTGTTGGCAAAGGATGTGCAACTCAGGCGAGCAATAGGCCAAAGAAGAGTATTTCATGATATGAAAATAAATGATCACAGAAATGATCACCTTTCAAACGTAAAATCACTTCAACCAAGCTGATATAAATAGAACTAGAGGCAGAACATTCATTACTTTTTGTTTATTAATAGTTTACCGCATGAAAATGTATTAAAACTGTGCAGTCTGTATTGAAAGCTGTCAGTTCGGTGTTCAAAGAAGGTTGCAGACGTGTGTGATTCATATCCCTCTAAGGTACATATAATAAATCCCTTTTCTAAAACCTTTATCACTTTATTTCAGACCATCCCGATGAACCCATTCTCCGGTACCAGGGCTGCATAGGCACCATGTCACCATGGCTGTCTTCAAACCAAAGACAAGAATACGTGTGCTGAATGAAAGACAAGAGATGCATGGATTTAGAGTGAATGTTCAAAAGGATTAAATGTGTTACATCCCCTATGAAGAACTGCTTGCATCTATCTCAATGCTACATCTGCAGATATGTCCCAAGATGGAACACTTTACTCCCTGCAGGCATACATCATGTAGTTCAAACACACACACAGACATACACACACACAGACACACACACTCACTCACACACACACACACACACACACACATGTACACACTGCTGCAAACACAGACACACACACACTCAGATAGAGGGAGACACAGAGAGAGGGACATTAACTCATTAGTTAAACATTTGATGTCAGTGTGGACCAGCTGTTTCTAGCTAGATTTGAATGAATGGCGACTTACATTTATACTTAATACAAGTTTAACCAAATAAAATAAACATGATCCGCCAACACCTAAGGTCTGATGTCTCATTATCTTTTCCTTCATGTTTTTTAAGTCCTCTAATTCTTCCTCTTCTCCAAACAAATAAGGTCAATGACCTTCCACAGAAAAGAAGTCAAATCAAATCGTATACCGTATTCGTGTTCATACAACGTGCTAGAGCCATTACGTCGGGGGATCATATTCATTACGGTACACTAACATTGTTGTTCACCTTGTAGTGCCCAGTGGCACACAGGTTAGCAAGTTTCCTTGCTATTTCAGTAGCAGGGCATGTTTTAAAGAGAAGGATCGCTAGCCCTTCCACTTCAACATGCTCGAGGCACTTCCCAGAACAGGAGACCCCAATTTCACGTCCCTGACGAAAGATAGGTGCAACCCCAAACGAGATACCCTTCCCAAGGTTTGAACCGGGGTCTCCCAGTTACCAACTGACTGGTGCCAGAAGCTCAACTATAAGGTTGCTTCCAGTTGAGTTACGGGGACATACCCTACATTAACACTGGAACCTTTCAAAGTTGTTTTCTTTACATTGTTTCTGTTTTCTTTACATTGTTTCTGTGTGTGCCATCATCTCTTTCCTATCATGTGCAAACTCACCACCATGCCTCCAGAGCCTTGCTCTGACGTTCCCCTCGCCGGCACTATGTATTTCAGCCCCCTTTTGGGGATAAGGGGCCCTGGTGTTGTTGCAAGCCAAACATAGGCTATTCAAAGCCTTTGAAGCATTTTCATTTCGGGCAAGCAGCCCGCACCAGCATCATAGTCCTCTAAACAAGGCATATAATTTGGGTGTCTGCTCAGTCCAGACTTCGTCCATGCAGGACTCGGTGGTGTACAATATTCCAATATTGTTTGCACTGACCCTGTGTGTTGGTCACAAGTTTATAGACCTGTTGGGAGGATCATTGTCACAATCACAATACCCCCCCTCCCAAATACCAACTTTGAAAGGTTCCAATATTAATGTAGGGCATGTTCCTGTAACACAACTGGTAGCAGGCTCACGGTTCACCTCGTGGTTTCAAAAAGTTGGTGACTGGGAGGCACTGGTTCAAGCCTTGAGAAGGGCATCTCGGTTGAGGCTGCACCCTTCTTTCAGATGGGATGCAAAATGGGGGTCCCGTGTTCGAGGAGGTGCCTCAAACAAGTTAAAGGAGAAGAGCTAGCAACCTCTATTTAAAAACACACCCTGCTACTGAAACATCGAGGAAATTTGCATACCTGTGAGCCACTTGGCACAACAAGGTCAACAACGTTATGTACAGTAATAGCTATGATCACCCACCCCTCTATGGTTTTAAACGTTGTACGAACAAGAATACGGTGTACAATTTGAATTTGACTCAACAGAACCCACTCCAACGAAGGTAGGTATCTTTGAGGACTACAGTCAAAGTTTCAACTGAAATCAAATCCCCGCGAACATTTCTGCATTTACAGTATTAGTTGACAATTTAGTCACAATGCCTCAGCCTGACATTCCTGCGGAATAAAAACTCTCAGTATAGCCTGGATACCAGACCTTTCGCGCGATGCGATGATACCCCCTTTTGGGCGGGGAAGACCTAGTAGTAGGGATAGAGTTGGCACCCGGGAGCGCTTGGCAGCCGAACTCTGATTTCTATCGCGCTAGTATGTATGTATGAGATACATACGGCTACCGGCTGAAAACACAGTTTGCCGACGCTTCATTTTCGTCAAAAACGCTTACGGATGAATTTCCAGAAGTCCACTTGCCTGGTACTGCGTCACACGTTTGAATCCATTCGAAGCCAGCCAACAGCCCTTCCAAGCTGCTCAACAAACTTTGTCCGTCCATTCTCCTCCACATGTCCTCCATGCTATTCCAGAAAACCTTCTTTGCACTTGGTGTGAAAAACTTTCCGTGAAAATATTAGAAAACTTTAATTTTTGGGTTCCAAAAGTTGAAACTTTTGGACAAGTCGTACGCGAGGCGCAGACCGACCACGCTACATGAGGAATGCAACACCTGGTGAACATGACGTCATCGTGGCGGGAAATTTGAATATCATGTGACGAAGTTAGGCACGGACGTCTCTGATTGGCTCCTCTAATCAACAGCGCCACCTAGCGTATGTCTCTATTACTGCAGAAAAGTTGTAGCGGACCATAATTTTGTCCTTGGTCAAACTAATCATCATCTTCCTTTCCTTTCTTTTCTAACACATATGCACGACTTCTCTAGCTACTTATGAAAGGAAAACTTGGTATTCAGAAAACAAACCCGAAAATATGACTCAGAATGGCTCGTCAATTTCAAGTTTTTAAAAAAAGTCCCACCGACGACCGACCCAAGGCCCAAGGTGATGACGGCAGCCAAGAAGAAGATGGAAGACGACTTCAAAGACAAAAAGTTCTTCTCAAGTGCCTTCTACTCGATGTCTAAGAGGTAAAGATGAATCTTGGTGTTTTATGATATCTTCAACATTCTTAAAACATGTGTTCACATTCAAGGAAACGTTTGTAACCAGGTTTAGGAGGTCAGGGGTCAGCCCTGATCGAGGCCCCGGATGTTGAAGTTAGTTGCGTTGCGTTGGGGCAAGTTCAAGCAAGTTGTTACAGTTCAGTTTAGTTTAGAGCGTGCACGCTTAGCGATAGTCAGGTTCGAGTTCGACAACATAATCCATCACGAAGTTCCACCTTCTGTAGAGCCCACGGATACGAGGTAAGGACGATCAATACCTTGTTACATTGGTGTCAGAAGTGAACAGAAGGAGCTGGAACGCGCGTCGGACAAAGAACAAAGAAACTCAAAATGGCGGCGACACGTGCAGAAATCAAACTCGCCAAGTTCTCAGGCCGTAACCTAAATTTCGGCTCTTGGTATAGGCAGTTTGCTCGCCTGGCCAGATTGCAACAATGGAAAGTAGAAAGTTACCCAATGTACCTCATGCTACATTTGGAGGGTCCGGCTCTAGAGTACGCCGAGAGTTTGGGTGACAAGTTGACAAATGACGTGGAAAATTTGCACACGGTGTTATCAGACAGGTTTGGGGCCGGGGAAAGGAAGCAAACCTCGCTCGACGAGCTACTGCACTTCCACAGGAAGGTAGGAGAGACACTACTCGACTACGAAATGCGACTGAGGTCATTGTTGCAGTACGGGCACCCCAAAACAGATGTAGCGGAGAGGGAGAAGATGGGGGTCAATTATTTCATTACCGGTCTGCAGCCCTCTAGGCTGGCAGAGAGGTTGGGCGACATTTTCCCTCGGCCGAATAACCTGAGAGACATCCGCCGTGCCGCAGCACAGCTGGAGGGTACGGAGAGCACTACGGTGCACATGGTCGCTAGCACTAGCAGGGAGGAGGAGCTAGAAGAAAGGGTGGCCCGGCTGGAGAGCCGAGTAGAGGGCATGGCGGGTTGCCTGACCCGAATTGAAGACGCAGTAACGAAGAGCGACGCCGGAGTTCGTACCCCAAGCAACCCGGGAAATGACAACAATAACAACGGAAACAAGGCTGGTGGTAGGGACTACATCTGTTTCAACTGTGGTGGCCGTGCGCACATGGCAAGGAACTGCCCCAGCCCGAAGAAGTCGTCAAACTAGGGGGCGCTGGGGTGGGGGGTGACACACTAGCGCATATTAAGGAGTCACCCCAGAACAGTAAGTTGAATGATTCTTCTGATTGTGCCAACGATAATGAGGATTTTGAAGACAATGATCATGAAGATTGTGATGCCAGGGAAATCAAGCAACTGTTATATTTAAATCTGGACATGTGGAATCAAAATTTGAATGCATTGGTAGATTCAGGTGCGGGGCCATCTTGTGTTGATAGCTCAGTTTGGGAAAAGGGTGGCAAAGTGCCCTTAAAGAATTGCTGGCAGAGTTTCGTAGCAGCGGGAGGTGGTGTACTTAAAGTGCTCGGTTCCGTGGAGGTGAGGATAAGGGTGCATGGTGCGGAGATCAAGAGGAAGGTCTATGTCGTTCACGGCTTGCAGGAGAGATGTATCCTGGGTATGGACTTTATGAGGTCAGTCAGAGCCGTAGTTGACACCGTGGGAGAGACCATCTCTGTCCGAGGCAGACCATGCCCCTTGCAAGTCATGTCCATTCGCCCCAATGTCTGCAGGGTGAGTTTAGCAGAAGATGTTACCCTCCCGGGACGTCATGAAGTCGTCGTACCTGGATGCATACAAGATGCAAACCCTGGATGGGGAGGTTTTCTGTCTGCTGTGTTCGAACCCAACAGTTTGGAAGGGAAAGAGAAAGTTGTGTGTGCCAGAACCGTGGTGGCGCCGACCGAGGGGTCCGTACCAGTAAGGCTGGTCAACATGTCGCCAGAGCCAGTGACATTACGGCGTGGTTCCAAGGTCGGACAGCTGACTCCTATGGATGGAGGGGAGGCTGAGGAAGTTGTACTGCCGCCAGCGGGCAAAGGTAGAACCAAGAGACGCACAAGGGCACAGCAAGTGTTGACGCTGAGGGGTCTGGCCACCAAGAGTTCTACTCCAGAGGCAGGAGAGGTGGATCGCATCCTGTCAGACCTTGGTCTGGACAGGAAGGACTTGAGCACAGACCAGCGGCGGCGTGTGTATAGGACAGTTGATCGATTTCAACATGTGTTCTCACGTGGACCGCTGGACTTGGGAAGAACTGACAAGGTCAAACACAAGATTGACACCGGTAGTGCCAGGCCAGTGAAACTTGCACCTAGAAGGTACTCACCCCACCAGCGAGAAGAGATGGCGCGCTGCCTCCAGGGCATGCGAGAGATAGGCATCATCAGGGAGTCACATTCTCCCTGGGGAGCTCCTGTAGTCTTGGTAAAGAAACCTGATGGGTCAACCCGATTCTGTGTGGACTACAGAAAGCTCAATGACTGTACACTGAAGGATGCATATCCCCTACCTAGGATAGACGACGCCCTGGACGCTTTGGGTGGAGCAAAATTCTTCAGTACCCTTGATCTGGTGAGCGGTTACCACCAAGTAGAAGTAGAGGAAAGTAGCAAAGAGAAGACAGCGTTCACTACACCTCTAGGATTGTGGGAGTTCAACACCCTTCCCATGGGCCTTTGCAACTCGCCCGCGACATTTGAACGGCTTATGGACTTAGTCTTGGCTGGACTCTGCTGGTCCTCCTGTCTTGTTTACCTCGATGATATTATAGTCTTTGGCCGTACGTTTGAAGAGCATTGGGATCGACTTGAGGCTGTCTTGCAGCGCCTACAAGATACAGGGCTGAAGGTCAAGACTACCAAGTGTCAACTGCTGAGAGAGAAGGTGTCTTTCCTGGGACATGTAGTGAGTGAACAGGGGGTAGAGACAGAACCAGGGAAAGTAGAGGCCGTCAAAACCTGGCCGATCCCAAGTAACAGGGGAGAGCTCCGATCGTTCTTGGGCTTTTGCTCTTACTACAGGAGGTTTGTGAGAAACTTTTCAGGTATCGCGGCACCGTTATACCAGCTGGCCAACGACCGAGAGGGGAACTTTGAGTTCGGAGAGGAGGAAAAGGGGGTTTTCAGACAGTTACAAAGGGAACTCACCACAGCCCCGGTCCTAGCCTTCCCCGATTTTCACAAGAGATTCATCTTAGACACAGATGCGTCAGATCGGGGACTGGGAGCTGTATTGTCTCAGGAAGTCAACGGTTGTGAACACCCTATAGCCTACCACAGTCGTACGCTGAGCAAAGCTGAACGGAAGTATTGCACCACCCGGAAAGAGCTGCTTGCTCTCGTCAACTCTGTATGGCATTTCAGACACTATTTGTTAGGCTGCGAGTTTACTGTTCGTACCGACCACCACGCACTAAAATGGCTGATGACATTTAAGGAGCCTGAGAATCAAGTAGCACGTTGGCTGGAGACGCTAGCGTCATTCTCATTCACGGTTCAGCACAGAGCTGGGAAGAAACACGGAAATGCGGACGGGTTGTCTAGGATTCCCTGCCGACAGTGCGGCCTAGAAGATGCCCCGACAGATGGCGTGATGTCAGTCCAGGTTGCTTCAGACCCCCCTGAGGTACTTGTACCTTTTGCAGCCGGTCAGGATATCAAGCAACAGCAGGCCGACGATCCTGAGATAAGCCCAGTGCTATTAGCGGTGGAGAGCGGAGACGAGACTGAACAACCCTCTCCACTCGGGAAGGAAGGCTTGCGCTATTGGAATGACCGAGAGAGGATGGAGGTCAAGGAGGGGGTGTTGTACCGGAGATTGTATGCTGATAACACAGACACCTTCTATCGGCTCCAGCTCGTCGTGCCAAAGACGCTGAGGGAACAGGTGCTCAGGGAATGCCACGGAGGTATTCTGAGTGGGCACCTAGGGGTGGATAAAACCCTTCTAAGAATGCGAGAACGGTTCTTTTGGTACGGGATGGCTACCGATGTCGAGCTACATGTGAAGGGATGTTCAGAGTGTGCCAAGAGGAAGACAGGGTCCCGGCGAAGAAGGGCACCATTAGTTCCCTCATCCCCAGGATTCCGGTGGGAGAGGGTGGCCATGGACTTTATGGGACCCTTCCCAGAGACCCCGAAGGGAAATAAACACATATTGGTAATATCTGATTATATGACGAAATGGGTGGAAGCTGTAGCGTTACCAGATCAAAAGGCGACGACCGTGGTGCGAGCATTGATTGATACATGGATCACCCGGTTCGGTGTGCCCTACCAGCTGCACAGTGACCAAGGGAGAGACTTTGATTCACAGATTGTCCACACATTATGCCAGGAGCTGGGAATTAAGAAGACAAGAACTACGGCATATCACCCAGAGGGTGATGGCATGGTCGAGCGATTTAATAGGACGGTCTGTCAGATTCTTACCATGTATGTGAATGACTCTCACACTGACTGGGATGCCCGCCTTCAGTCAGCCTTGTTCGCCTACCGTACCAGTGTCCACTCCAGCACAGACTACACTCCATTCTTTCTCACCTATGGTGAGGAAGCAAGGGTACCAGCCGACGTCATGTGGCCTGTGGACAGGCCAGAGCCGGCTGGAGGGATAGACGTTCAGGCACAGGGGGTGAGAGAAGAATTGGATATGGCTTACAGAAGAGCTAGACAGAACATGGAAACGGCCCATAGGCGCCAAAAGGATGTGTATGACAGAAAATGCCACGGAGGAGGCTTCTCCGTGGGGGACCAAGTTTGGCTGTCTATTCCAGCCGTCCCGAGAGGATTGAGCAAGAAGTTCTTCCCAAAATGGAAAGGACCCTACAGAGTGGTGACACGGATGTCAGATGTTACCTATAGAGTCCAGCGAGTGGGAGGACGACAGAGGGTCGTAGTGCACTTCAACAGGCTCAAGGAGTACCATGTGCAAGAGCCGGAAGAGGAAACAGGAGCAAGAGCAGAGGGTTCTTTGACAGATGAGTTACCTGCCGAGGAGACTCCAGCTGAGGATTCAGACGCAGAGTCGCTGCAGGATTGGGTGCAGTGTGACTCCTGCGACAGCTGGAGAAGGATAACAGCACATGAAGCTGCTGAGATAGATCCAGACGGAGAGTGGTACTGCTCAATGAACGAAGACCAGAGTCAAAATGTGTGTGACGCTCCAGCACCCACTAAAACCCGCTCCCGACGCCGGGGGAGACCCCCGGATAGATTGGGATTCTAAGACACGAGGACGTGTCTTCATAGGAGGGAGGACAGTGTAACCAGGTTTAGGAGGTCAGGGGTCAGCCCTGATCGAGGCCCCGGATGTTGAAGTTAGTTGCGTTGCGTTGGGGCAAGTTCAAGCAAGTTGTTACAGTTCAGTTTAGTTTAGAGCGTGCACGCTTAGCGATAGTCAGGTTCGAGTTCGACAACATAATCCATCACGAAGTTCCACCTTCTGTAGAGCCCACGGATACGAGGTAAGGACGATCAATACCTTGTTACACGTTGAATAAAAAGGTCACACGAAAGCTAGTAATGGGGAGGGGGGCGTAGGCAAGTTCCCTCCAAAAGTTCTGCATGCCCATCTATTCTTACTATCCAACCCCATAGGAATGCCTGGTGGAGGCTACCCCTTCCTCGACTCTCTGCATCTTAAAATGGTTACTCTTTTGTCCTCATGAAACATGTGAGCCGTTCCAGTTCGTTGTGCAAATCTTGGAAACCTGTTGACATTTCTGAAGTATGTAACGTTACCCAGACTAGTCTGGGACAGTCCAAAACATGGGTGGGGGGTGGGGGGGTCTGAAATTTAATTTTGGACTTCACAAACTTCTTGTTAGTTTCTTCCAAGCAGGTTCTTTCCTTCTTAATGTTTCTACTTTAGAATCCAAGTCTAGTTAGAATTCTTTAGCCACCAAAACATAATCTAGTGGAGAATATGAAACAATGAATGCTCCCTGGTTGAGCAGTTAAATTGGTTCCAACAAAAGAAATTCCAAAGCTTGTACTCAGCAGGCCAAAGGAAACAATTTCTATTATTCCAGTGTTCCATCTGTTGCAGAAAATGGCTTGCCCCATGCTGACACATGTTTTGTGAGCAGAGTAGATTTAATTCTTCGGCCAAGTAGGTATTTGGGTGTCCATTAATTTGGCTTTTCAATTTACACTGCATCGATCATTTTTGGTCTAATTGTAGTTGGATGTCTAAGAAATTCTTTATGCTTGTCCAATCTTGCTCTAAAATGTGTTATTGTGTGGCCGGTAACCACTTTCTCTGGCATGCTGTTTAACTAGGAGACAGCGACACCATTCGATCTGTTATCATGTGAAGAAAAGTGCTCTGTTGTTAATTCTCTTGAGGTTTTGTCCTGATCACATTGTGCACATGTGTCCTAGTTTACTAGCAGTGTCCATATAAAGTAACTTTTAACTTAGTTGTGCCTAAGCAATCTAACATTGATCAGGAGGTAATTGATAAAGCACTACTGTATGTTTCTAGATGACAACAATCAAGTATACACACAGACACATTTGCATGTTTTTCCCACAGTAGGGCTTTTAAGTTTAAGTAACACCTCGTTAACGCTACATGTCATTAACTTGCCCATTGTGGTATCATTACAGCAACCATCGTCATAGAAAAGGTGTTAAAACTTTATTGTTCCATCCATTTAAGTAAATTCTTTCTCACTTTACAACAGTAACAGTTACTGTAGTCTAGATATGCCTTACTACAGCCATCTTGATAAGAAAATATTGACTACTATTTGAGATTTCTAGCAACTTGTCCATATATTTTCTCACCTTTTTCCTATTTCCCATGAGAAATAGATTTAAAGTTTTTGAAAACTTCTCTCTCACCTTTTTACACCTGTAAAAGACTTCGTACAGCCATCTAGACATGTAAAGCTGTATCTATTGACACTGCTACCAGTGCCGAACGAGTTGTTTACACTCAGTTTCCCGTGAAATGCTCGCCACGTGTCGTTGCGCGGCACTTCCCAACCAGGTGTTGACTTACCTTTCCCTTTCCCACCTAAACAACGCCCCTGCCATGCCTCTATAGACCCTACCCCCCTTTGTTACTCACATACTCGGATTGCACTTTGCATGCAAATCAGCCCTCTCACTTGTCAACAGTTGGGCCATTGTTTACATAATGGTGTTCCGGTCGCCATGGCGACATACCTGTCCTCAGGTGTATAGCAGATTCGGGCAGGCCCATTCACTTCCTCAAATCCCTCCACTGTCAACACAGCATTAACACGGCTTGACATGCCAATTATACGTTTGAAAATAGCACACAGTTTACTTAAAAAACGTGTATTAAAAGGTTAGGGGGTGTTAAGGTTAGTTGGGAGCGTGGTTGTGCGAAGAAAAGTTTAGTTTTGATAGGACTTCGCTCCCTCTGTAACCCGATCGGTCACACTTGAGTTGACTCATTTGCATAACGTCAGAGTGTGTGCCAGACATAGGCTGTGAAGGCTGTGTAAGGACAGTCGGCACAGCGAAGGATCAAAACAACGTTCATTTACGCGACGAAAATCGACCGACGGATTTACCAAGAGTGGGATTGTACTTCTGTGATTCCAGGAGGATAGAAGGGAGGGGGAAAAATGGCGGATACCGAAGAAGCGGCCGCTACAGAAAACGGCGGACCGGGAGAGAAGGAAGCGACGAAAACACCGTCCCCGAAACCTGACACAGAAGTTGCTCCCCCCATAGTTAGCATTAAAGGTAAGAGACTTTCATATTTTTTTTAAAGTTTCCATCTCTTCAACACAAAATATACAGTCAAAACTGCCCAGGAAGACCACTCTGGATCAATAAAATCTTGGCTATGTGGACAGGTGGTCACTATAGACAGGATTCTTAATCATTTAATGCTTGTGTCAATGGGCAAAATCATCTAAGGGATCACCAAAAGGTGGTCATATTGGCCTGGGGTGGTCCTTATGTAGATGTAGTCACTTCGTGTACAGGTTTGAAAGTATCGTGAAGGTGATTGTAAAGCTTTTATGTGTTGTAGATACTCACAAGTTTGTTTTTCTTTTACGGTTTAAACTGTTTACACAGATATGTAAACAGTGCAATATGGCTGTGTTTTTGTAGCACCTTCAACAACCATTAAAGGAGTGTTAACTTAACGGCAAACTTTTAACATTTGTTACCTAAACTGGCAGTTTTTTCCTCATAGTCAGTCCATCAGTAAGCAATTATCTTTTCAAGAGTGTTTTGTTTCTAATGGTAACAAGTATTGAGATAAGAAACTTGCTCCAGGGACTTTGGAACTCTAATCAGACCACAGTAAATTTAACATCAACCGTCCTTTGCCTGTCTCTCTTTGTATGATATTTGTGTCTCAAACGTTGATAAAAGTTAAAACTGTTAAATTTGCTGGACCTCTTTAGCCATATACTAGTAAACATCCTAAAAAAAAGTAAAACTGTTCTGTGAGAGTTTACCGTCTCATAGATTATAAAAACATTGAAGCGCGGGGTAGAAAAACACGTCCGATTGAACGACCCCACCTTGTGTTTACGCAAGTCAACACCGAGTGATAAATTAAGCAAAAGTCAAACACAACCTGCGTAAACAAGTCCCTCGCCATTAAACGTCCCGGGCTCCCCAATTTGTGCCAGTCCCGACAATTTTATTGTAAAGCTTTGGCACAAATTAGATGTTTGAGTTTACTTTTTCATGCGTAAGAAACTTTTCGGGACGGATTTGAATCAGTCTTGATAATGGTGATTGTGGGGGTGACTTTTGACTTGGTAAAGTCAACTGCAAACACGACATTTGTCCACCTCTGACACCCAGGCATGGTTGCCCCAGTGTTGAGACCTGTTATGTTTAACTATTTGGGACGTGTTATCAGGTGTTTGTGGCTGCTTACACGCGCTTCTTTTCTAAGCGAGTGGTTTACAAACTGACTCAAAAGCCTACAGAGGCATGCACTGACTCAGGTCTGGTAGATTTTACAAAATAGGTCAAAGCTTTCTTTAACTTCTTTACCAGGGTACCAAGGAGACCGCTTTGAGGGACAGTATTTGCTGTGTTAGAGTCAAGATAATTCAAGAACAGTCAGCCAGTGCCTTTCTGTCATACCCATAAATGGATGTGGAGACATTTTGGGAGATAACCAATCTTAGGCCCTCAGGATTTAACAAAACTTGTGTCAAACAGACCACCTGTTTCTGGTACAAAACTTAGATAAAAGGTGTGTCAATTAAGTGGAACTTACAAAAACTCCTTTTTTAAGAACTGGGTTTCTTTTTTACGTTACAGTCCAGCCTAAACCTGTTTATGGTAATAGGTGCTTTCAGTATAAAAGGCCCGTCCATGTGGACATTGTTTACGGTACACTTTCTTTTCAAAACAAGAGAAAAGATTTCTGGCCTACTTTTAACCCAATACACTTGTTTACTACTTTGGACCCTCTGGACTTTCATTCATGCTTTTGGCAGCAGTTTTTCTGACAGTTGTGGTAAATGTATTTTCTTTAAATCTATTAGCCACAAAAAGGAGATGTGTAGACGGGTGAGAGATGCCTAGGCCTATGAAATGGTTGTAGACATTATAAAGTATAGTTACTAACCAACATCTATCGCACAATATAGCAGTCATCCCTCAGTAAGACATCTGGAGGTATAGTTCCCCTTAAGCACCTTTAATCAGCCTGTCTAATGGTTGTAGACTGTTTCAGATACGTTGTATCCATCGCCAGTATTTCCTGACCACCTTTCAATCAGTTGTTTTAGAATGATATCATCCCAAACAGAATTATTCAAATGTTAAATCCTTCTGGCTGGTAAAACTGCTCATACGTGTAACCTTACAGTATCAAGCTTTGAAAGAGCAGTTCAGAGATAACAAAATCTGAAAGAACTGGCAGAAATGTCAACTGCTGTTCATACCCCAAATGTTTCAAACAACACCTGTTTCTGGATCAAATATTTCTTTTGTGAAGGGTTGTTTTGAAGTACCAAATTAGTCTTCAGCCAGCCTGTTGTAAGCCTGCTTGAGTCTGCCTAAGCCATAAGCTGTCGTTTTACCTGTCCTTATTCTCTTACCGACACGGTTCACTGCACAGACCACATTATACAAACAGTTCTTATAGAAGCTAAATCCTTGGGAGATGAAGGGTTTCTCTTACTATTTCCTTGTTTTATAAATAAAGGAGAGAAGGTTAAGAACTAGTTCTTCTATCTTTTTTATAATGGAGTCCATTAAAATGATGGAAAAATATTGTTAAAACACTGAATTTTCTTATCATTAAGTTTTATTTCAGGAAAAGTGAAGAAAGAATTAAAGCAAACAAACTTTAAAAAACACAGTAAGAAATGTGATATGATTCCTTGCAATACTGAGAGATTTGAGGGGATTTGATGGGTTCCTGTTGTATCTAGTCAACAATTGCAGGGCTCGTAGAAATCCTTTTTTCTGCATTCCAGTACCTCCAGTTTTTATCATTTTATTCTATTGATCTTTAGAAAAACCTCCTGGACCAATTTTACCCACACTTACCTTTCTTCACAGCAGTATAATCAAATACTGGATAACTATACTATGCAAGAGGTGTATTGATATCTACAGTAGAGATATTTCATTTGAACCACTTGTTAGAGCTTTTTCTCTTGTCTTCCCTAAGTTAAGATGACACAGTTACTGTTACATGTTGTATTAACAGTATTTACTGTTTCTTCAGGTGAGGGTAAAGATGACAAGAAAGAAGACCAGCAAGCCGACAAACCGGCGCGGAAGACACAGGTTCACCAGCGTAGGGGTGCGTCCATGGGAAGGCCTGCTCCTTCACCTGTAAGTACACATGGGCCACAACAAATAAACTCTTTGTTTCTCAGAAGCTTGACAACCAAATTTAAAATTGAAGGATTACCCTTAAAATCTGACCTGACAACATACAGGAATACTTGTTGTATCTCAGAGATTTTACTGTCAAAATGGAGGAAAAAACAGTGAAACCAATAACACGTTTCTCAGATGTTTTAAATTTCGATCAAAATTCTCAGAGAAACAAGACAGTTTTGAGGTCAAGTTTCCCACCAGGCCACTACAACAACATATTTGTGTATCTTAGAGATTCTATAACCAAAATTGAGGGGAAAGATAGCAGTCTTTAAATCAGTAGTGCGCAGGGGCCTGACGATAACAAAATTGAATTTCATTGAGATTTTACGTTTGGAATTGAAAAAGATTATTATGAACAGTGTTTCAAAATGAAAGAAAAGTACCTCGACATTGACATTCTGTCTGAGATACAAGTGATTTTTGACCCCAAAGATTTTGTTTTAGAACTCATTGGGATGAAAATGATTTGACAGGAACTAATTTGTAACATGGCATATAACAGCAACTTTTGTCACTAACAGTAATGTCTTACCCCATGTATTAACAAGCCATTGTTTCAGCTTCTTTGTTTTTTGTTTTTATCTATTTATTTGTCTGTCAAAGCCTTTAGATGCTTTTTTTGCAGGCCAGCCGAACATAATGGCAGCATCTGTGCTGATACAATATGCTTTTTATCCAGAACCTTTGTGTTTAGTTTACTTTACTTTCAGTTTTTTTTTTATGTTTGGTTTATTTTGTTGCAAGGCAAGCGCTATTTTCATTTTGTCCACCGCACTCATTATTTTATTGTATCAATTTACACACACACATAGTCATTATCATAGTTACTATGTCCTTAGGACATACTTATTAACAGTACTGAATATAACTTTTAATTAACTTTTTTCTTAATTCTGTAAATTAACCATAGCTGCCATAGAGTAAGGCATAGTTGCTTTAGAGTTAGACTAGCTAGTACTACTAGTAAAACATAACTGAATCCTAACAGCCCAAGACATTGAATGCACTATAAAAAAAGAATGGTTCGTAGATTACAATAATAATCATTTACTTTTCTTTGGTATTAGATGTGTGGAATAATTCACTAAATACCATACTTACAAAACCATAATGGATAATGCATGCAAAGTAGGTGACTTTGATGTTTTGTCATCTTTAATCATACTGATTGATAATATAAATCTTAACCAATGATGTAACATAAACTCCCATAACTCTCCTGGGTACTGCCACATTGAAAAAAAAGGTGTTATCAAGGCCTTCTGGGGAATATCTTTTAGATTTAAGAAAAAAATGTGTCAGTCTTCGGGCACCTGGCAGAATTATGAATGTTGATGTCCCCAACACCTTATTAGGTTTTGTATGTTAATTTAAGTGTAAAATAATGCACGTTAAACACATCCTGCTTTCTCACCCTGTACTGCAATAACAGCCTAAGTTTATTAAAGCACAGTTTTTTTCTCTGGCCGCTTTATTTTCAGAGACATTGCATGCTGGTAAGAAAGTTAAGTGCATGTTGCTAGCGAGATAATGCATGGCTTCAGCCTCGTAGCATTAATAAGACTATTTAGTATGATTAAAAGGTGCCTGCTAAAGACAAAATTGTGTTGTTGCTTTAATAAGAGCATAATGCATGGCTTCACAGCAAATTCCTCTACCAGGGCTTTCTCCAGCTCTGAATTTCTCTGTCCTCTCAGTTTGACAGCAAAGCCCCTTACTGCCAAAGATGGAAGAAATGTAGGGGGCTTCAAAATGTTTCCCCGGGAAATTTTGAACTTCTTATCCCATGATTGATCAATTGAACATGAACCTGAAATACTATTTAAATGACTGCAAAATTTTGCTATTTTTTTTTTATGTAGCACTGCTTTGAACAGCTGAAAATGTACATTTGTAAGTTTTGATTTTTGTTCCTCAAATTGAAATAGGGGACAGAAAAGTTTACCCTGGAGAGAGCCCTGCTGTAAAAAGTTTAAAGCTCTTTTCTAAAGTGACTAGTGTTGTAGTTCCACCATGTTAAACCCCCTTCCATTCCATGATCCTGTGTCTGTAAGGGTGGCCATGCGCGAGTGTCCAGGGCAAAGAAAGGTGTCAGTGAGCTCAGTGGAAAAGTGGCCGCGCTGATGGTAACAAACACGTCATCATTTCCTAACATCTACAGATTACAACTAATCCCCTACAGATTTAGTGTCTTTAATCCATGTTTTTTCCACAGGGATTTAGGTGAGGGTTGGCTGCATTGAAGAAATGATTATGTGTGATTTCTTTCTTTCTTGCAACTTGTTAAAAGGTAGATACATTGTGATAAGAAATGAAGAGGTTTGGTCTCAGAGGAAGAATTAATGGTGAGAAGAATAATTGTTATAACATTGTTTATAGCCTCAAAATTAGTGCATTGATATTGCAAAAGGGACAAGTAGTAAAAGGGTATTATCATGATGATAACAAATGAAGAGGTTTTGTTTCAAAGAAAGAATTGATAGGGAGAAGAATCATTGTTTAAAACACTGTTAATAGCCTCAAAATTAGCGCATGAATTGCAAATTTAAACATAACCTTCCATGTTGTCAAAAGGTAAAAGTTTCTATCAGTAAATGTCAGCTGAATTTTTAGCACACTAGCATCAAGTTAAATTTAGCTTCTCCGAAAATAGCAGTGAACCCTGTGTGGTCCTTCATCATTTCACATGTCACCATTGCCGAGCAATTTTCACCTGCGCAATCGGTCGTCACCTGACTCCCTCCTTAGATAGTAGCACCTGCACCCCCCACTATTTACAGGTGCCCAAGAGGTCGCCGTAACCCTAAAAAGAAAAGAAACAGTAGCCGAGCCTTAGAAACCGTACACCAGATTTGGCCTTCATGTACAAAGCTGTTTATTTGCTTTGGACCACAACCGTTGAGCCATGGCGTAGGGATACGGGCTTTAACGAGCGTGAGGAGGCAGTGAGGACAAAGTTTTAGGTGAAAAACAAGTCTGACGTTTCATTGTTTGATGGATATTTTTAGTCACAGAGTAGGGGTGAACCGGTGAAAAAAACAAATGGTTTGAAAATAGTCTGGGCTCCTTTTACATTTACCTATGTGCCTAAGTGCTTTTAGTTTGTCCATAATTTGTTGGCATGTTTCTGCAAAGTTTAAGAACTGGATAGGAGTGAACCAAGGGATAAAGAATGGACCTGATATTTTTATCATTGAAGCACTAGTTAATGGGAAGACATTTAGCTGTTAAAGTACAGTCAAACCTGCCCAAGAAGACCACTCAGGGGACCAATAAAATCTGGTCTATGTGGACAGGTGGTTGCTATAGATAGGAATCTTAATGTTTGTGTCAATAGGAAAATTATTCAAAGGACCACCAAAAAGTGGCCAGAATGACCAGGTCACAGTGGTCCTTGTGTAGAGGTGGCCACATGAACATTTTTTTAAACTGATTATGTTTAACTTACCCATAGTAAAGTAAACATTGATTTTTTTTCAACACAAAATTAGCCTTTTTTTTATTCACTAAGGGTCATACATATTTCTCGTACTTAAAACAAAAGAGATGAAAATTTCTACCCCCATGCATTAATACAAAACACTCTTTTAGAAATGGAATAACTAATAATGTCTTCTAAATTTTGGGCATATTTTGGGCATCAAGAAAATGATTGATAGGAAATAGAAATGACTGGCAACAATATAAAAACAAAAGACAGTTTCATATCACCCTTTCCTGATCAATTATTAAAGCCACATGAACTGTAAGCTAACACTTCTAGGATTGACATATTCCTAAAAGCCGTCAAAGATACAGGGTTAATTTCCTATAATTCTAATCAAATAGAGCAGTCTAAACATAATATGGTGTCAAAAATACAGTGCAGCTGCCCAACCCCCATATCCTCTAGCTCAACGATTATGATTTCCAATGGAAGACATTATTTAACACCGGACATAAAAAGGGCAGCAGCTAAATTCCACTCACTGGATCTGAAGGATGCATCAATAATTCATCAGTTTGGTCTGTGTCTCGGGGTTACCGGCTTTCAGGCATAGCTAACGGCACAGTCAACACACGGATTACGCTCTAATGTTGGACTCTTTAAGCTGCTTTTTACTGAAGATATTTGGGAATCGTGGATTGATGAAAGAGTGTTGAGGATTTGGGATGAGGCCAGGCTTGCAGGCTTGCTTAACACTTGGATTACACTTTGGAATAGTTCTTTGAGCTGATTTTTACTGGAGATCTTTGAATATCATGGATTGATGAAAGAACATACTTACATTTTGAGGAAATCGAGAGCAGCCCGGAGCCGGATCATAATTTGAAATTGGAATCTTTAAGCTGATTTTTCCTGGAGATGCTTGAGTATTTTGGATTGACAGAAGAACGTTCAGGATTTAGAATGAGTTGGTCAGGTAGAAGGCGACATTTCTAGAGGGAAATTGAGAGCAGCCCAGAGCCGGATTATGCTTGAAAATTGGACTCTTTAAGCTGATTTTTCCTGGAGATATTTTAGTATCATGGATTGATAGAAGAGCATTGAGGAATTAAGATGAGTGGGCGAGGCAAAGGAGATTACCAGAATATACAGTTTGAGGAAATCGAGAGCAGCCCAGAGCCAGACGAAAAGGAACAACAGCAGCTGGACCGGGGGAGAGACTACGAAAACCATGACGACGACTCCGTCTTAGGTTCTGCTAGGTCGGAGCAAGATTCCAAACTTGCCCCTGCTGGAAGCGTCCAGACGCTGGATTCCGGGTACGGAAGCCTGGCCTCTTTCAGCGTAGGAGGGAGCCACGGAAGCAGAGAGAGCCTGGTAGAGAACCCGTCCTCTGCGAGAAGAGATGAGGACGAGGTACAAGACGAGAGAAAGAGCATCCTCACACCTGTTCAAGAAGCTATCCAAGACAGTGAGGATGAAGAAGAGAAAGCAGACTTGTCACCTGAAGACTCTGCTTCAACCAAACTTGAAGACGCTGAAAGTGAAAGTCAAGATCACAACACAGAAATTCAAGATCAGAACGGAGACAAGGACACTTATATCGATCAAAACGGCGTCGAGCATTCAGGAGATCACTGGCAATTGCTCGAAGCAGCCAGACGCGATCTTGAAGACTATGACGAGTTCTCAAAGAAGTACGACAGTTACGAGAGGAGACAGAACGCAAACTCAGCTGCAAGTTTAAGAGAGGAGGATGCTAAGGAGGCGGATTTAGCAGCAATGGTTTTGATGTACTCCTGCTACTACTGCGGGGAGTCGTTTAAGGTTCAGGATGACAGAAGGAGACACGTGGCCGACAGACATCCTCTTGGGGACAGGAAAGACTCCACACTACAGTGGAGAGGTAGGGCCACACTAGCAGGATTACTCGTTTTTTGGACAAAATTGAAGATGGAAAAATATGCTGTTTTGGATAGATAAACTTGAGTAAAACTAAAAGAATTTTGAAGGACTCACCCCAAAAAGGAGACAAAACATGGGGGAGGGGGGGGGGGTTACATGTATTAGCCCACTCTGCCTCCACTCCCCAAAATTAAGAGCGTCAAATTTGTTTGATCATATTGTCAGGAGAAGGAGAAGACATGTCATGAAAAGCAAATACATGTATTTCTCTCTCTATATGCATATGGTCTGAGGAGTGAAATATGATAGATATCATTATGATCAGTCACAGATTTACTGATCAGATATTAAAAACTCTTTTCTTCCATGCTGTACTATGTAGCAATGGATGAAGCAAGATGGGTGAGTACAAATGATTGACATCATGCCAATTGTAGAAGAATAAAATCAAGTCAGGCCAGCTCCTGCTACAATAATTGTAACACAAATAGCCAAAATACTGAAGTTGGTTCCTTCCCATGTTTCTAGGGCAAGGGACTGTTAAAAAATAACCTCCTTATTAGGAAAACACTCAGTTTTTAAACGTTGCTTTATTCAGTAATTATACATTCTTTTCTCTGGTGATAAATGGGTGAGTAGAAATGATTGACACATGCCACACAGAATTAAATGAATCAAGCCAGTGATTGATTGTTACAGAAATAGGCTAAATAGATTCCTTCTCATGTTTCTGGGCCAAGCAAGTGCTCAAAAATAACCTCCTCATTATACTGTAATTAGGAAAACACTGTTTCTAAGTGCTGCTTTATTCAGTTACACATTGTTTTCTCTGGTGACTGATTCTCTACACCGAAAGGAACATGCCCTGAGGCACGTAGTGTCTGTGATTGTATTGTCATGGCAACGGTATCAACAATAGAGCCGGTCGTGCGGGTCTCTCACGATAGTGAAGCCTTAGGGGCGTGAGATAATCCTGTGTGTGTGGAAAGCGAGTAAAGGGCCTAATCCGTTTTCGTGTCTGGAAACTTAAGCTTGATTCCACGGCACAGATAATTTGTTGGGCTTTCTTTTGTTGAACCGTGTCATTACGGGTGCTTGTAGATTTTTTGTACCTTGTATCATAACTGTACAGGTGCTTTATTCATTCCAACATTGAATCAATATCAATAAAAAGGCTTTATTTGAATAAGCCCAGCAACATAGGATTCCAAATAATTTAGACTTTCAATGTGATGTTTTTATTATGAAGTATTGGCATTCACCCAATGACATTCCTTTGGACAGCTACAATCATGGTTATAAGCGTAATGCATGTGTCTATTTCAAGTGGAAAGTATAAGGTTTAACGTCACATGTGTCTGTTTATAATGTATACATAAAGCTGCTTGGAGTCATAGACTGCCTATAAACTGGCTTTAAGTTAATAATTCAAGTACTGAAAACGTGCTAAACATAATGTGCATGTGTGTAGCAATGGGTTTGCTTTGAAATTACCTGGGATTATAGTACTAAATCAAACTGTTTGCTATTTGTCAATGAGTTAAAGGCTTCAAAGGTTAGGACTTTGTCCTGTGCGTAATCTTTTGTTTGACCAACCTCCCCTCGGCTGAACATGTTTGTTTGGTACCGGTGGAGTTTGCTGATTATAACCTAATGTCACAGACAAACAGTGACTGCGTGTTATGGTTGCGACAAACACTTTGAATAACTTTGACTTTGACTTTTTTGGATCCACTTTTAGCTATGCTTCAAATTTTATTCTACCAAAGACTACATTCAATTTAATGTACTAAGACTAAGTCATATATCATACTGCATAATTGTCTCTTATAGAGTAATTTAGTTTACTGGAATTGTTGTTAATAATTAAAACCTTTGATATGTCACAGATGAACAGTAACTGCGTATTATGGTTTTGGCAAATTACTTTATTTGGATCCACTTTTAGCTATGCTTCTACATTTTATTCCACCAAAACTACATTAAATTTGATCTACTGGTCATATAATATGTACTGCATATCAGTCTTTGACTTATATAGTAATTTAGTTTACTGTAACTGTTGTTAAGTACAGTCAAACCTGTCTACAATGACCAGTAGAAAGATGGCCACTATACACTTCATGTATAGTCGATGGGAATAATAATGTAAGGGGCTATCAAAGACAAAACGGTCAGATGGTCCTTAGGCAGAGGTGGTCACTTGACTACAGGTTTTACTGTACTGTATTAACAAACATTAAGTATAATACATCTTATTTCTTCCACTTCAAATATTTTTTTAACAGCCTTCTATTCGTCATCATCATTATTAACCTCATTATCATCATCTTAACATTCATCATCATATTTTTCCTCATCATCATATCATCTTTTACATGTTCATTGGTATTGATAGCATGAGTAGTCATAATCATTCTTTCTCATATTTAGCTATAGCTAAAGTTATTCAATGACTTATGTTATAAAATAAGAAAATTTGTCATTAAAATTTGTCATGAAAGTTCATCTGTGTTGATAAATTTATAGTTAACATAGTGCGGAGTTAAAACTTTGTTCTAAACCTTTGTCTAAGAACAAAGTTCCAGCTCGGTGCTACGAATTTGTTGTGTTGTTTAAAAGATTTCCCTACTTTGCACTTCAACAGAGAAAACGTAAAATATTTACTAACTTGTTGAATACTAATTTCCCTCCCCAGGCCCAGAAGAAGACGGTGGTTTTGTCAGGAGAGGCGATGAAGGACCTGGCCAAACAGGCCAAGGCAACCAAGGACGAGAGAAGACTGCAGGTTTGTGACTTTTAATCTATGTTTAGTCAAGGGGTGAAACTGCACTTTGTGGTGTAACATGTCAAAATTTTTTCCCTCCTAACAGTTGACCACTATTATTATAATAAGAATGCCTTGAAGATATGTATCCTGTCGTAGTGCTGCGTACCTAAACGTAACATCAGGTACAGCCAGGTTCAGGTACCTGTACCTGTACCTGAACAATTTGAAAAATTAACATGTGTTTTTCTAAACTTCTTCAATAATGACAGACACATTTAAATAAACTTGTCAGTATCTTTATTTAAAGAACATACTTATATTAGCTAGGTTTCCTATCACCAAACTCCCTTGGCCTTGCTATCAAAACTCCCTTCCTGCCTGAATGATCTGTCGCATATAAGTACTGCTGTTCCAAGGTGTCACTCTGGTCACGTTTGGTGTTGGATGAAGCCATGAGGTTAGGATATCAGTCACAAAATAAGTATATACTTGGATACCGATATATAAATTTATATCGGTACAGTACCGGTACTTCATGATTCGGTATTTTGAACCTGTAATCAATTTTTAAGGTACAGTACCGGTACGCAGCACTATCCTGTAGCATAATTACATCCTGCAGATTGCTAAATGAATAATTGAATAGAGTAATTCACTTTAATATAATATTAAAAGTTAATAACGCTATTTAATTATTCATTTATTTAATCTTCCAAACAACATGGTAGTTTAACCCAGAACATCTGTTTGTAACTAATATCTGGTGAAGAGGCCTCTAACATATTTGAAATTAAGTGTCAACAGGATGTAATTATGCTGCTGGATACATATCTTCAAGGCATTCTTCTTTGTTTCCTCAGTATACAATACAGACCATGCTAGTGTAACTCATTTCCTCAATGAGCAGGATTTAATGCAGTTGCTATTGCAAGGAGATGAAGAGATGTTTGACAAAATGTCCCTCTGGTTCCCCAGCTTGATGCGAGGCACCAGTACATTTTCACCAAGCTGGGGGATGCTCTACAGATGGAGCCAGGTCAGGTGGAGGACCAGGTCCTGGGGGATGAGAGGGTAGGCTTCTTACCTTCACCTGTGGTGTTTGTCAGGATCGATATGTTCATTTGTTTGAGAGTAGCAGCTGATACTTAGAGGACTTATTACATGTCTTGTTACATTATTTTTTAGGCTTATCGCTAGCTCACTTATTACAGGCTTAATAGTTGGCTTGGAAGGAGACTTAATATAAAAGTTATGAATACATTGTAGAATATCACGGTATTGGAGTCGTGCAGGATGAAGATTTCGGAAAGATCTGGACCATATTAACTCTAAGAGCAATGATAGAAGTGGCATGCAGGAAACTGTACTGCCTTGCTTGTGTTCTTTGAGTGCCTTATATTTCATGGATGTCTCAAGGCCATCTGTGAAACCATCAGGACAACATTATGATGATGATATTAATATGTTTTATGCTTTTCCCATTTTCACAGTTTGACCTGATCGAACCGTTCTTCAGCCCAGAGGGACCGCGGGTCCTCATGTTCTTCCACCAGGAAACTCTGGTGGTGAGTTGGGTCTGCTTTATGCTAGCTTTATGTTAGTGTGAATGTCATTCAGCACCGGGACAATCATTCAGGACAAGAAGTGTAGTTTTGGTGTGAGTGCTATTAAGCACAAGGAACATGAATGGCAGTGTTAGACTAAGAGGCAGGGATGGCAGTGTTAGTGTGAATGTTGTTCAGCACCAGGGACAGGGATGGCAGTGTAAGTGTAAGTATCATTCAGCACGAGGGACAGGAATGGCAGTGTGAATGTGAATGTGATTCAACACCAGGGACATGGATGGCAGTGTCAGTGTGAATGTCATTCAGCACCAGGGACAGGGATGACAGTGTGAATGTGAATGTCATTCAGCACTAGGGACAGGGGTCGCAGTGTTAGTGTGAATGTCATTCAGCACTAGGGACAGGGGTGGCAGTGTTAGTGTGATTGTCATTCAGCACCAGGGACAGGGATGGTAGTTTCAGTGTGAATGTCATTTAGCACCAGGGGCAGGGATGGCAGTTTCAGTGTGAATGTCATTCAGCATTAGGGACAAGTATGCAGTGCTATCAACATGGTACCATTGCAATTTGGAAAACAAAATTTCCAACTTGAATGTGACCAGGACAAGGTATCTTGAAGCTTTGCAGGCTTGACTGACAATCTTGTGTTTTGTGTTTTCAGCAACGAGAGTCAAACTTCTCCAGAACAGACGCAGCCAGCAGCATCCATGCAGCCCCTGCACAGAAGAAACTCTTCCTTACCACAGGCAGCCTGGAGGTAACACAACTTACTGTTTCTTTGTCTGTTTGTCTGTTTGTTTGTTTGTTTCATTTAGTCATGACAGCTCATTTTGGCCAGTAGACCACGTTTCATAGAGGTCATGATGATCTTTATAACACTGTCTCATATCTTGCTGCTATGTTATAACCATTTCCAAGTTTTTCGCAATGTTGCCCTGTTGGTAAAGACATGACAAAATCAACCAGTAGTTTTGTGCCTTACCTCTGAGTACAGTGGTACAGTGTGAATGTCATTCAGCACCAGGGACAGGAATGGCAGTGTTATCAACATGGTGCAACTGCAATTTGGAAAACAAACTTTCAAATGAACAAGGCTCCAGTTTTGACTGGAAATTTGATACATGGAGCCTTGACTTGATGAGACAGAATTTTCCTGTCCTTTAAGTTTAAAGACTGCTGTTTTTATACTGATTGTGCTCTGTTGTTTTTCTTCTAGGGTTTGACAGGAGTGGCTCTGTTCTTCACCAAGACGACCATCAAACCTATCCTGGCCAACAATATTGTCCAGGTACGATACGAAAAATTTATCAACTTTCTCCAATCCATATGAAAATAAAAGGTATGAGTAACTCATAAAGTCTAAAAGATTGTCTTGTTATCTTCTGTTTTTAAAAGTGACTGACTGAGTCCTTTCATCAAGTTGACTGACTGTTTATCATTTCATTGTGAACAAAAACTGGTAGGTACCTACCAACTTTTTTTCCACAATGTAACTAAACTTTATTACCACATTTGCAGTGGAATATAGTGATACAGTTTAGATTCAAGGTTTTTATAGATTTTGTATTCGATGTAAATTGTTCACCTGCAGGATGTGAACTTCGGCATGATGGACGCCTCCAAGGGAGGAGTGCTGAACGCCCTGGAGAGCATGCTGTCTGCTGTCCTTGTGCCTGCACTCAGGGCACAGGAGGTCAGTATTCTGTCAACAGTGGTGAAGAGTTAGTCTATAAGAATGATTCAGAAATCTATTATAATCTTGGTTTGTGGTTGAACGCCCTGGAGAGCATGCTGTCTGCTGTCCTAGTGCCTGCACTCAGGGCACAGGAGGTCAGTTTACCTTCAACAGTGTTGGTGTGGTAGTTTAGTTTGTTGAGGGAATAATTCAGAAATTGAACTTCAAAGTATGTGCTTTATGTATTATCTTCTGGACATTAATTACTGTCCGCATGTAGTCCCTGCAAGCAGGGCATAGGAATGTTTAGATTTACAATTAGATTTTAGTATCATTTTACAAGACAAGTGTTTGTTTATTGCTTTGTCATCAGGCTAATTCCGTCACTCACAACTTTTAAGTTACAAGATACATTTACTTCAGAAGTTATGAAGGAATTTTTGATTGTTTTGATGAATTGGCCTAAGCAATGATTGATTATATCTGATACAGACCCAAATCATGGTATATTTGTACTTAATGAAGCCGCTGTTATAACAGTTTGAAATTGTTTTTGAAATCATAAGACAAGGCACCTTTTTCTCCTTCAGCTGATGTGACAGTTTATTTGCATACAACCTCAACCCACAAACATGTCACATACATGTACGACACAAGTCATTTGACTGCAAACACTAATACATGTTTTTTTCCTCCAGAGCTGGGGGGACCTGCCCCCCGCCAGTACCCAGGTACAGGACTTCCTGGAGGTGGTTGACAAGTTCGTGGGGAGTCTGAGCGGCGCCAGGGACAACATGGAGGGGAAGATTGAGCTGGAGGAGCCTGACCTTGGCTACCACGTCTACGACCTTCGCCACCCGTCTGAGTTCATGCAGGCTGGTAAGGAAGGGTTGTTTTTAGTTGCAAAATGATAGGAAACTTTGTAAGATAAAATTTTATGTTACAATAGAGTCGAAACACAATGAATTTTATGTCCTATCAGGCTCAGATATTCTTAAAACCTTTCAAGCTGTTCAAATTTCCTCACTGATTGAGGAGAGGCACACCTTGAGCATGTTAAAGAACCTACTACACTTATCGTAGGTGTTAGTGGATCAGTCTTATCAGACAGGTGTTATACAGCTTGTACCTACTGTGCAAAACTGGTGTGTTGTGCCTAAAGGCTAAAGGCAGTTTGTTGGTCATGAGACACATTGAAAAAAGGAGAAGATTTTAATCATTGTGCTGCTGGTCACCAGTTTGCAGGCAGTCTCAGTAGACCATGCATGGGACAATGCAAGATTCAATTGAAGGAGCTCAGGGCCTTTGCTGCATTTGTACCAGCTACGCATGATGTCTGAATTATTGTAGACTGATGTTACAAGAGTTGGTGTTGCTTATATCATGTTTCTCTTCCTATAGCGACCAACGCCGACCTGATGGAGAAGGTGGAGAACCTGATCGGGATCTGGTCCAAACAGATCGAGCAGGTTCTGGCCGAGAGTGAGCAGATGAGGAAGGAGGCGGACGACATCGGGCCGGCCGCAGAGCTGGACCACTGGAAGAAACGCATGGCCAAGTTCAACAGGTAGGACAACAAACTACTGGTACAACATCCCAAAAGTCTTCAAGATAAACATGTTCAAATTTACAAGAAAACCAAAAGGCCATAAAAATGTCATAATCTGCAATGGTAACAAGTGATGACTGTTTGGACGTTGCCAGAAGAATTATTTGTTGTCATGCACAATTGATCAGTACTGGGTTCAGTATGATAGTACTATTTTGATATCATGGATTAGTTCACTGAGCTTTACATTGGAACATATTGGTGCCGTTGAGATTTTTAAATGACTTTTCAGTAAGTGTTGCTACATGTAGTAGACTGGTGTACTGTAACTTTCTTCTGCTGCATAATCAATTTGAGGTGAGTTTGGCAGCTAAACCTACAATTCCCCATCCCCCAGCTTGTTGGACCAGATTAAGAGCCAACACTGCAAGGCCGTGGTTGGAGTCCTGACGGCCACCAAGTCCTGTATGCTCAAACACCTGTTAAGCATTTAAGAATAATATCTGATGATGTATATAAATCTTATCTTTTACAATTTTCCCCAGCCTGTTGGACAAGATAAAGAGCCCCCACTGCAAGGCGGTGGTTGGAGTCCTGACTGCTGCCAAGTACCGCATGCACAAACACTACACATCTTCACATGCATGTAAAACACTTATTATGATTACATGAATGTGGTATTAATCTTTGTTACATTTTCCCCAGCTTGTTGGACCAGATTAAGAGCCAACACTGCAAGGCTGTGGTTGGAGTCCTGACTGCTGCCAAGTCCCGCATGCTGAAGCGATGGAAGGAGCTGGACAGTCGCATCACTGATGCAGCCAACGAGGCCAAAGACAACGTCAAGTACCTGTACACCCTGGACAAGTTCTTTGGGCCGCTCACCAAGAACACACCTGTAAGTCTTAGATGTTTGAAGATTTTCTGGGAGTTTTCAATATTGTAGTCTTTTCACAACTTGGACTCTTTCTTCCTAAAAGATAAGGAGAGTGCACATGAACAAGGCCAAGTTTTTGGCCCTTTTACCAACAGTGGACTTTCAAAATCTTTAGGAATATGCATTATGAGTCATTTCCACAATTGCATATATCTGGAGCTATACATGTACAACATTGAACTAACAAACCAACCAACACTGGTAGAAATCTTTTGCAGATATTTATTTCATACATGTACTGTTACAGTTCATTTTTAGCTCCAAGCCACTGTGACAATTCCTCTATATTGTATTGAAAGTTTAATCTTTAGTCAAATTGAATTGCTTGTCCTGTCTCATACAGACAGAGTACTACTAATAACACCTCTGAAAACCCTACATGTATTTATCAAAATGATTTGTTGTGTTGTCTGGTACAGACCGAGATGGTGGAGCACATCCCCAGCCTGATGAACAACATCCGCATGATCCACTCCATCTCCCAGTACTACAACACCTCCGAGAGGATGACCTCGCTCTTCGTCAAGGTCACCAACCAGATGATCACGACCTGTAAGGCCTACATCACGCAGGGGATCACCAAGGTCTGGGACCACGAGAGGTCAGAGTCATATTTTAGTTGCTAATGTCATTCAGACCTTACAAACTTAAGGCTATAGTTGAAACAGATGAAAAATCTGGGTTTTCATAGTTGTGTTGAAGTTGTTCAGCCACCAGTAGCGCCATTCAGTGTCCTAAATGTATCTCAATCCAGCCCTCACTTACATGTATAGGAACTTACAAAATGCTCCAACTGATAGTAGCAAGAGGGATGGGTGCTTTTAATATATGTGTTGGATAATTGATGAGGAGTTCTGGGGCTCCTCCATCCATGTGCAAGCACGTCCAACCCCCATATGATGGGGAACAAAAGACGTAAAAAAAAAAAAATATCAAAATTCAATGAACCAGCAAATCTTCCTGCTTTTGGTACATTCAAGTAAGGTGAGCTACAACAAGAGACTCAGTGTATATGTTGATGTGCTATTCAGTATGTGCAACTTTCTGAAACAACTTGACCGTGGGTACCAACTGAAGTCTATATTCTATTATTGAAGAATTAATTTTGCTATGCAGCAGTTTGCCAGTTATGCTTGTTGTATGTGCATTTGATATTGAATTGACTTTCTCTGTTGTTTAACGATACAACTTTGTCTGCAGGGCCCCCCTGTTGAAGAGGATATCGGAGTGCATCGAGCTGAACCGTGCGTACCAGCGCGTCTTCCACAAGACCAAGGAGAAGCTGAAGGAAAACCCCCACGAGAGGCAGTTTGAATTCAGGTAACCTAGCAACAATAGCTTAGCAACAGACTAAGGGTGTGTTTTAGGCTATAGGAATTGGACATGTCCTGCATTGATATCAGAAGTTACAATGTTAACATAAAAGATATAAACTAAGCCATTTATCATTTTGTAAGCAATTATATTTTCGTTGATTTAAAGCACCCAGATACTGTAAATGTATTTAAGTATGCATGGTTTTTATTACGCGCTTAGGCAAAAATGGAATGTTTGCGGTGGTTTTAAATTTGCGGCAGCACTATAGTCACATACTGCTAACTGTAACAGTATTGGACAAAAAAAACCCACCGCGAACATGTCTGCATTTACAGTATACAATGAAGGCTAGGTTTGATGTCATCCAATTTTCTGAAATATTAAGCACCAGGTTCTAGAAACTTGAACTGTACATCATCCAAACCAAAAAACAAAAACCTTTTTATGCTAGCGAAGATTTAAAGCCAGTGTCTCTATTGCCTTTCTTGTCAGCAACCTCAAACTAATGTTCACCTGTATTTTGTATTTTCCAGTGAGAACTACATCTTCGGTAAGTTCGACACGTTCTGCAAGCGGCTGGAGAAGGTCGCCGACATGCTGAACACCATGGAGAGCCTGTCCGGGCTGTCGGGGGTCAAGATAGAGGGCATGGAGGCCATGGCCGTGCGCTACTCAACCATCGTCACTAATACCAAGAAGAAACAGTACGATGTGCTGGATCACAGGAAGTCTGAGGTTTGTATGTGCTCCATAACAGTGGTGTTTTGGGTTGGGATTGGTGTACATGTCAGGGTTAGGGGTAAGGTTAGAGTGAGGGCATGGAGGCCATGGCTGTGCGCTACCAGACCATTGTGTCTAACAGCAAGAAGAAACAGTACGATGTGCTTGATCACAGGAAGTCTGAGGTTTGTATGTGCTCCATAACAGTGGTGTTTTGGATTGGGGTAAGTGCCAGGGTTAGGGGTAAGGTTAAAGTGAGGGCATGGAGGCCATGGCCATGCGCTACCAGACCATTGTGTCTAACAGCAAGAAGAAGCAGTCCGATGTGCTTGATCAAAGGAGGTCTGAGGTTTGTATGCACATAAAGCCCCTTTCACAAGTCATACTATCCACTATATTTTGTCCCATGACTGGGGTGTGTCATTGATTTCAGTGAGGTGGATTTAAAAGATGTGAAGAAGCATTTATTCAAATGCAAACTCTAACTTTAGGCCTGTTCCAGTGGAAACATTAAATCTAGTGCTTCTATAAAACAAAGTGATACTTTCCAAGTTTGACTTTCCAAGGTTGAATAAAATCAAAAGGTAATGGGGTTGCATTAGGATTATGATTAATCATTTCAGCTTTTATTGTGCTGATGTGCTTGAGGGTTAGTGTGCAAACAATAAAAGTAATGAGTCTTGTCTCACTCCCCAGTTTGACAATGACTACATGGAGTTCCGCGGCCAGATTGACGGGCTGCAGATGTCCCTGCAGAACTTCGTGGACCAGTGGTTCGAGAGGAACCTCACCGTAAGTATTAAACATTGAGGCCTTTTAATGTATTTTTCACAAATATCAAGCAAGATTGCTTGTATTTTAGGCTATTTTTTCATCATAATCATAATAGGTTATGGAGAAGCTGACAATTGCAAAATGTAAGTGGAAATTTCTACCCTTATTTTAAATGTCATTTTCTTGAATAGAGCACCGCATTCAATTGACTATCATATGACATTGTTATGTGACAACAAAAGGGACCACTTCATTTTCCAAAATGTAAAATCTGATGTTGAGTTGATCCTATTTCAGCACCTTAAGCTAGTCTGTCATTCCAATTTTTAAGATTCCGTGCATAATTATCATTATGCAGATTGCATGCACACATACACATCAGGTTGGCTATTGCTGAAATTTCACTAGAATATCCTTAAATCAATCTTGTTGCTCAGAAATAATCCTTGCTTCTTTTTCCGGAACTTAAGAGTTTTCTGTTTTTCTACACTTTCTTATCACCAGACTGAGAAAGCCTTGGAGCTCTTGGAGAAGTTTGAGATGATCAGAGGTGCCAAGCTCGACCTTGAAGAAAAGTACATGCGCGTCTTGGGCTGGTTCGGTCGCGACCTTGAGAACATCCGCAAGGCGTACCAGAAGTTCAAGGACAACCCGTCCATCCCGAGGAACCTCCCCCCAGTGGCGGGGAAGATCGCCTGGGCGCGGCAGCTCTACAGGAAGATCGAGACGCCCATGCAGTACTTCAAGAAGAAGCCGGACATCATGAGGGTAGGGTGGATTTTCTTTAGGACCTTACTGTGACACAAAAAAGGATGAACGTACAAGATCCTTGTACATGATTTACAATAGAGTTTTGTAGCAAAGATTTATATGTGCTTGTATGTAATTCAAGAAGAAGCCGGACATCATGAGGGTAGAGTGGATTTTCTTCTTTAGGCATCCTTGGTTAGAATTGAGCCTGAAATAGTGACGAATGGTTCTTTACATAATGATTGTAAATTCATTTGCAAATTTTCTGCAGTTTCAGTAGGCAATAGTCCTAATATCAGTAATGCTGTTATGCTATACATGTGTCGAGCCAAGGAAGTACAATGATCATTATATGTTTGCATTGAAAATAAAGTTTGTATTTATTTAATCTTTCTGTTGGTCCATTTTCAACTCAAGTCTGATTTTTTCCCTTCCCAGACTGCTGAAGCAAAGAAGGCCATCCGCAGCTACAACAAGATGGCAACTGTGCTCCTGGAGTTTGAGGTGAGTTATGAAAAACCAGACGTTAGATAAAACTATAGACCACAAGTCCTGTAAAATGTGTTGCCATCTGAATTTTGACTACTTTCTTGAAGTTCCTGAATTTTGTTGTAGATTTATTCTTATTCTTGATTGACATCTGTCGTTGGTTTGTAGATGTTGTACCACCGTGCCTGGTGCCGAGCTGTGGAGACCATCAAGACTGGCATGAACGCTTCACTGGTGGTCAGGCACCCAGAGACAAAGGTATGAGTTTCAGTGTTGTGATCTTGAATAGAAGTGTTTATTATCTCATTCAGAGTAATTCTTACAGAAGTGTCTTTGCTGCTTGTGTGTTTGCATACAATAGAATTTGACTTCCATTTCTAGAGAATTGTTTTAAAATAGTTAGAGTATATCTGCCATTTCTGACATTGCAGATTTCTCTTGTCCTATCAAATGGAATCAAAATTATGAGATGTTTACAGCTACATGACAGAATCAAACGTTAAGATAATGAATGATTGATCAATCCGTTTACTCTCATCCAATTGTTAGTTGAAAATTTTTGCACTGTACATTGATTGTGTTCAAAAGTTTTAAAGCTAACAAAGCTGAATCCTATGTCTCATATCAAATGGTCGTTGCAGCAACTGTATGTGAACTTTGACCCTGCCGTGATGGAGCTGATGGTAGAGGCGAAGTACCTGAAGAAGATGGGGCTAGAGGTTCCCGACAGTGCCTACACGCTCTGTCTCAAGAACGACGAGATCAAGCAAAACCACATCGCGTAAGTAATGCTTAGGGTTAGCGTTAGGGTTACGGCTAGGTTTTGAAGGTTAGGGTAAGGGTTATATAGAGTTAGGGTTAGGGCTAGATTTTGAGGGTTAGGACCCTACACGCTCTGTCTCAAGAACGACGAGATCAAGCAAAACCACATCGCGTAAGTTCACTGTTTATAAGTTCGTAAGTTTAGCTGTAGCCTGTGTAAGTTCAGTGACCCTGCCTATGGACCAAGAAGCCGTGAGTTTGAATCCTGACTGTGTCGCTGACCTGACATGCGCGCTACTTGAAAGGATTGCAGTCCTTAGGACGGGACGTTAAGACGCGGTCCACTGTTCATTGTACTTGTCGAAAAGTGCTAGTCAGGAATTTCAGAATCTCTGGTACAATGATCCTGTAGATACTGTACATAGCGTCTGTCTTCTCTGTCACGACCAGTGGAAGAATATGGCTCTTCAGTCGTAAACTGGTTGGAGATCACTTTTATTTTCAGAATCAATTTTTTTTTCTGTAAATTTGAGTGTATTTCCATATGTTACAGACTGAAGGAGGTCCTGAGAGAGTTTGAGGGGATTGTTGCGAGGATCCCGAATGTTCTGCTGCCTCTGATGCGCCCGTTCATTAACCATGTGGACAAATAATCTATAATTACAGCTAATTAAGCTAATTAATCTAACCATTCTTTTGTGCTTCAGGCTGAAGGAGGTTCTGAGAGAGTTTGAGGGGATTGTTGCGAGGATCCCGAATGTCCTGCTTCCCCTGATGCGCCCGTTCATCAACCAGGTGGAGGAGGCGGTCCAGCCGGGCCTGACCATGCTCACCTGGACGTCCGTCAACATCGACACATGTCAGTCAATCATCAATCTATACAATGTGTTATTATTGCCAGTAATAGATGTCAGTCAGCATTGACAGATTTCGATCAATCATCACTCAATGTCTATTGACTTTAAATTGAAGCAATTGCTCACATTTTCAGCCTGTGTTCACTTAATATTCAACAGTAGAAATTAGCTTGTTTGTTTAAGCAGCAGAATACATGATGATGATGATTTTTTATTGCCTTTTTCCTGAATTACTACATGTAATGTTACAACTTTTAGAACTTGTCAATTGTTTCGTGTCTAGTGTGCCAAGTGAAATCATCATATTTGAGAATCTGCTAAATACTTTGAAACATTGTATTAGCATCAAGACAGATGCAGAAACTGTGAGATAATCTAATGTAAAATCTTAACATTTAAGACTAAGATGATAAAGCTTTCATCTATCCACCTTGCAGACATCGGGAACATCTACAAGGCCCTGAACAGCCTGGAGCTCCTGACCAAGCAGGCGTCGGACGTGCTAGAGTGTCGCATCGAGAGCGTTCTCAACGAGATGTCCTTCACCGCTCTCTGCGACCTTCCCGACGACGAACCCGTCCAGGTGTCACATTTCCTGGAGGTCACCGAGAAGACCTGCAACGATGCCTCGACCTTCCTGGCCAAGTAAGGACTAAACTTTTGATAATGATTACCTTAAAGGCATTCAGTTTTATTTAGAATACTTTGAACTCATTGTTTCACTTCTAAGCCCCCATTTCTAACTCCAAGCTATGTTTGAAAGTATATTGACCAGTGGAGAAGCCCTTAATTGTTTTTGTAACTGTTTAATTAAGATTGTCATTTGTTCAAATTTATTTAGACCTTTGTTCTGGGTTGAGGTTGATATCACTCGAACTTATGACACTGTATTGTACAGCAGCGTGAGTAGAACTTTTGATAGTCACTGAGACCTACGAATGTACATTGTACTCACTAGATTTCCTCTAAAACACATTCTTGTTAGTAATGTTACCTGTTGTTCTAGCAGCTATCAGTACATCATTATGTACTCACACACAGGTAAATATCACAAACTTTAACCATGGCTTGTGTTTCCCGCCAGACAAAGTGCTCTTGTTGAGGAGGCAGTGTTTGAGCTGATGGACCTGCTGGACAAACACCTGAAGCCTTCTGAGCAGACAAATCTGGAGGTAACAATTCTGTCTGTCTGAAACCTAACTATCTTATATATCCTAATATAACTAATAGAAAGTAATAAGTCTTCTGACCATTACACATGTCATTGGTTGTAGGTACGCATGTGTAATACCCTTTCAAAAATAACATGACCTGAGACCAGATAAGATCATACTTTTTGTAGACAATTAGTATTACTAAGTATATTCATATCAGGTGTAATCAACATACACCATTTCTAATACACTATAGTACTCTGAATTTTTCAATAAAAATATTTTTTTAGTTATATGTAGAATAAGGATGTCTTCTATTCATATTCAGAGGAAAGTCAGAAGACTTACATGTATCCAGTTTGGATGTTCGATAAAAATTTCTCTCTAAAACTTCATATACTGTGTTTTACCAGGAGACAGAGTTCCATTGCCCGGACGCCAAACACAAGACTCGCTACCAGTATATTGTATTATTATATCTATTCGGATGTATATCATGAATGTCTTCTCTAACTTGTTGTATGTGTTTTAGCGTGAGACCGAGTTCCGCTGCCTGCGCCCAGACGCCAAACACAAGACTCGCTGCCAGGAGTGTCAGCCTTGCTGCTACTTCAACCTGCTGACCTACTACAACCAGAGGAACACAGAGGCTCTTGTCAAATGTAAGAAATCTTTGCTTGTTTTGTTTTTACTGATTAATGTTCCATGGCAGAAGTTAGGATACAACAAGTAAGCAAAGGAACACTAGTACTGACCCTTAAGCTTGTCAAGTGTAAGCAAAACTTTCAAATTGTTTTCATCACGCAAGAAGTAAACAGCCTTGTGGTTTAACATAATGCATGTAGTTTGATCCTGTACTAACTGTAGTTTGTAAATGCCACTGTTACAAGCTGTGTGAGGGCGTAGTGGCGTACAATGCAATGCTTCATAATCAGTGCTACTTATTGTCTCCCGAGATGACATCACAGATGTCCTCGTTCAAGGTACGTTCAAGGATGTATTGTTAGCATGCTTTTGATGTGTAGCTCTTCTGAAATGTGTTAGAGATGGGAAGGAACATACTAGACTACATAAATTATATAGGGAGCAAAGTATACTCTTTCAAACAACTCTAAACTAGATGATAAAAGGTACATCTACCTGGAGATCTGGACCACCGCCATCCCAGTGAGTGATGGTTGAAGTTCTAACTTGACTCAACTTGATTTTTCCTTTACAGGCACCCGGCTGTCCCTGGAGGCCATCAAGCGTCGTCTCCAGACCACAAACAAATACCAGGAAGAGATGCGCAAGAAGGAACCTCCGAAACATCCGCTCTTCAAGGCCGAGATCATCCTGGCCATCCCCAACGTGGTGAATGAATGAACTTTATTGCTAGACAATCATAGTTTATACACGGCACAATGTATGGCAAGAATGACAAAGCAATCAATTATACAATAATGCTAGTCTATTCTTGAAACTATGACTACAAGAATGTGAACGTAAATGGCGTATTGGTTTTTAGTCTGTACACTTGAAGAAGTCGACACGGCAAAACCAATGTGGTAACAGGCTGAATAAAATTTCCAAATGGGAACTACGCAGCTCCAGATGTCTCACTGAGGGACGGCTGCGGTGTGAAATATGTCGGTTAGCTTGAGGAATGAATCCACTCTACTTTATAGTAGCATCGAAATAATACTGTAATTCACTTTTATCTTCATGGTACCAAAATTTCACGGTGCAAGGAAAATGGACATTTTCACTGAACTTTAACTTCACTGTAGCGGCAATTGATTTTCAGAACAGATGTGTGAAGGAATCATACATAATAAGAACAGTTTTTTTCACAGTGATGATAAGTTCACGGTACAGAGGTGACCGTGAAAACAGTGAACATAAAGTTACAGTGAAAGAATCAAGAAGTACAGTATATGTTAAAAGTTTCTGTCTTTAACCATTCATTCTCTGTTTTGTAAGGTGATGCGGCCGAGCCTTGACGACATCCAGTCCATCCTGAACAAGGCCGTGCAGCACATCCTGAGCATGGCCAAGTGTGTGCCGCAGTGGGCACACACCCAGTGGCTCCTTAAGCAGCATCAGAGGGTAACACAGCTTTTCTTCTTCAAGGAAGATTTGTTACCCGCTCATGCCACTTACTTGGGCCAGAGTCACTCAAGATTAGGACTTGTAGGAGTCACATAATTTGACATGCTGAGAAAATTATTTAGACTCCTGTCTATCAGCCAATTTCAGCAGTGTTGGTATTAGTTGTCAAAAGACCTATCCTCTTCAACAGCAAATTTAGAAACTTGAATCAAAAGTAGGACTTGGAAAGCACAGATCTACAGTAAGGCAACACAATGGTCCCTACAATTTAGGATTGACATGTTTGTAGTCTATAATTTGAAAAGATTCAGCTGCTAGTACATTTTCTCCATCTGGTGATGCTGAAGAATCATCAGAAAAACAAATTATAAACTAGATCTAGATGTCTCGCCTCTCGCAAAATTTAATCGAAAATTACTTGGTTGTTTTATCTGAAACATTGATGTTGCCCTGCAAAATATAATACGACAGATCTTGAATTTGTGAAGACACATACATGTAGTAACACAGCTCTTTGTTTTGCACGTTGTGCCTTTAAGTTAATTGACGGGGTTTGTTTTTGTCAGGAGTCGGAGGCAGCCCAGGAGATTGGTGAAGACGCCAAGTTGATGCCTGCCTCCTACAGCAAGAGCCTGGACAAGGTCATCTCCGAGCACAAGGACATCACCAAGGTCGTAGTGTCCTTGAACTCCATCATCGGAGGCTTCAAGGTCGACTGCCAGGCTATCCTGGAGGACTTCAACTGCTTCAAGGAGCTGTGGACGGATGTAAGCATCTCTGTTTTTTCATTGGATTATGTAGTAGTGGATTGTGTGGTCCAACAGTTAGTCACAACACATGTTGCAGCAAAGTTTATCATTCATTGTGCACATGCATTTACGTGTTGAAAGGGCAAAGAGAAATATACATTGAAAACAAGTACACTGTGTATGAACATTCATTTTCTGAGGCTAAGATGTGAAGACTAGCACCAAGCAATCAGCACTAAGGACAGCACCAATGATACCATGTATGTCCTGTAAATAACCAGATAAATAGCAAGCTACATTTTTGTAATTGTTTGCAGTAGTTTTATTTTTGTCGATTCACAGTGACCTATCACACTGAAGAGATGCATGTCCAATACATTACTACAGAATTGTTTCAACCGGGAACTTAAAACATTGTGAAAACCTCGGAGCCTTTTCCTTACTAATGCAAAATTAAATCCATCCAGAAATAAATGAATTTACAGAACATGTCATTTTTTTACCAACTCCAGGAGCCAGCTGACACTGTGAAGGAGTTCATGGACTCTAACCCGATCATGTCGGAGTTCGAGGCCCAGCTGCGGTACTACCAGAAGATGCAGACGGACATCGAGGAGCTGCCTGTGAGCTACCGCGTCGGGTCGGTCGTCTTCATGACTGAGCCTCTGCAGACTGCCCTCATCTCAGGTGATATAGCATTGTGTCTTTTAGAGAGTTATAAGTCATAATACAAAGAGTGTTCATTTTACATTGGGAAAGACACTCAGTGAATTCAAAGTTTCCAAATATACGTATCTTTGAATTAAAGTTAAATATTTCGAGCTGCCTGTGAGCTATCGCGTCGGGTCGGTCGTCTTCATGACTGAGCCTCTTCAGACTGCGCTCATCTCAGGTAGGATGGGACATCTATTCATAGTACACTTTGTACAGTATAAAGGTCACTGTTACTGTAACTGTTACTGTATTCTTTAAATCTAAGACTGTCACACTAGAAATCAGACATTTCAGACCCAGAATTATTTTTTATGTAACATATGTTTGGAAATACAATCGTATATGATAGAATGTCAAGAATTGCTTGACAGTTGTACATGGTACAATGTACCTGAGTGAATGGCAACAACAACAGAGCAAACAACACAATTATACAATGGTATGACATAGACAAAATAAGGTACATGTACATTGTTGAGTTGTGATGCAGTATACAAATTGAATGTACACTTTAATTAAATTTAAATGGAAGCAGTTCCATTACCAAAAACTTTGCGGTCTGACATTCATTCATATTTTGGTTGCTTCATTGTGTTTCGAAAAGGATATTAAGTGAAAAAGTTATAATGCTGTATATATAGTCAAACAAGATTTTGTTTTCCATTCCAAGTACATGTAACTATTCATTTAACATTGATATTTTGTCATCCCTTCCCCAGAGTGTAAGAACTGGAAGCGAGCGTTCGGCAAGGCCCTGAACACCAAGGCCAGCAGCGACATGGAGTTCATCTTCAACTTCATCGACGACCTCAGCAAGCGACTCAGCAGGCCTATCAAGGTAAGGCCCATATATGTCTTTGGGCTGCTAGTTAATTGATAGGGTAATTAACTAACCTAATAATTAATTAACTGATTTATTGCTTAATTGATTACTGATTTCCTGCCTGAGTGGATACTTGCATTGTGGCTCTTTCAATCTGTTATGACTATTTCTGATTATAATGTCCTCAAGGATCTTTTGCTCTTTTCTATGCTGCTTGTCTTGGCTTCCAGCGATTCGTAAGGACTAATATTACTGACATACACTTTGCAAGCTTAGCTGTATATGCTTTCACACACTCCTTAGCTCTTACTTTTTAGACAAATAAGTTTTAAAAATGCACTCACTGGTAATTTGATCAAATTGTGATCTTAGCAAAACAATTATTATGATACAGGTATACATGCACAAAACAAGGTAACTCACCAGGGTCTTTTCTATAATCAGACTTTTTTGTAGTGTGTGTGTTTGATCCAATTTCAACAGTAATGGAAGAGTAAGTTTCTGTTTTATATGAGAGCATCAGCTAGCTTCTTTCTGTGCCCAAAATCTGACAAGATTTACTCTTTTTTGTACTGAACAAACCCTCCAACCTCCACAGGACCTTGATGACGTGCGTGCAGCAATGGCGGCGCTGGCGGAGATCCGGGAGAACGAGATCAAGATCGACATGACGATCGGCCCCATCGAGGAGACCTACATGCTGCTGAACAAGTTTGAGCTGTTCTTCGAGGACGGGAACGCCGAGAGGGTCGACAACCTGCGCTATAGCTGGAACAACCTGCTCCAACAGGTGGGCTTTCAGACAGTATTCAATGATAGAATGTTGAATTTATTGTACTGTATCCTGTTTCAATAGGCTTTCAAGTAAAGGTCATTGTAACAACAAGCTCAAACTGCAATTTAGTAACTAGCAAATAAAGAATACTACATGTGCCAGGACTACTATAAGGTATGATACACACATAAATTTCAAGTCCAGGACTGGCAAAAATGTATGGAGAGTTGACTACTATAGGATTTTTGTGCTGTACTTATACACCAAACCATAGCCTCCATAGTTATTTCCAGTCATCATTTTAAAACATAACATAATACAGGTGTTTTTGCTGACTTGTATACATACTGCCTTATGATTGCTATGTTTATCAGATCATGGGACCTTAAGCTTATGCACAACCAGACTACTAAGTACATTCAGACAAATGCAATGCTATCCACTGCTGTACAAAAAAGGCATTTTGTTAAAAATCACCAATTCTCCCCGCCCCACACAGATGAAGGACGTCCAGAACCACCTGCTGCAGATCCAGCCGACCTTCAAGGCCGACCTTCTCGCCGGCGTGGTCAAGTACCAGGAGGACACCGCCTTCTTCTACGGAGACTACGATTCAAAGTAAGACTTATAAATACTTCTTGCTATTTGTTGGAGAGCCCCGACTTATCGAAACGGCACTTATTAAAAAGACTAGGGGTCCTTTCAGGTGTGAGTGGTTCAAAACCTACAGTCCTATGGTCGCACATGGGGCATTTGTTGTATTGAAGTCACCTGAGTTAGCGCCGAATGGCAGCCGCTCCAGACCCTTGCAAATTTTTGCAAATGTTTGTTTGCTTTATGCAAGGATTGGACTGCCGTGCCACTTGAGATATATTCAATGATCTTCTTCAGATTAAGGCTCTGCCATTGTCCCTTGGAAAGGACAGATATCTATCACCACCTCAAGCTATATATGGCTTATGTTAAAGGCTTTATTTTTCTATTCCAGGGGCCCGAATGTCCAGGACATCCCACCTCGCGAGGCCAGCGACCGACTTGTCGTCTTCCAGGCTCGGTTTGACGAACTGTGGGCCAAATACAACACCTACTCAGGCGGGGAGGAGCTCTTCGGCCTCACCGTGCAGGTATTAAAACAACAGGAGCTATTCAAATTAAAAGTTTATTGGAAATTCTTGCCTGTAGGCTAATTACAATTAGTGCATGTAACATGAAAAGAACGGACAGGCAATGATAAACAATATAATGTACTATTAGTATGTGACAACTCTAGTTTAACTACTGACTTCAAAGTCTAACTTATTGGGTTTGACTTCTTTTTCCTAGACAGTGGAAGACGAATGCTCCCACTTTTTTGTTGTTGTAATGTGTGGGTAATGTGATGTAAAGAGAAGTGTAGTTTTCTTTTTGTCTTATTATCAACCTTGTCTTGACTTTGTCTAATTTGTTTTCCAATTAGACTATCTAAAATTGTTTTAATTTTATTTGCATATCAAGTCATAGTTCTTGGTTAAAAACCTGCTTATCAAGAAATCTTGCCCAGAGTCACTGACGAAAAGTAGTGGATGCTACTTGAAACATCAGTGACTGTTTCCAAAATCATATAAATCCATTTGCTTGAGTAACTGCTTTTTGGCATATCTTATTACCTTTGATGTTTTTGCTCAGTGTCACTGACGAAAAGCAATGGATGCTACTTGAAACGTCTAACCGTTTCCAAAATCATATCCAGTTGCTTGTCATGTAATGAGTAACTGCTATTCGGCATATCTTATTACCTGGATATCTAACCTTCATCCACTCTTCATCCTTGCAGGAGTACCCAGATCTGCAGCGCATCCGTCGCGAGCTGGCGCTGTCCCAGAAGCTGTACGGGCTGTACAACACGGTCATCGAGAGCGTGAGCGGCTACTACGACATCCTTTGGAACGAGGTGGACATCGAGAAGATCAACAATGAGCTGCTTGACTTCCAGAACAAGTGAGTGGTTTTAGTTTCAGTTGGTCTAACAGTGGCTAGCAATGCTGGTCCTGGCACAGAAGGTCTGGGGTTGGAATCCTAGTGTAGGTTGAAGACATGGTTTAGAGGCTAGGGGCCCGGGAGCTTGTGCAAGATCTGTATATTAGTTTGGTGGTCTGCATTCCTGTCTCTGTGTACAGAGGGCAGGGGTTTTAGTCCCAGCCTTGCTGTCCAATTTTTTGCTTTACTGGGGTAGGAGCTGATCTTCTCTTGTTAGAGAAAAGTACCTTTAGAAGCATAATTGAATTGTACAATTTAAAGACTCTGAAGTTTCTATATATGTGTTAGACACATTGCACTCATCATTGATTTTCAAGACCAATGATTTTCTTATGGTTTATTACCACTTCTTAAGGTGTAGAAAGCTACCCAAGGGCCTTAAAGAATGGCAGGCTTTTGAAGATCTCAAGAAGAAGATCAACGACTTCAGTGAGACGATTCCCCTCCTTGAGAGGATGTCAAACTCTTTCTTAAAATTTACACAATGCTCCTCTTTTTCACTTCTTAAAGGCAACCAAAGCAATATTAGGGCCCCAAAAAATAGAAATTTAAAAAATGCTGAAATCTTTACGGTAGTGACATTTGCTAACATTGTTTAACACATTTGCGTTCTAACTTCATACTTTGAGCATTTTAAAACCAGGCAAAATCGTGCTGTACGATGATTCTCTTAATTTTACGAGCCTACAAAAACTCTGGCCGCAATTTTCAGTGAGTTCTCACATCACAACGATGTCATATTTTTGCATGATGGACGTTGCTATACATTGTGATAATGTTGTTTGAACTAATCATGTATAGAAATGACTAAATAAATTGACTTTCAAAATCCGATTTTTGGGCACTTATATTGCTTGGGTTACCTTTAAGGTGTCGTAAGCTACCCAAGGGGCTGAAGGAGTGGCAGGCATTTGAAGATCTCAAGAAGAAGATCGACGACTTCAGCGAGACGATCCCTCTCCTTGAGATGATGTCGAACAATGCCATGATGCCGCGTCACTGGGACCGCCTTTCCCAGATCACAAACACCACATTCGACGTCGATAACGAGAACTTCCAGCTCCGCAACATCATGGAGGCCCCGCTGCTGGAGAACAGGGAGGACATTGAGGTAAAATTAACTGTTTCTTAACAGAAAAAAGATTGTTTGGGCACTGAAATCCAAACAATATATACTAGATGATTTTGTGGACAGATAGTCAAGAAATATTACAACTACATGTACACTTACTTGAACTTATTTTATAACTGCACTATTCCAATACATTCACACAATATTGTTATAACATTTAACTGTATAAAATGCATCCTTGTTTTCAGCATACAATAATTGCTTTAATGTCACAAGAGCGTAAAGTATAGCATATTACTCTTACGTCACCCCAAAATGAAATGCCTGCTGCAAAAAAAGTTCATAAATGTGTGCTCTGATATGCATTCCTAAGCTGTATTCAAAATTAAGGCCACTCTCTCAGGAGATATTTTCAATCGGTACAAGCTAGGAAACATCGGAAAAACATATATTTCCTGAAACCAGTAATGAAAACAGTAGGATTGGGAAATATATACGACATAAAAAGAAACTAAAAGTCTCCATTTACTCCCCAGGACACCTGCATCGCAGCCATCAAGGAGAGAGACATCGAGGGTAAGCTGAAGCAGGTGATTGCAGAGTGGAGCGCGCAGAGCCTGTCGTTCGGCCAGTTCAAGTCCCGCGGCGAGCTGCTGCTCAAGGGCAACGAAACGTCCGAGATCATCGTCTACCTGGAGGACAGTCTGATGATACTGTCTTCGCTCATGAGTAACAGGTGATTTATCACATGTTTCTTTTTATTCAAATTGGTTAAACTTTATGCTTTCTAAATTTCGTGTTTCTTTCGCACAAATTTGTGATAGCCACAATTACATGTATCGTCATGATAGTCCTGATTATTTATGATATATAACCGATGTTGATAAATCCTGTATTGAACTTAGTCTGTCTTTAACATACTACAGTGCAGGCTTTTCAGCTGCTCCATCAATGAAAAAATAAACCTACAAAGTTTTCGCTTTTGATAATAATAATCTATGGCATTCCATGTACATCTTTACATGTGATTCAAGCATTATCAGAAAATTTCTCATTCAATTTTAAATATATAACAAAATTCAATTTTTTTCTACCCCCTGCATGTATAATGCACCCTCTAATCCAAACATCAAGCTTTTCTGAAATTTGAGGAAATGATTTTGATCCTAAGAGAGTCAAAATGTAACATTAACCTTCGAACTTCACTCTCAGGTACATGTATGCAAAATTAAGAAAAATGAGGACAATCAAGAAGGTAGACACATTTAAGGACTTAGTCTACCCCTATCTTCATCATTGCAATTATTAAAAGTTTTCCCTGATTTGGTAAGGTGACAGCTTTTCAAATTCTTTCCTATCTGCAAAACTGGTAGAGTGAAGAAAGCCAGTTTTCAAGCAAAATCAAACCAGAATTAAGAAATTTAGACTTAGGAACAAATTCTTGTTTTTTCCCCCAGGTACAACGCCCCGTTCAAGCCGACCATCCAGCAGTGGGTGCAGAAGCTGTCCCAGACCAGCGAGATCATTGAGAACTGGCTGGTGGTGCAGAACCTCTGGGTCTACCTGGAGGCCGTGTTTGTGGGGGGCGACATCGCCAAGCAGCTGCCACAGGTTGGTGATACATATATTTATTAGGCTACATTTTAGACTGTTATGTAAACCGTAATATTTTCACGTAGTCATAGCTTATGTTAGAGAGGATATGAAGAAATGAGATAGGCACAAGGAATCTCTGGATCTACCTGTAGGCCATAACTGACATCCTCAAACAACTTACTCAGGTGCGGGATGCGTCATGATATATATTGAAAATGAAATTAAAATAGGGCATAACAGAAATATTAAGAGCATATAAACTGCATTTCGCATGGTGCAGGGCTAAACAACATTCAGAATTAGTTGTTATGTGCAATATATACAATTTGCTAGTTGTCCAGGAGGGAGGCTGAATAGTGAAAGCTGAAATTCTTTTTTTTTTCCTCTGCTAGGAAGCGAAACGGTTCAGCAACATCGACAAGTCGTGGATCAAGATCATGCAGCGCGCGCACGAGAACCCGAACGTGGTGGCGTGCTGCACAGGAGACGACACGATGAGCCAGCTGCTGCCACATCTACTGGAACAACTGGAGCTCTGTCAGAAGTCGCTCACTGGTGAGAGACAGGCTAGGAGTGATGGGATAACACTGTATTGTCTGAAACTTGTTTCAAGTACATTGTAGCTGTCTATCATTTGGAATGGGGTTGGAGTGAACATTTTCAAAAAAGTCTATCATTTCACTCAAAAGGAAATTTGGTTTCCCTCAAAAGGGTTACTATCAGAAGAAACAATTTGCAAGCTCATGACTAATTAAGAAAACTGAAGCACAATCTTACTTTTAAGCAGTTTTACGTACATGTATCCCTTGACAACAATAATGTCAATCAGAGCCTATTTGTAATTGTTTTGTAAGTGTCATTATGACGGTGCTGCTGCTTGCAGTTAAATATTCATTTGTTCTCTCCCAGGCTACCTTGAGAAGAAGCGTCTGATCTTCCCGCGGTTCTTCTTCGTGTCGGACCCGGCGCTGCTGGAGATCCTGGGCCAGGCCAGCGACTCCCACACCATCCAGAGCCACCTGCTCAGCCTGTTCGACAACGTGTACAGAGTCGACTTCCACGAGAAGGAGTACGACAAGATCCTTGCCATCAACTCACAGGTGAGACACTGAAGAAAAGAATGGGTTATTGAATGAATGAATGAATGAATGAGTGAATGGATGAGTGAACCATCCAGAGCCACCTGCTCAGCCTGTTCGACAACGTGTACCGGGTCGACTTCCACGAGAAGGAGTATGACAAGATCCTTGCTATCAACTCACAGGTGAGAAGGAAGGAGTGAATGAAAGAGTGAATGAATGACTGAACAGATGAGTGAACCATCCAGAGCCACCTGCTCAGCCTGTTCGACAACGTGTACAGAGTCGACTTCCACGAGAAGGAGTACGACAAGATTCTCGCTATCAACTCACAGGTAAGAAGGAAGGAGTGAATGAAAGAGTGAATGAATGAATGCGTGAGCAAAAAAATGAACCATCCAGAGCCACCTGCTCAGTCTGTTGACTTCCACGAGGAGTATGACAAGATCCTTGCAATCAACTCACAGGTGAGGCACAGTGGCAAAACTTCTCTGGCAAGGCAGCCAATAGAGGGTTCTCAATCAGGAATCTTTTTGCCCCAGCATTGTCATTGAAGCTTGATTGCAGTGAATTTCTGAACATAATTATAATGTACTGTTGGTTTGAGGGTTAAATATATACCTTCTTGTCTGCAATCACACTTATGATGCCATTGATGCCCGCGATGGACATCCAACTCCAAGAAGAGGAAGATACCTTATGTAAACAATAATTTTCAGCGTGTTTCAGTTTGTCATGTTTAGTCCTAAATGTACAAAATGTCATCAACTGATGGTTTTCTTTATGGTGGAAGGGTGCCTCTAACAAGTCCAATTAGGACTCTTTCCTCCAAGACCCATATCAAGTCACTCTGCTTTTTAACATAGACTCAAAATCAATCAATCCATTTATGCCTTGCACCTTACAGGAAGGAGAGAAGGTTGAACTAGTGGAGCCTGTTGTGGCCCAAGGAAACGTAGAGTTGTGGCTGGGGAAGTTACAGGAGGTCCAGCAAAAGTCCATCCACAGCGTCACCCGCAGTGCCTCTCTCGCCATCGCAGACCAGGGCTTCAAACTCGTCGAGTTCGAGAACATGTTCCCTGCACAGGTGAATATGAATGATCACAACAACACAGGTTTTGCCCATGTTCTCACATTAACTTATCCTCATATCAAAGTTCAGGTTCATTTTTTCTTGAAGTGTTCTCATTTTCCTAGAACTAATCGCAGAATGGAACTCGTTACCGTCGAGTACTGTAGAGGCATCCTCATTAGATAGCTTTAAACAAGCATGCAGTTAGATATGTGAAGGTTACATAGAAGAACTTTATTGCGCGACTATTGTAGCAGGTACAAAGTATGGCAACAACAGTAAACATAGAACAAGACATAATGGACAGATAGTTTGGTATAATATCAGACCAGCTGCTGCTGTGCCGCGTGCCTGCAAAGCTGATGTGTAATACACTGAAGGGCTAGATAGATACAGATACAGATACAGATGATGGCAGTTGTTTGTTTGCGTCAAGTCAAGTTAAAGTAGACAATTCACATTACTTAATATACATATATGGACTATATACTCCATTTGGCCTGGATTGTTTTAAAAACTTATTTATCATATGCAAAGTGTAATCAAATAGATTCTTGTAATTTTCTGTTCTAAACTGTTTGCGTTTTCCATTCCAGATTGGTCTGCTCGGTATCCAGATGCTGTGGACCAGGGACTCTGAGGAGGCTCTGTCAAACGCAAGAACAGACAAGAAGGTTTGTACTGGATTAAGTACTAACTATCATTTGCATCGGACTGGTGCAATGGCCTAGTTGGTAGAGTGTTTGCCTTGCACACGGTAGTCCAATCCCTGGCCGAGTCATCCCTACGAGGCTCTGTCAAATGTAAGAACAGACAAGAAGGTTTGTACTAAATGAAGTACTACAACTGTATCATTGGCATAGCCCTGCTTCTTGACTCAAAGGTCTAGACTTTGCTTGTAATGATGATGGTTGTAGTCCTAGTAGATTGGGACATTGTAATCTATGGTCTATAATTGCTCATTTTACTTGACTACATGTTTGGGAATTTGTCAGCACATTGAAAGCATAATTATGTACAGGTACTAAGGCATGGTCATGCAAGAGTAGGGAGACCATGCACAACATACATTCCGCAACTGTGTGAGGATGCAGGCTGCATTTTTGAAGACGTACCTAGAGCTATGGAGGATAGAGAGAGGTGGAAGGAGAAATTCATGGAGATCTGTGCAGCTATCACAAGATGATGACGATATTGAACTTAATCTTTCCTTGTTACAACCACTGAAAAAGAACTACTGTACTGTAACAGTACTAACTGTAACAGTAGATCCTATAGAAATCAACTGAGATATATTTTTTTGTCTCTTCCGTTGTGCAGGTGATGCAGACAACAAACCAGCACTTCCTGGACATGTTGAACATGCTGATCGACATGACGACGGAGGACCTGTCCAAGTATGAGCGCACCAAGTATGAGACCCTCATCACCATCCACGTGCACCAGAGGGACATCTTCGACGACCTGGTGAGGCTGTTATTTTGATATCTTTCATTGCTTCAATGGATGAGCGTCTTGTCACTGCTTTTGACTAAAAAACATATCATAATGCCAGTTTTTGCTTACCTGGCTACTCTCTCTTAGGTTTGTATAATATGATATTCAAAATTGTTATGTAACAGGCTCAGTAGAAACCCTTCAGCTTTGACTTTGAGTTTTTCAACTGATCAGAACGATTTTACCTCTCTTCTGCATTTTGGTCCAGGAGAGTTGAAGCAAGTAAGCAAGGAGTTGAAGTTGACTTTCAGTTTGCTAGTTTGTCGCATAATTGCATTCTTGTTTGATAAATTGACATGACAATAAAAACAACTACGAAACCCAAGAAAAACAGCAAAAGAGGCCTTGAAGTCAACTAGAGAATTTAAATTGGATGAATAGTACTGCTTGGTGCTAGTGCGCATTTCCAGGTGCCTTTGGCCCATCACTTGAGTCATATGACCATAAGGTCTTCTGAAGAAGGCCATAGAGATTGTCGGAAAATTCAACTTCTGCTTTGTTGTATTAGGACCCATGTAGGATTTATAACTTACAGTGTAGATAATCTGTCATGCTAATGCATATTTTCTTCTTCCAGGTCCGTATGCACATCAGGACCCCCTCAGACTTTGAGTGGCTGAAGCAGTCACGGTTCTACTACAACGAGGACATGGACAAGTGCGTCATCTCCATTACAGACGTCGACTTCCAGTACTGCAACGAGTACGTGGGCTGCACGGAGCGCCTTGTCATCACTCCACTCACCGACAGGTAAATACATGACATACTTATTCATTATCTCTGTCATTGGTGTAGTCTGTAGATGATAGTGTCTTTCTATGGCACTGCAGCAGTACTGTAATGAGTATGTGGGCTGCACCGAGCGCCTTGTCATCACTCCACTCACCGACAGGTACTTATTGACAAGCCTATGATAGATGGTAGTGTTTACCTTTGCCAAGAAGGTTATGTTTTACATGTAGGTACTGTGTCTGTATTTTATTGTGGACAGCATAACTCAAGAAGCTGTGGATGGATCTTAAGGATATTAGGTACATTGATAGGTGTCTGACTAGTTTGAATATGGGCCATTTTGTGGCTAATGGAACTGGAGCAGATTGTAGCTTACAGTTTTGTTATTTTTTTGTCTTCTCTAGTTTTGGGTTGTTTTTTTTACTTAAATGTTCACAACACAACACAACCCAAGTCTGCAGGCTTCAAGATTACTGGTAACATGTATATGCCTGGAACAGCATCTGAGTCTCCCTAAGTCATAAATGATTTTCTGTAAGCTTTTAGAATAATTTTTTTAAGATTCTGACAAATTTTCATTTCTACCCACAGATGCTACATCACCCTGGCGCAGGCCATCGGCATGAGTATGGGTGGAGCCCCGGCTGGCCCCGCTGGCACCGGTAAGACTGAGACCACCAAGGACATGGGGCGCTGCCTCGGCAAGTATGTGGTGGTCTTCAACTGCTCCGATCAGATGGACTTCAGGGGGCTCGGCAGAATCTACAAAGGTGGGTTTCTGTATCTGTATCTGTATAGCCGCCGTATAACCGCCCTTTGGTTGTTAAGTTCTTCAACACTTGCTTGGAGGACTTCTTTACCTTGAAGCTCTTCAAATATTTTATTTTATATAATCCTTTTGCAAACCACACTGAGGAAGATCTACAAGCTTATAGTCTGGAAGCTTTTAGTTTTGATATTGACAAAAGATATGAACTTCTTTTAATCAACAGATTTTTCCTGTCAAATATGTTTTATATTTTGTACAAAAAGTAAGGATGCTAATAGCATTCTCCTATTATGTGATGAAACTTTACTGTGCATTTAGTGGCTGGTGTTTAGTTTTGTTTCCTTATCTTTTACTAGTATTGTATCCTCACTTTGAAATTTTACTAAATGTCAAGTTCATAACAGTTTGACAGTACAAGTCTCTGAGCGCCTCCTGACATTAATGTTTTGTAAAAAAATCTTCCATGAGGGGCCATGCAACTCTATACATGTACAATCAGGAGGGACATCAAAATTAATAGATAAATTTAGTATGTTTGTCAATGTTATGTTTTAAAACCCTTGTCAGGCCTGGCCCAGTCTGGGAGCTGGGGATGCTTTGACGAGTTCAACCGGATCGAGCTGCCGGTTCTGTCCGTCGCCGCGCAGCAGATCCAGATCGTCCTGGCCTGCAAGAAGGAGCGCAAATCCTCCTTCATCTTCATGGACGGGGACATCGTCTCCATGAACCCGGAGTTCGGAATCTTCCTCACCATGGTAGGACACAAGACTGTCTTACAACATTATCTCATATATTATAAGCTTATTAAGTACACTAAGTGATATTACTTACAGTAAGTTGGGTTGTAAGAAGGAGCGCAAACCCACCTTCATGTTCATGGACAGCGACATCGTCTCAATGAACCCTGAGTTTGGAATCTTCCTCACCATGGTAGGATACAAGACAGTCTTACAGAACAGAGTTATTCATATGTCACATGCTTATTAATTACAATAAGTGTCATTCCTTACAGCAAGTTTACATTCTTGGTTGTAAGTTTTTTTGGCTGGCCTGGGAAATAAGAAACAATCTAAGACACAATTTGATGTTAAAAAATTATTACAATAATTTGTTTGTCAACACCATCTTAAAGACCCTTAATGTGTAGTATTTCCAACATTTACATGTACATGCTAATTTCTTAGATGACTGTCATATATACATGTCACAGTAGAGATGGTAATTCAGGACAATCGGCGATTGTCCTACGACAGATCGCGATCAGAGTCTGTTTGGCTGTAGTTACATGATATCCAGTGTTTTTCAATCTATGAATTTTATTTATAATTTTTTCTCCCAGAACCCTGGTTACGCAGGACGCCAGGAGCTTCCAGAGAACCTGAAGATTAACTTCCGTACGGTCGCCATGATGGTCCCCGACCGTCAGATCATCATCCGCGTGAAGCTGGCCTCATGCGGCTTCCAGCAGAACATCGTCCTGGCCAGGAAGTTCTTCATCCTCTACAAACTGTGTGAGGAACAGCTCTCCAAACAGGTCTGTATCTGATAGATAGACTGAGATGAAAGTACTCTTGTTGTTGTTGTCCTTGTTTAACGTCTATTATATCGCTAGACGTGGTCTCTTGGTGCTGTGTTACGCTTGGTTCATTCGAGGCTGATGTCTCTCTAGGTGTTTAACTCTTGGTGGCAAGAGCTCAACATTGCAAGAATAAGGGTTATATAGTATGGATCAATGTCATTTAGGCCAGGAAGTTCTCCATCCTCTATATCTTTCCAGACAGTTGAAGCTTCTGAAACCTGTTTATGTGTGTCATTGTGATGCGGCTGCCTATATCTGCCTTATGCTACTCTTTCTAGAGGTTCAGTAAATAATCAAAGGCTGACCGTCACACAAGAAAAAGATAGTACTGATTAAGTTCCGACATACAGATTTCATTGTCAGAGTCTTCATCTCTGCTGAGGCTACATGGTTGTACATGTATGTCTGGCATGGCATCTTTTCTGTTTATTCAGATTGTTTTTTTAAAAATTCCTTTTGGCTAATATTGTACATTCACTCTCAGTTCAGGCTGCAGAGCACACTTTATTGATTCTATCTAGGCCTGTTGTTAGTAACAGTTGTTGTTGTACCATGCAGGGTCATTATGATTTTGATCTGTAGAGCATCTCTACTAGCCATGGGCACCACAATTGTGACTGTTGTCCAAATCAAAACTGGTCAGTGCCACCTCTCTCCAATTGTCCTAATAGGTCCACTACGACTTTGGCCTGCGTAACATCCTGTCGTGCCTGTGGACCATGGGTGCCGTAATTGTGACCATAGCCTATTAACACTGATCACTGTGTCAATGGTTACTAATAGATCCCTTGATTGTTGTTGTTGTTCTAGGTCCACTACGACTTTGGCCTGCGTAACATCCTGTCGTGCCTGCGGACCATGGGCGGGGTGAAGCGAGCCAGCCCCGACGACACCGAGGCCACCATCGTCATGCGGGTGCTTAGGGACATGAACCTCTCAAAACTGGTGAGACATACTAGATGGTACTTTTAGTTATTGATATTGGAGATTAAAGGGTGATTACATACTGTCGATCTTCAACAACCAATTTACTAAGTTTATCTTTTAATCTATTTGCCGTAGTCAGAGATTGAATATTACATATTGGATGGGCTGGCCCCCAGTATCCCAAATAGATTTCATCTCACTTTTAGGAGATTTTTCACACTTATAATATAGTGATAGCTCTCCTTTGGGATGCAGCACAGCTTCTATATTCATGGACTTCTAATCAGTGATTCAAAATGCTGGAACTCGTAATGTGATATAGAATACAGATATTGAAACAGTTATGGTTTGTTTTCAATGCCAACAATTTGATATCTATTGTGTGTAGACATGAAAAAGATAAAGGAACAATTTGAAAGCAACGCTTGTTTCCCCTTCCCAGGTTGATGAGGATGAGCCCCTGTTCATGAGTCTGATTGAGGACTTGTTCCCAGGCATCCAACTGGACAAGGCCGGCTACCCAGAACTGGAGGCCGCCATTGAGAAGGAGGTACGTCCATCATTGAAAAGATTTAAGGACATAAAGCTACCAGAGATTACCAAATTACGATATGACTGTCAACTGAAATGCAAACGAAGGAAAATTAGATATAAGCATGCCCATTGTAAGCTATTAGAATTGATTGTTGCCATGCCCATCTCTTTAGTCCCTTAAAGCTAATTCCAAACTGAGTATAATTATACTGTTACAGTCTTCTTGTAGGTTTAGTTGTCCTTGATTTAACAGTTTGAGAAGAGAGGGGTCTCGAGGGGTCTGTCAAGAATTTTTTGTGAAGGAAAAAAATGGGTCAAGAAAAAATGTTGATTTTCTTCTTCTTCTTTACTGCTTAGCCTCATATCTGAGATTTTAGTTCAGTAGAAGATGTCCTAAGACCTGATTATGTCATATTCTGTAGAAAAGAGTTCCCTGCCAATATTTTTAACATCCTTGATTGTTAACCTGATGTTTGTGTCTGTAGTGCGATGAGTTCGGCCTCCAGCACCACCCCCTGTGGGTTTTAAAACTGATTCAGCTCTACTGTCGATGTTTGTTTCTTGTTTGTGTCTGTTTGTAATGTTAACCTGTTGTTTGTGTCCGTAGTGCGATGAGTTCGGCCTCCAACACCACCCCCCGTGGGTCCTGAAGCTGATCCAGCTGTACGAGACCCAGAGGGTTCGTCACGGCTTCATGGCGCTCGGACCGACCGGCGGCGGCAAGACCAAGTGCATCCACCTGCTGATGAAGGCCATGACTGGTCAGTGGAGCAATTATTCTGTTTGAATTATTATCATTTTAGTCATTGATTGACCTGAAAATAGTTATCTGAAATTTTACGCATTCAGCCTGCAAAGATGTCCGTTTGGCACCAAATTTGTATTGGTTATGGGGCAAGGCAGCAGGGAGAAGGTCAATAACTTCCAACACAGGGTAGCCATGGTCATGACAGCCTCTCAATGATAGAAAAAAACGCCTTAAGTCTAAATTTATGATCAAGATTCTCTGACCCAACTTTTGATTATGGCATTGTAGCATTGTAATATACAATGTAAATAATCATAACCACTAACTTCAGAATAAGCATACTCCCACCCCTCAAAAAATTGGACTAATGCATGTTGATCATAACCAACACTACTAGAATGTTTGTCTAAATCTGTATCAATTTATTTTGTAACCAGATATTGGGGAGCCCCATCGTGAGATGCGTATGAACCCCAAGGCCATCACGGCCCCTCAGATGTTCGGCACGCTCGACGTGGCCACCAATGACTGGACGGATGGGATCTTTTCGACGCTGTGGCGGCGCACGCACAAGGTGAAGAAGGGAGAACACATCTGGCTGGTGCTCGATGGTCCGGTGGACACGCTCTGGATCGAGAACCTCAACAGGTTTGTTACTGTTACATACTCAAGATAGAAGTTAATAGTATCCGCACTACTCTCTCATCAGGCATTAGAAATCGCCACCAAAGTATCATCAGGCACATTATGACCTCACCCTCGTAAACCAGGACCGCCTATTGCTCGACGTTACATCGCGAGTGTAAGCGGCCCTGGTAAAATGGACCGCTACATATGGTTATAGCTACGTCACCTGCTTCCCCTCATCGGAAGCAGCGCGCAAAGAACGCTGGGAAGCTATCAACCAATCAGGTTACGTGTTACATCGTTGCTTTGGTTACCCAAAACAAATGTCAGCCGATAGTTGTTTTGGGTTTACGAGGGTGTATGACCTAGGCAGCTTAACCACCCTAAGTAAGATTGCAGCACTCCACCTCACATGGCAAGCAAGACAGAATAAACCCTGAAATCTTTCAAGAATCCGTGTTCATTTGTACTTTTTGGAAAAGAATTAGAGAAAAATAATGTCCATTTTCTTTTTCTGGTCTAAGCTGCTTAGTTCCATACGGGAAACCTACCTATATTTGTGGACATTTCTAAGACTTAGACTAAGTGTATTTTTGAATTAGAAAACTTGGACCTGACTATATTCATCACCTGAAATTATCTTTACAAAGGAAGGTGTTTTCTGCTCAGACCCATAATAAACTATTTTAAACCTCTCCAGTGTGTTGGACGACAACAAGACCCTGACCCTGGCCAACGGTGACCGGATCCCCATGGCGATGGACTGTAAGATCGTGTTCGAGCCTGATAACGTGGACAACGCCTCGCCCGCCACTGTGTCCAGGAACGGCATGGTGTTCATGAGCTCCTCTGTACTGGACTGGGACCCAATCATCAAGGTAACAATCTTTTTATTCTTTATTAATTTTCAAATGTAGAAACAATTACTGACATAGTTATGATGCACGCAAGTTAACAAACTTAATAACCACTAAACATACATGCAAAAGCATTAGTAAGGACAAAATGAGCTTAAATGAATGCAAACTGGATTAGAAATATGAAAAAACTTATTAAGGTATTGATTTTGATGAGAGATCACACATTACTGCCCCTTGTATCTAGAATACATTACAAATGGTCATGTCCTTGGTGCTGAATTATAAGTTGAACATGATACATTTCACTTTTCTGGTAGTTTCGTCTTCTTTAGAGAACAAAGTTCTTTGCACTCAAGCAAGAGATACATTTATTTAGCTGCCAACAATTCAGCAGTCCTTTTGCTGTCTTTCTCAGTGTTAAACTCTTGTCACCCTCTCGACATACACACTACTGAAAAGGGTCACAGTTCTTAGGACGGGACATCCTCTGTTCATTGTGCTTAAACTAGTTATAAAGAATAGCCAGGGGAATTTTCCTGGTACTATGTACAATGCACTTAATACACTCTGTATTTTTCTGTTTCTCTGACATGACCAGTGGAGGATTCTTAACTTAAGATCAAGATCACTAAGTACATGTATCACTTACACAGCAAATACACATATAACTTATCCTGATGGCAAGCCTGTTTCCTTGTTTGTATTTATGTAGACCTTATGAAAGTTGCCATACTTTTGTTGTGTCAATACAGTAAAGGTTGTTGTTGTTGTTGTGTTGTTATCTGTACATAAGACCTGATGGAAAGCCTATTTCCTTCCTCCCCCGCCAGGCGTGGCTGCGCAGGCGGCCTCCCCAGCAAGCTGAGATCCTGTGGAACCTGGTGGAGTCCATCTTCCCCGACCTCTACATCTACGTCAAGCAGAGCCTCTGGCCCAAGATGAAGGTAAAGTCATTGTCCTTATACGTTGATGAAGAATAGACATCCAGGTAATACGAAACCCAAAAAAACAGTTGCTCAAGCAACTGGATAAGATTATGTTTCACAGGAAACCAGTTGAGGGCTTAAGATGTTTTTTCTGCATACTAGCATAGATGTAGGTAACATTCCAAATCAGTTACAACAGGCAACTTGTACCTGCATACACAGCTCATTTTCTTTCCTTTTTGGTCCTGCAAAACAATGTTTCAAAGGTGTTCCTGGCAACTGATGATCTTCAATCTAGATCTGTTGTGCCTCAGGATTTTTAAAAGCAACTCTGAACTGTGTAAAGAGAGTTTTTTTAACAAGCAAATACCTATTGCATGTACTAATGTAGACATTAGTCCTTTTGTATTCTGGGTATTTGAAGCTAAGCTTAAACTTCAGCTAGACCCCGATTATTGCATGAATATCAACCTCCTTTTATCTAGTGGTATTGTTACTATTTTCATTGTATTTTCCATTTTCTACTTTCATTCATTTTTCTAACGTCTTTTTCCAGACCCTGGAGTGTAACTACGTGAAGCAGCTGATTGACCTCCTTGAGGGCCTGATCCCCACGGGAGACGACGGCTCGCCCAAGAACCTCCCCAAGGACCACCTGGCCAAAATCTTCATCTTCGCCCTGATGTGGTCACTGGGTTCACTGCTGGAACTGGAGGACAGGGCCAAGGTATTTAACTTTGTAATGATATTTCTATGCAACGATAAGGGGCGTGGCCTTATAAATCTTGATGACGTAATCATGACATCATACTAATTTGCATAAATTATCACCTTGCTATAAGGTACTACCTGAAAAAAAATTAAGGTTGAGGAAGGTTTATTAAGCTTAAGAAAGGGTTTTTTCAAAAACATCTCCAAATTCCTCAGCCACCCTTCAACAATTGTTAAGTCACAATATCTGACATCAGGTTCCGGTATTTCCCGTTCAGTATGAACTTGTCAGGGCTTTTTGATCTTTCTTTCCTGAGGATGAATTTAGAGGAATTTTCTGACGAATTTGAGGGAATCAACGAGTTAATGAGCTTTGAATTCAGAAAATTCCTTGAAATCCATCTTGAGCCTCAGGAAAGCCATACATATATAATATTTATAGCAAGAAAAACTAATTGTAATCTGTCTGTTTTACCCCAGATGGAAGACTTCCTGCGGAAGCACGAGGCTGACCTGTCCATGCCGCCCATCGAGGCCGACAGCCAGGACACCATGTTTGAGTTCTACGTGGACGACAACGGGGCCTGGAAACACTGGAACACACGGGTGAGTAACCTTCTTCTTCTTAATTCGGGTCACCATTTTGGTCTGCTACACTCTCCCACTCCAGTACTCCACACACATACTTCCTCTGGGGGTCAGAGCTTCCAGATCCTTCTTGGTGCAAGGCTCAGGCAGGAGGGGCAGATGAGAAAGTGTCTTAAACCAGACTATTAGGTAGCAATGGGTCCAGTCTTTAAGACACCCTTCACTAAGAAAAGAAGGATGCCCTAATGTTGCAGGGCACGCCCAGAGGACGCCCTGTTTTCCTGCTAATTACATTGTACATTGTACACTTTCACATGTATTGCCCCCACACACACGCTGCCCACTGGATTGTTGTCCTAATACAGGACAGTGTATGTGAATTGATTGACATGAAATACCAGGCAATTTTGTTAATCCGTAGAGCACATTGGGGAACTAGCTCTGGTTCTGAATGCCCCCCCCCCCCCAATTTTTGGACGCCCTGTCTATATATCATAGCTAAAAGCCTGGGGGTCAGTATATTCATGTTCCCGCTTTCACACACAGGTGGAACCCTACATCTATGCGAAGGACATTGTCCCAGACTACGCCTCCATCCTGGCTTTGTGTATGACTTATAAGGTCCATTTTAACAGTGCCACATACAGAGAAAACTGTACCCATTTCTACGCCTGGGTGGAGTGAGGAAAGTTGTGTAAAGTGCCTTTCCCAAGGGCACAACATCGGTGGCGTCGGGGGGATTCGAGCCCGAAATGGCTTGGTTCTGGGCCAAACACCCTGCAGTTATGCCACACGACCCCATGATATATCTTTTATATCACGATATGCTGATATAACTGTTCCTCCTTACAGGTGGAACCCTACATCTATGCGAAGGACAGTGTGCCAGACTACGCCTCCATCCTGGTGCCCAACGTGGACAACGTCCGGACGGACTACCTCATGGAGGTCATAATGAAGCAGGAGAAGGCCGTCATGCTCATCGGTGAACAGGTACGGACTCCGAGGAGGTGTTTTTTTCAAATGATACACTTTTGTGTATCAGTAACAGTAATGTAACTATTTGTGACCAGTCTAACCCACACACTAATATCAATAAGTACTTCTTGCACCTGACTTTCCAGGATGTCATGTCAGAAGTGGGTAAAAATATGGACTTATAATTAGGTATAAACCAACAATAATGTTTAATACAGATAGAAACATACAATACAATTTGTTGACTCCCTTACCATTCTCCTATTCAAGTGTCAGCATCGTTGCATTTTTTTTTTTACAAATTTGAAATATTATGGTTAGCCTATTGAAAGAGCTCTAACTTGCAAATGACTAGTTAGGATATTATGTCACTATTTGTTGAGCCTTTTTTTCTGGAACTGCTTACAGGTTACAGGCGTGAGAAAGATTAATATGCTAGCCCTTTGTAATAGCCATAGGCTAGAAAATGTAGTTGGGCAGCCCTGGCTGTCTGTGCTGAAAAGCCAAACCAATGAATAAAAAATAGATAAATTGATATGCTTCATTTTTTTTTTCTTTAAATGAATGGTGTTATAAGACATATTTTTTCTGCAATCTACTTCTTGTAGGGCACAGCGAAGACTGTGATCATCAAGGGCTACATGGGGAAATACGACCCTGAGCAGCACCTCACCAAGGCCCTCAACTTCTCAAGCGCCACACAGCCTCTCACCTTCCAGGTACAACAGCTTGTTTACTTGTTTTTATTTGTTTATTTGTTTCCTTTAAACTTGCTACATACAATGGAAGTTATCATCCCAGACAGACATAGAAAGTTGTATAATGATGATTGGAAATTCATGCCCAAGGGCTATTTGCAGACCGTACGATGTGGAAATTTAGGGAAAAACATACACGTGACACTCATGACACTGTTGTAACAATAGACTGCATGATACTAGTATTGGCTATATCTAGAGAAGCTGGGTTTGACTTCTTTTCTGGAGGCAGTGGAAGACGAAAAGCTCCACTTTTTATACATATGAAGAAGCTCAGGCCAATAATTGAAGTTGACAGTGTCATTCATTTTGTTGACACCTCCCACATACATAACGAATCAATACCCTTTTTGGGTCATGTTGTTAAACCACAAAGACAACCACACAGCTACAAAATGACACCATAACCTTCTTTGCACAGGTAAATGATGTATGATAAATAAAATGTCTAGATTTATTAATTTAAAAGAAAACACAATTTTGTATGATTGTGGAATATTTGAACAGCTACTATACATCTAAATCTACTGCAAATTGTATGTTTTGTGTTACTTTCTTAAGGTACATATAATTACACAACAATAACCCTTACATTTTGTACAAATAATTTCCCAGCGCACCATTGAGAGCTATGTTGACAAGCGTGTGGGCACCACCTACGGCCCTCCCGCGGGGAAACACATGACTGTGTTCGTTGACGACATCAACATGCCCGTCATCAACGATTGGGGAGACCAGGTAGGCATTTCATCGTTTCTCTTGAACCTACAAGGTGAAAGATGATAATTAAAACCGGATAGTGAATGAGACTCAGTGAATTGCTGTTTTCTTTTCTTAAGGCCACACCAATTTAATTTCTTGGTTTACTTAACGGATTTTTATTTTTAATTTTAGCACACAAAAATCATGAGAACAGAAGGCTGGGGTGAAAACTTGCACCTGACCCTGTTCACTCCCTGATACTGACATTCCTCTGAGATTCTGTTTTATGTTGTTTTTCCAATCTAGCATTTTTTTTCTTCATTTTTTTTATTCCGTTAACCAAGAATATAAATTGGTGTGGCCTGAGATTGTTTAATCAGTGTCTAGCACTTCTTTTTAGAGAGGCTATTCTTTAAGAATATTCCTATTCCTGGACAGAATTTCCAATTTTTAGAGCACCTTTTGGAACCCTACCTTTTTCACTTGTTAAATCATGTGCATTTGTTGTTACGTTCTGCAGTGTCATTTTTCTCACGATAGCATGCATTTTCTCCCTCTCTCTCTCTCTCTCTCTCTCTCTCTCTCTCTCTTCTCTCTCTCTCTCTCTCTTCCTCTCTTCTGCCCTTCCTAACGCCAACCCAAACCCTACTGTTGGGCTTAAGACATGGGAAATATGTGTTAAATGCCTTTCCCAAGGACACAACATCTGGGTGCATGTCCAGACATGTCTGGGTACTCCACTGGGGATTGAACCTGGGTCTGATTGATTCATAGCCGGATGCTCTGCCACTATGCCACACCAACGCCACTAGATGACATAAAACCAAATTGCTTTGTGTTTTTAGATCACCAATGAGGTTGTTCGACAGCTGGTTGAGACGAAGGGGTTCTACAACCTGGAGAAGCCCGGAGAGTTCACCAACATCGTGGACATGCAGTTTGTGGCTGCCATGATCCATCCAGGTGGGTAATCATCTTCCTTTCTTCTCTGCATGGCATCAAATGATAAACAATCTTCATCCAGATCTAAATCAAAATAGAAAAATTATACATCCTAACAACAAGATGGGCCATAGCAGCTGCTTCATGTTTAAGTGGAAATGAAGATAATGTTTTTTGTATCTTGAAAGATGTTTATGCTCACTGAGTGATGTCTAGATTACTGTATTATGTAATTGCTACTGGTGTACCCAAATGATGGGATTTAGGGGGCTCTGAATAGAAGGGGTAGTCCCTTGGTTACTGTCTGATGCTGGAAATGCAGAAGGATGACTTGCATAAATCCATAATTTGCCTTCACAGTCATCAAGCATGTAAAGTGGACTACCAAAATAATCTTTGCCAGCTAGATAAAGCAAAGTAAAAGATTCTTAAAACCTAGATGATAGAGGGAACAGTGTACATGTATTATATAATGCAGCAAATTTGGCTCTTGCATCTCTCTAATATTTCTGCATGTCCCTTTCCCAGGTGGAGGTCGTAACGACATCCCTGCCCGCCTGAAGCGGCAGTTCACCATCTACAACTGCACCCTGCCCTCCAACGCCTCCATGGACAAAATCTTCACCACCATCGCAGACGGGTACTTCATCAAGGTTTGTTTACCTGCGATCTCACTTCTTTTTTTAATAACTGCAGCTGGATGGCAGAGATTTGTAAATTAAGTCTATGTTACAAGAATCTCTCTTAAGATACTTCAAGCTAGATGAGCAAACCGTTTGGAAGTGTCAAGTACTGAAGTAGTAAGAAGGCTCAGTCTAAACCTCCTTAGTCAGAGAAATTGCATTGTCTCCTCTTTCACATCACATATTACTTACTAGGAAGAATGACATTCAATTTGAAAGCAAGATTTGCAAAATATATAGCAAGCCATAACTTACCGGTATATATATATATATAGCAAGCCATGAAGTTGTAACAAATTGCAGGCATCTACATTCCACACTTTCCTTTCAGTTGCTATTTTTTCTGTGGTTTTTAACTGGAAAGCAATTAGACTGGAATTGGATGGCTAATAGAAACTCTGTATCCCATAGGAGCGTGGGTTCAAGCCGGAGGTGAAAGACCTGGCGGTGAGTCTGGTGCCGTGCACCCGGCGTCTGTGGCAGGCCACCAAGGTCAAGATGCTGCCCACCCCCGCCAAGTTCCACTACATCTTCAACCTCAGGGACCTGTCAAGGATCTGGCAGGTCGGTCCACTCTCTTAATAGGGTTGTTTTTTTAAGTCAACATAGAATAAGATCATCATATGAGTGATTCTACTTATAGGCACATAATTTGATAAGCTAAAACTGTTAAGTGAACAGTGGTCATTACATTGTACAATCAGAAGAGGGGTAGAAAAATACAAAATAGCAGCTCCATTCAAGTTTGTATTTTGTAAAATCTTCATTGTAATCTCTGTTTATTGGACTTTTATGAATACCTCATCAGAGTCTGCAGAAATAACATTGCAGTAAGGCTCTGCATGTACTCAATCTTTTATGTGCATGGGTGAATCAAAAACTTGCCTAGCGTACGTTAAGCCAATCGCTGAGAAGGCAGTTAATCCAACATTCTGCTTAAATGCTAGTTTAACATGTTATTTCTCCACTAGGGCATGCTGACGGTGACCTCGGAGATCAACCCCAACAACGACCTGATCATGCGTCTGTGGAAGCACGAGTGCACGCGTGTCATCGCTGACAGGTTCACCAACCACCCAGACAAGGAATGGTTCGAAACGATGGTCTTCAAGGTAAGAAACAAGCATTTCTTCTAAATGTACTATAAGTTAGATATGTTACTTCACCAAATTTAAATATGGAAGCACAAGTGCACGCGCGTCATCGCAGACAGGTTCACTAACCACCCAGACAAGGAATGGTTCGAAAAGATGGTCTTCAAGGTAAGAAACAAGCATTTCTTCTAAATGTACTATAAGTTAGATATGTTACTTCACCAAATTTAAATATGGAAGCACAAGTGCACGCGCGTCATCGCAGACAGGTTCACTAACCACCCAGACAAGGAATGGTTCGAAAAGATGGTCTTCAAGGTAAGAAACAAGCAGTTGGTCTTCTTGCAGATTATTGAAAAGACATCTTACAAATGGGAAGAGATAGTCACTTCTCGCCTGCTCAAAGTTACTATGATTCATATCATGTAATTCAACCAGTATAGGTGGTAACAGAAAATCATAAAGACAAAACTATTTGTTTGCATTCTTTGGATATCATTATTTGAAGACACATTTTGATTCAGGTTTCTAGTCAAGTATCAAAAGTATTGTCATATTTGCCTGCAACTATCATACCTTTAAGTTTTGTGGTCTAATATCAGTCTGAGAGGTGTTTTAAAAATAAGAAAAATTGAATCAGTTGTATTTTTGAAATTGTATTAATTTCTTTCTACCCCAGATTGCAGAGGAGGACATGGGCACAGCCCTGGCTGAAAACGTGAAGGACGGGGACAGCGCCTACTTCGTGGACTTCCTGAGGGATGCTCCAGAGGCTACAGGTATGTCTGTAGAAACACAGAGCAGAATAGATTTGAGCAGTCATGTTTGGTCTATTGTTATATTTGCTTCATCACTTTCACATTTCATACCTACATGTCAGATATTTTGTGGAAAGTTTCAATGTTGCACAGTTGATTATCATTATGTCAGAGTCTCCATGCTTCATCAAAATGTAAAGAATAAATCTCAACATTTCTTTGATCTCAGAATTGTTCCAAAAACTTTTGAAATCTTTCCAAAAGATCTCGTAATTTTTCCAAAATCATAGATAGTAGTAGAAATAATTTAAAATCTGCCATGCTTATTGATTGTTGTTTATATGTATATATGTATTGTATATTAGGGATAAATGTACACAAATGTACTACCTAAGGTTTGCTAACATTGCTCCTAATACTGCTGTTTCTATGTCAATGCTTCTCAGAAGTCCTGTATTACAGTAATAGTAAGTACACGTACATGTATGTCTATTGTATATGTAGGTAGTTATCCGTATTGCACAGTGCACTACATCATAGCATTGGTCTACATTAACAAACATTACAGTTAGTAGACCTACATGTGGTAGGAGAATGCACATGGCATGTAATGTTTGTGATGATTTGTTTTTCACAGGACTCCCACCCCCAAATCCAGGTAGAAAAATGTTACAAACCTTTCAAACTTAACGGTGTCTATGGTGAGATACTCTAGGGTTGAAGGAGAGGAAAAGGTGTTAAAGGAACATTTTGTATGCATGATACAACAGTTATTAACAGACCATCTGTCACCTTCTTCAGGGCATTTCTGACTGGTTCACTTTGCACTGCAGCTATAGGTGTCGTCACTTACAGATGCGCTCCCAAAGGAGTCTCTCTCTATATATATATCTGTCTCAGAACCAGTCAGAATTGCTGTGAGGAAGGTGATAGACAGTCACCAAAACATGGGTTGAACAAAACACTAAGTCTTGGTTATGTACAGAGAGTCTTTTTATTCAGTGACTTACCAACCCGTTTAAACTATAAACTAACTGTGATCCTGTCTGCCCCAGGGGATGAGCCAGACGACGCAGACCTGGATGCCCCTAAGATCTACGAGCCAGTCGACACCCTGAAGGCTCTGTCTGACCGAGCGCTGAGCTTCCAGGAGCAGTACAACGAGACCGTGCGGGGAGGCAAGATGGACCTGGTGTTCTTCGAGGTGAAAAACAGATTAAAATTTGTTGATTCTTGCCCAGCTTGCATGCTAGTTGTAAGGGGCAGCAAGATGGACCTGGTGTTCTTTTAGGTGAAAACACTGTCAAATTACTTTGGCAAAAATGCCAAGTCTTTTGTAGCATTTGTTTGTATGTATGTTTGTATGTTGTTGAAGAGCATAAGTCAAGAAGCTTTGAATGGATCATCATGAAATTTGGTATGTGGGTAATATGTATTGTCCCTTGAAATAGATTATTGATAAGATTTTGGTCCCCCTTGGTGGGTTTTCTTGGCACTGCAGGAGAACTTTCGGTTTTGCTATGTTGTGTTCTGGACAAACCAAGGTCATGATTTTTTGGTGGTAGATACCTCTTGTACTCAAGAAGATGTACAGACATTCATCTTGCCAATGGCTACATTATACATTTAGAGTAATTTAACCTGGGCTAATGTACCCATGGACATTTGTAAAAAGATGTTCTTTACAATCTTGCTGTTCCCTGCTACAGGATGCCCTGATCCACTTGCTGAAGATTTCGCGCATCATCCGCACCCCCATCGGTAACGCCATGCTGGTGGGGGTGGGGGGCTCGGGCAAGCAGAGTCTGACTCGACTCGCCAGCTACATCGCAGGATACAAGACCTTCCAGATCGTGCTCTCCAGGTCTGTTTAACCTTCTCCCTGCTGCCTAACTCTGTAACCAATAGAGAATGGGGTGCTTCAGTGTGCTAAAGGTTAAGCTGCACTGTTTTTGTAACCGTCCTCTACATTTCTAAAGACCTAATAGCTTCTGTAGATTTACTCGGTTCTTGTTTAAAAGTAGTTTTTCAATTGTTCTTTATTCACTTAATATATGCTGCCTTTTCAGAGTGCTTTTTGTAACATTTATTAAGATTCCGCCATCCTTAACACAGATCCCAGCTTCAAAAATGCACATATTTCCTCATTATTGAAGTATTTACTGAACTCTGAGATCATCAAATACATGTAGTTATTATTACAGTTTACTTAACTTGAAGGGAAGGAAGAATCTCACAACCTATATTTCAGCACCTTGGACAGTGCACATTATCTTAAATTACTGTTTTCGAAGCTTTGCTTCATAGAGTCACTTTGCTAAATGCCTCACTGACTAAAACATTGTTTTTGTTCCCGTCCTCTGTAGAACGTACAATGCCAGTAACCTGCTGGACGACCTGAAGGTCCTTTACAGGATGTCAGGGTTGAAGGGTCAGGGCGTGACCTTCATCTTCACCGACAACGAGATCAAGGACGAAGGCTTCCTGGAGTACATGAACAACCTGCTGGCTACAGGAGAGGTGGGTTCATGGGGAAGGGTGTCGAGTTTCAGAACCTGCTTCTATAGAACTATTGAAGACATTTGCAACATTCTAGTCACTCTTAGGAGACTATCAGATTTCAGAATCTGGTTCCGTAGAACAATTGGACTGAGTGCAACATTCTAGAAACTTTGAGGAGGGTACTGAATTTCAGAACCTGATTACAAAGAACAAAATACATTGTGCTGAATGCAAAATTGTAGTCACTATAAGGGGCTATCAAATTTCAGAACCTGCTTCCGTATTGAAGGCGACATTTGTTGAGCCACTTTGCGAGAGTATCAAATTTCAGAATCTTCTTCCATACTGAACTGAATGCAACATTTAAGACTCAAAATAACTTGCTAGCAACAGGACAAAATTCACAATTTGCTTATCCTCAAGTTGTTCCGCTTATTGTTTGATTCTGGATCCGCTAGCAAGTTTTGTTGTTATTGAGGTCTTTTTACTCTGTAGAATAGCTGGGGAAATAGAGTGTAAGTTGAAGGGAATTGCTGTTTCCATCTTAGTGATTTTGTGGTCTTCCTGTTAGATCTCCAACCTGTTTGCTCGTGATGAGATCGATGAGATCACCTCTGAGCTGATTCCCGTCATGAAGCAAGAGTTCCCGCGCCACCCACCGACCAACGAGAACCTCTACAACTACTTCCTCAGGTAGGAGTTGCGCTTTTAGGAATCATGTAGTCTAGTGGTTAGCAGCCCTTCCTCAGGAACTATGATGATAATAATAAATTGGGGCATACCGGTGGTTTAATCGAATCAGGGACTTCTCTGTTTTGGGCTAAACACCCTACCGATTGCACCACACGATGCCAACTAGAAGCTGTGAGTTTGACTATGGCTGTGTTGCTCATCTGACATGCACGCTACGGAAAGGGTCACAGTCCTTACGACGGGACATGGTCCGCTGTTCATTGTGCTTGTCGAAAAGAGATGGCGCAATTTTTCTGGTATAATGAACCTGTAAATACTGCTCATAGTGTCTGTCATGACCAGTGGAAGATTTGCTCCTCAGTGAACTAAACTGGATCGATATCACTGTCAATTTTTCACTTTCCTTGATAAAGACTGGATCAGTCAAAAATTTGTCCAATTTCTTGTGTTGGAAATTGCAGTTTAACTTTGTTACATAATGACTTATACCAACACAGATGAACTTTCAAGTGAACTGTCAATTTTTTTCTCAGCCGCCCCTCAGCAACCAGGAAGAATAGCTCTTCAGTGAACTAAACTTGATCAATATCAAAGTCAGTCAAAGTTCCTTCCCGCACCGATGGTGCATAGGGCGGCGCCCATCTCCGTTTCTTTAGCCCTTGGGCCATACACCTTTTTGCAATCACTACAGCAGGGGGCTAGTCCACTGGTAGTGGTGTGTGTTTAACTTCCGTACTCTTTCTCAAATGCTGAGTGCTAAACAGAGAAAGCAGTATGTACCATTTTTAAAGTCTTTGGTATGACCCAGCCGGGGATCGAACTCACGACCTACCCTATGCAAGGCGAACACCAACTAGGCCATTGCACCGGTTTCTTGATCAATTACAATATTCTTGCTTTTTCTCCCCAGCCGTGCTCGCAGCAACCTGCACGTCGTCCTCTGCTTCTCGCCCGTCGGGGAGAACTTCCGTAGCCGAGCGCTGAAGTTCCCGGCGCTGTTCTCAGGCTGCACGATGGATTGGTTCCTCCGCTGGCCCAAGGACGCGCTCATCGCTGTCGCTGACTACTTCCTGGCAAACTTCCAGATCCGCTGCACGGACGAAGTGAAGAACAGCGTGGTCAACACCATGGGCAAAATCCACGTAAGTACCAGTCAGAATTGATGATTCACAACTTAAAGCAAAACCTTTGTTGGATCCATTGGTATGTGTGGTGGCCGCCATCTTGAAATTGTGACGCCACAGGGTTTCCATACCATTTTATTGGGAGGGGTGTTTTGGGGGGGGGGGGTCGCTAGCGTTCTCTCTATTTCTAACAAATCGGCACACAACTATCACACATTCATCTCAAATGAAAAGAAAAATCCAATACCAATTCATATTTATAAAAAGACCCAGTTATCGCTAAACTAACATAGCGAACCTGAAGTATATGTAGCACAAATACTTAACTCGAGTTTTGCTTATCTTTTGCCTCCGTACAGGACCTTGTTGCGGAGAAGTGCGTGGAGTACTTCGAGCGTTTCCGTCGACAGATGCACGTGACGCCCAAGTCCTACCTGTCCTTCCTGGCCGGTTACAGGACCATCTACACTGAGCACCTGAATGAGGTAAGGTACAGTCTACCTAAATGTGGGGTCGTGTGGCGCAACGGCATAGCGTTTGGCTCAGAACCAAGTGGTCCTGGATTCAAATCCTGTCATGTCACCGATCTTGTGCCCTTTGGAAAGGCACTTTACTTTCCTCATTCTATCCAGGTGTAAATGGGTACCTGACTTCGGTTAGGGAAGGTTGTATTGAGGTCACCTGGTGGCGCCGAATGGCAGCCGCCCAGACCCTTGCGACAGTTCCACAAAATGCAAGTGTGGATAAGATATGTATCTGTTGTGTATTATGTGATTCCTGTAAACCCTGCATCAATTCAGCACTAAAATGGCTGCCATATTCTACCAACAGGTGGGAACCCTTGACCAGCGGATGAAGACAGGTCTGGCCAAACTTGTGGAGGCTCAGGAGTCGGTCAACGAACTCTCCAAGGAGCTGGCTGTCAAGGAGAAGGATCTGGCAGTGGCCTCCAAAAATGCTGACAAGGCAAGTAGATTACTGTAAAGGAAGAAATGCTTGCGGTAGTTTTATGTTTGCGGTTTTCCCGTCAACCCGTTTCACCGCGAACTTAAACCCACCGCGAACATTTTGTCCAATACTGTAGCAGTGTGTGACTATAGTGCTGCCGCGAGCTTAAAACCACCGCGAACACTCCGTTTTTGCCTTAGCGCGTAATAAAATCATGCGAACTTAAATGCATTTACAGTAGATAGGGGTAAAAGATACAGTAAGGCACATAATGTTACGGTGCAATGGCCTAGTTGGTATAGTGTTTGCCTTGCATACGGTAGGTCGTGAGTTTGAACCTCGGCCGAGTCATACCAATTGACTTTAAAAATGGTACATACTGCTTTCTTTGCTTAACACGCAACATTTGGGAGTATGGTAGTTAAACACACACCACTACCAGTGGACTAGCCCCCTGCTGTAGTGATGGCACAAAGTTGTGTGGCCCAAGTATCACTAAAATCTCTACATGCCATCAAGAAACTGATTCAATTTTCTCAATGAATCCTTGGTTAATCTAAAGATGGAGCATGACCACTAGATAATTGCTGTGACAGAAAATGGTATCAATGGAGCATTGCTCCAACTAATTGGTTCAAGGCTTTGCTGGGTTGGCAGTGTAGGGAGGGAAACTTGGACAGCCATAATTGGTGTGAAATCACCGTGCCAGTTGGCATCAATTCCTCCTTAAAGCAGCATGAAAACTTTAAGCATCAGTGCGGCAGGGGGCAGGAGTTTGACTAGGGTTAGTTAAATGTTCTTCTACTTTCCACCCCCACAGGTGCTAGTTGAAGTGACGGCTAGCGCCCAGGCGGCTGAGAAGGTCAAGGCTCAGGTGCAGAAGGTGAAGGACAAGGCTCAAGCCATCGTGGACGAGATTGCCGCGGACAAGGGCATCGCTGAGGGGAAACTGGCCGCCGCCAAACCTGCTCTGGAGGAGGCTGAGGCGGCCTTACAGGTGGGGGATTCAAAATTAAGTTTATTTATTGATAAGGCCACACCAATTTGATTTCTTGGTTAACTCTCTCTCTCTCTCTCTATCCAATTTTACGTCTTTTATTCCCCATTATATGGGTGTTGGACGTGCTTACACATGATGGGGGAGCCCCAGAACTCTTTTTTGTAGCAAGAGTTTTTACGGCCTTAACAGATCTTTTTTAAAATTTTGGCACAAGGACAGTCATCATCAAAACAGAAGGCTGGGGTGAAAACTTGCACCTTGACCCTGATCACTCCCTGAAACTGTGTGCACCAAAGTACAAACTTTCCTCAGAGATTCTGTTTTCATGTTAATTGAATTTCCAATCTAGCATTTTTTTTAAAAATCCGTTAACCAAGAAATTAGATTGGTGTGGCCTAAGGTAAAAGAAAAGGTACGTTTACCTACCGGTATCTTTAATTTGGATGGTGAATTTGGACTGCCTGCTGCTGCTCCAAGCTTGATTGATTTTACCATTTCTTGTTTCACAGACCATCAAGCCAGTCCACATTGCCACAGTGACAAAGTTAAATGACTGTATGCTATATGCTGTGCATTTATAAGATATATTTTCCTTGTTTCTCCAGACCATCAAGCCGGCCGACATTGCCACAGTGCGTAAGCTAGGCAAGCCGCCCCACCTGATCATGCGCATCATGGACTGCACGCTGCTGCTGTTCCAGCGCAAGATCAACACGGTCACGCAGGACCCAGAGCGGCCGTGTGCTTCTCCATCTTGGTCCGAGGCTCTCAAGCTGATGAACAACTCTGGCTTCCTGCAGTCTCTACTCACCTTCCCCAAGGTACAGTCTTAACCAAACACTCTGTTTAAGTACTTTAACAGTCGTGCAGGACCCCAAGAGGCCGTGTGCTTCTCCATCTTGGTCCGAGGCCCTCAAGCTGATGAACAACTCAGGCTTCCTGCAGTCTCTACTCACCTTCCCCAAGGTACAGTCTTAACCAAACACTCTACTAGCCTAGATTAACAGTCGTGCAGGACCCCGAGAGGCCGTGTGCCTCTCCATCCTGGTCCGAGGCCCTCAAGCTGAAGAACAACTCAGGCTTCCTGCAGTCTCTACTCACCTTCCCCAAGGTACAGTCTTCAACTAACACTGAGCCACACCCCGCTCACGTAAAAGAAGCCATCACACCTTTTGAAAAAGAGTAGGGGCATGCCCCGGTGTGCGATGGTCCAAAACCTATAGTCCGTCGCACATGGGTTCGTCCTTAGTAATAGCCTTCGGCTAGTTGGGTAACCCTGGCATACATGCCGAACCAATAGATAAATAAATAAATAAATAAACTAACACTGTCCAGTGCTACAATGTATATTATGTGACCCATGCTTTTTAACATTACTGTATGTTTATAGAGCATTTTCTCTCATTTTCCATATTTGTGAAGCGGGCAGGTCCTTTTTGTCGCATTTCCACGGACAGAAGCCACAAGAAATTCTGTTATTTCAAGATAAAGCTACGCACGCTTGAAAGAGGTTATTTGGGAGGGTCAGAATATCTCTATATGTCTGAAAATGCTTGAGCTACAATTCGCCGAAATGAAAATGATTGAGTGCACCTCCATTTGGGTGTGTCTTTGAGATCACATGTAAAGGCTCTGTAGTCCGTCCATCCATCCATCCATCCATCCATCCATCCATCCATCCATCCATCCATCCATCCATCCATCTGTTCCATAGCTAATCAGCTGTATAAGGACAGCATTATTAAGTATTCTATTACTCTCAGATCGAGATTAAAAAAATTTATTCTTACACCCCCCTCCCCCTAGGACACCATTAATGAGGAGACAGTGGAGTTGCTCAGCCCGTATCTGGAGATGGAAGACTATAACCTGGAGAGCGCTAAGAAGGTGTGTGGTAACGTGGCGGGTCTGTGCGCCTGGACAAGAGCCATGGCATTCTTCTACACCATCAACAAGGAGGTCCTACCCCTCAAAGTGAGTAGTACTTTTTTGTTGTTCTGAACAGAACATTCTAGGAAGACTTAGACTTAGACTGTCACGTTGTGTAGTACATTGGACAGGAGGACATTGTCAAAATAATAAGATTATCAAATATGGCCTGGGAAGTTAATAGAAACTGCATGAAAGTAGGAGCAAAACTTGATCCTGTATGCATAGTCTATTTTATCAATCAACTACATGTAACAGTTTTACTCTGATTGTAAGTTATGAATCACTGGACTGTAAGCTGTGCTTCACACAATGTCATCATCATCATCATCATCACACAATGTATGGAATTGAAATGTGATTGTTTGATGGCAAATACCTAATAGATACACATACACATCTACATTGTAAACCTGAGGTTTGTTTGAAACTACTTGGATCGTATCTAATCAGTATACTGTACATGCAGGCTAACTTAGCGGTGCAGGAGGCCCGTCTGGGCGTGGCCATGGGTGACCTGAACACGGCCCAGGCTCAGCTGGACGCCAAGCAGAAGGAACTGGACATCGTACAGGCTCAGTACGATGCAGCCATGAAAACAAAACAGGTAACAACTCTTTTAACAATTACTTAGTATCAAGGCCTTGAAATGAGGCTGTGAAACAATATTTAGGCCTCATAATTAGTCTTTTAAATTTTGTAGATGTGTATTTTGGTACTGAAAGAGACAGAAGACAGATAAAAATGAATAATAAAAAAAATACTTTTGCTTCATTTTCAAGGACTTGCTGGATGATGCTGAAGCTTGCCGTCGCAAGATGAACAACGCCGAGGCGCTGATCCACGGGTTGTCGGGAGAGAAGGTTCGCTGGACAGCCGCCAGCAAGACGTTTGAGGACCAAATCCGCAGGCTGGTCGGGGACGTGCTCCTGGCCACGGGATTCCTCTCGTACTCCGGCCCCTTCAACCAGGTGTTCCGCGACGAGCTCATGGTCTGCTGGAAGAAGGAGATGGTCATGTGCAAGATTCCTTACACGGAGGTAAGAGGACAATGAAGAAATGACTGAAAAAAATGATTGAGAAAAGGAATGACTCAACTTGGTTGATTGATCAACAAATGAAATGAGGAAGGATGAACTACTGAGCGAATGACTGGAAGACTGGAAGAATGAATAGTTTTTAAATCATACATGTACGTCAAAGCTGATATGCTTTTACAACTCTTCATCCAAATTATGACTGTCACAGTAATACCACCTGTCAATGAACACATTTTAATCTTACCAGTTGAGATGGCCTATATCAATGTTTTCGTCACAATAGTTTGATTCTAACATTGATTCCCGGCTTGTCTAGGACATAAACCTGGTGACCATGCTGGTAGACAACGCCACCATCGGAGACTGGAACCTGCAGGGTCTGCCGAACGACGAGCTGTCCTCTCAGAACGGCATCATCACCACGAAGGCCGCCCGCTTCCCGCTCATGATCGACCCGCAGAACCAGGGCAAGACCTGGATCAGGAACATGCAGAAGGACAACGAACTACAGGTCAGTTTCTTTACCTGTTTATTTGTCTCAGAATTATAATTTCTTTTTTATTTTAACAGTTATATAGTTAGGAGGCTGATACTAGAGGCAACCACAGTTTCGGACCCTCAGATGTATGGGATTGGATACAGCCACAGTGATTTACATGTACATCACTATTCTCTGTAAGGTCTTTTATGGTATTTGGTAGTGTTTAACGCGGTTTCTGCCTTTGGCAAAACACACTAGCTTCACAGACATGCAACGGCTGGTTATACCACAATGAAAGGAAAATTTGAAAATACTATTCTGAATTAGTCTTTTTTGTGTGTGTAAAATTTGTTATTTCTGATACAGGCCTTGTTAAATGTTCTGACCTTCGGATCAGCTTACTGTATATTCAGCAAAAAAAAAGGTTAATGTACAAGTTGATTTGATTAATTACTTGCTAATTTCTTTAAGTGTTTTCCTTGTCATTTTCTCCAGGTGACCAGCCTGAACCACAAGTACTTCAGGACCCACCTGGAAGACGCCCTGTCCTTGGGACGACCTCTGCTGGTTGAAGACGTGGGTGAGGAACTCGACCCCGCCCTGGACAATGTCTTGGAGAGGAACTTCATCAAGTCTGGCTCCACCTTCAAGGTAAATGTGCCCTCTTAGTTAACACATCACTATTTGTCTGTGTACCCCATTGGTCTATGTAAATCATACGGAGAGAAATAGGTAATGTGTCTCTGTTCCCAAAATTTGCCTGGCTTTTCACATCTTACACACATAATACATGAAAATAAAGTCTGCAAGGTTGCCCCTTATAATAGCTACTGCTAGTCGGGCAACCTTGGCTGCTGTACAGTGTACACAGCCAGCCAAACAAATGATTAAAAAAGATAAATAAAGTCTGTCTCTTTGCTAAAACTGTTAAACTTATCTATGTTACAAACTGTGAGGTATTCCATACATGTATGTTACTGTCTAGGGACAGCCTTTAGAGAAGAATAAAGGAAAGTTACCCTAAAATGACAGAATGCAGAAATTACAATAAAATGATAATCTTACTGATAATTAGAATCTTAAAAATATTCTGTGTTGCCACATAGATTTGCAACGGTGACAAAGCTGGCTAACCCTGCCTATACACCATCGTTTCCTTAACAACCTGTTACCCTTATCTCAAACACTGATTAAAGCCAGCAACTTTCCTTCCAACAAGTGAAAGTGGGAGACAAGGAGGTTGATGTCATGAATGGGTTTAATTTGTACACCATCAAGCTGGCGAACCCTGCCTACACCCCTGAGGTGGCTTCTTCCTACCTTCATTTTTAGAAAGTCATAAGAATATCCTTCATTTTCCTTCCAACAGGTGAAAGTGGGAGACAAGGAGGTTGATGTAATGAACGGGTTTAAGCTGTACATCACCACCAAGCTGGCGAACCCTGCCTACACGCCCGAGGTCGCCGCCCGGACGATGATCATCGACTTTACTGTGACCATGAAGGGTCTGGAGGACCAGCTGCTAGGCAGGGTCATCCTCACAGAGAAGGCCGTAAGTTTCTCTGACATTAATTTGTCGACTACATTATATTAGTGATAGTAACAATTACTTACTTTGACCCTTCCATTGACCAGTTTTTTCCATTGTCCATCAATCAATGTGCTTCTTGTCAAGTTTGGTTTTGTCTTCCAAAATTTGTTAAATACAGTTTAACTGTAAAGTTACTGTTATACAGTAGCAGTAATTATGGTCATAGTAGCTGCAGTTACTGCATTGCCTTCAAGGCTTCTTTTACCATAACAACGGCACCAAAGAACACGATAAAATGAATTTGTTCCTTTGCAGTGTAGCCATGCATACTAATTACATTTCAAAATGATACACTATCATTGAAGCAATTGATACAAGAAAAACATAAGAGGTCACTTAAGAAATACACCAACGGGTAAGTGTACATGTAAGTGCTTACAGAGTGTGTGATAGTGCTATCTCATAATTTTAAATGGTGTCAATATATGTAGCAGTTTTGCTTGACCCTTGATTAACCCTTGACCCACAGGAACTGGAGGCCGAGCGCACAACCTTGCTTGAAGAGGTCAACAACAACAAGCGCAAGATGAAGGAGCTGGAGGACAACCTGCTGTACCGACTGACATCAACAGAGGGCTCTCTTGTGGAGGACGAGAGCCTGATTGAGGTGCTGCGCGTTACCAAGACGACCGCTGAGGAGGTCAGCGAGAAGCTGGCCATCGCCGCGGAGACGGAGATCAAGATCAACACAGCGAGAGAGGAGTTCAGGCCTGGTGGGTTCATTCTTCATGGCAGTTTAAATCATGTAGGCTTGATTTTATAGAGGACATCTTCTGGAGTCTCCAAACTTGATGTCTCCAAAACAGGTTTAGTAGGAATTTAGTGTATTCAGCAAGAATTACTGTGTTATATATACATTAGTGATAAAGTGAAATGTTCTACTTTTGACCAAAACATGATCATTTTAAAGTCAACATGTTTGAATGTGTATTAAAGCCATTAAGTGCACAAATTCAACTTTTGTAGGCCTGAAACGAATTTGAAAAAAACATAAAAGATTCAATACAAAATATATCACTGAACACAATTTTTTTATTGATGTGTTTCGGTAATATTGAAAGCATATGCCAGCTAGAGTAACTAAAGATATTGCTGCTTCTTTTTACATTGAATTTCATGTATTTCTCCCACAGTTGCATCCCGTGGCAGTGTGCTGTACTTCCTGATTGTGGAAATGAGCCTTGTGAACGTGATGTACCAGACAGCCCTGAAACAGTTCCTGCACATCTTCGACATCTCCATGGCTCGGTCCCAGAAGTCCCCCATCCCCAGCAAGCGTATCGCCAACATCATCGAGTACCTCACCTTCGAGGTAAGACTCTCTGCTTAGATTCTGAGCCTTCTATTCAATGAGTAGCACTCAAAGCTTAGGGGCAATTTATTTCAGAGGTCCTTCAATGTAGCTTTATGATGCTCCAGATCGACTTCAAAGCATCATTGATTGTGATCCATTGTATATGCTGGTAGTGTGTCTGACTCATTATCCTGCTAGATGTCTTTTTAATAGCAATTCTATGCCTTAGAATTTGCTTAGATATATAATAGCCTCAGCTTTTTGAGCAGAACAAGTTCATACTTTCTAAGATTTACTTCTTGTAAGAGCTGAAGGGGTAGATTTTATTAGCGCCACTCAATGAGGAATGTTTGTAAGAAATCCCATTTTTTGTTTCCACCTTTGTTTGCGTACACCATGCGTGACTTGTCCAAGCAGAATAAGCTCCTGTACACCCTCATATTACAATACACAGTGTTGGGATGTACAGAAAGTCTGTAACAAATGTTCTCATGATGTTGTTTCCAGGTGTTTGCCTACACGGCGTGGCCAGTATGAACAGGATAAGCTCCTGTAGACACCCTCCTGTCACAATACTCATTTGTATCAAATGTATGTTAAGTCTGTAACAAATCCTGTTTTCAAGTGTTTGCGTACACGGTGCGTGGCCTGTATGAGCAGGATAAGCTCCTGTAGGCACCCTCCTGTCACAATACTCATTTGTATCAAATGTATGTTAAGTCTGTAACAAATCCTGTTTTCAGGTGTTTGCGTACACGGTGCGTGGCCTGTATGAGCAGGATAAGCTGCTGTACACCCTCCTGCTGGCCCTGAAGCTGGACCTGCAGGCTAAGGGCATCCGGCACGAGGAGTTCCAGACCTTCATCAAAGGTCAGGACTGACTCTTACAGTTATTAGGTTGCATTCATTCACTACATGTAATTCTTTCATACATCTAACCATTTAAATTGCAGTCAGTCAAGGGAGGGGTTCCTCCTCAGAAGTGATGACACCCTAGCTTAATGATGAACCATATGTCCTTCCATCCAAATACGTTTTACAGTATATCCATTCATTCAGTTTTCTTAGGATTGATTGATTTATAGACAAAGGCATGTTTGATTTAGGAGCAGGTCGTAAAATGATATGGCCAGTACAGCTGGACTGCATCTTTAATACAATGCATTCTACTCTGCACAATGGTTCTAAGAACTTTGGAACACCTCAACTCTAATAATATTAGGTGTTTGTTTTCAATTGTGAAAGTTGCAATCATTTTAAATTGTGTATTTCTGATTTGTCTGACGCACATGTTGTGTATCTCTGTCCATCAGGTGGTGCAGCCCTGGACCTGAACGCTGTGGAGCCGAAGCCCAAGAAGTGGATCCTGGACATGACCTGGCTGAACCTCGTCCAGCTCAGCAAGCTGCCGCAGTTCAGCCAGATTGTCAACCAGGTACACAAACCTTCCTACTGGCTCACACAAAAAATGTCAGATTAGTAGGATAGAAAACTTTTAGTGAATGTTGTCCAGGCTAGAGGTAATGATGAGGGATGGACCAGAAAACATTCAGATTACTGTAAACATTTTGTCTTTGTTTCCAAAGTTTTAGGGTTGTAAAGTTACCAGCCTTACCTATGTCGCCTAGTGTACAGTTTGGAACTAAATTCAAAACTGTAAACCAGACAGTCTTAAACAATGATGGAGCAGGCAAAGTAGAGAAGTATAGTGAAAAGTCATGCATTTACAGTCTTATAGCACTGTTGTGAAGAAATGACTACCTAATTGAAGTTAGATTCAGATTGACTCTTTGGGTATGCTACATTATTTTGTACATACAATTACAGAGATTTTCAAAGTCTGCAATTGTGTTAGGAACTTAATCCAAAACTCAATCACTTTCCCAGGTTGCTCGTAATGACAAGGGCTGGAAGACCTGGTTCGACTCCGACGCTCCCGAGGACGAGCCCATCCCCGATGGCTACGACAGCTCGCTGGACATCTTCGGCAAGACCCTGCTGGTCCGCTCCTGGTGCCCTGACCGGACCATTCCGCAGGCTCGCAACTACATCTCTGAGAGGATCGGTGTCAGGGTAAGCAATCTTCCTTAAATCTTAAGACATCTTCGGCAAGACCCTGTAAGGAATCTTCCTTAAATCTTAAGAGGAAACCCTGCTGGTCCGCTCCTGGTGCCCCAACGGTACCATCCCCCAGGCTCGCAACTACATCTCAGAGAGGATTGGTGTCAGGGTAAGCAATCTTCCTTACATCTTAAGACGTCTTTGGCAAGACCCTTGTAAGCAATCTTCCTTAAATCTTAAGACATCATTCGCATCTCTGAGAGGATCAGTATCAGAGAGAGCAAACTCAAACCTTTATTTAACAGTGTGCATAGTCCAGTGGTTAGCGACCCAGTGGGGGGGGGGCCTTGCCTATGGACCAATAGGTTGGGAGTTTGCTCACGCTACTGCAAAGTGTTGCAGTTGTTCCACTGTTCATAGACTTTGTCAAAAAGAGCTAGGGGAATTTACTTGGTATTTTTAAAGAGAAAAGTTAACCCACTCCAAACATGACTCGTCACCCAGACTAGTTCTTGAGACAGCCATTGGTTAGTTAAGCAGCAATAGCCATTGAATACATGTCTTATGATTGTATATCTTATTCATTCAGTTTGCAGAAGGTGTTATCCTGAACATGGAGTAGATGTGGGAGGACAACACCACATTTTTTGGTTCAATATCCAGTAAATCTTAACCAATAAATAGATTTATTATAAAAACATGAAAATTTAAACTGCTTTCTTCTCCAGTTTGCAGAAGGTGTGATCCTGAATATGGAGCAGATGTGGGAAGAGAGTACCACCCGGGAGCCGATGGTGTGCTTCCTCTCCATGGGGTCCGATCCCTCCGAGAACATTGAACGTCTGGCCAAGAGCAAGGGGATGCGTAAGTTACAGCCAAACCTGTATTACTAGTCTGGTAATTTATTTACATATGCACAGAGATAGTTAATGTGGTGTTTACAATGGGGTCCCAAACATAAAAGGAGTGTAGCATATGCATAGATGTTCTGCATTACTGTTGTTTATATAGAGAAACTTATTGTAGACTAGCAACATAGTTTTGTCGCATGTATGCCTTATGCTTGTGCATCATCATTAATTGTTGAAACCAAGTCTTATAATGCAAGTAGCCTACGGGCATGAATTTGCAATAAGATTATCATTACCACTATCATTTTTAATTATAAGTATTTTGCATTTCTCCCGGCAGCGATCAGAGCCATCTCCATGGGGCAGGGTCAGGAGGTTCACGCGCGCCGCCTGGTGTCACAGTTCATGGCGGAGGGGGGCTGGGTCCTGCTGCAGAACTGCCATCTGGGGCTGGACTACATGGAGGAACTGCTCGATGTGGTGAGTTTGTTAGTTTGTGTGTTTTGTTACGACATCAGTATGACTAGCATTTGGACCTAGCCTTGTCAAAGAACTCATCAAGGTGATGATAAAGTTCTAAACTTTAAAGTTTTAGGAAAAATTTGTGTTTTACTCACTTGGGATTTCTACCTGAATCTTTGGCCTTCTTCTAGTAGAATGACCAAATCATTTGGACACTTGTCCATTATTGGGTCAAAGGTGCCTAGAAGCTTGCACCAACTCAGTCTCTTTGAAAATATTTTTATTATATTATAAGAGGAAACCTTCTAAAAATGAAAAATTTGTCTGTTTGACTAGCCCACAAACCTGTTCATTGGAATTTGGAATAGTTTGTATTCAATGCCACAGTACCAGTCTGAGAGTCTAACATATCTGATTCAGTTTTGCTTCTACTTCAGCTGAACACCACAGAGAACATCAACAAATCCTTTATAAGTCTCTCTGACTGCCTCAGAAACTTTCTGGTTTAGGCCTGGAGCAGATCTGGGAGCGTACTAATTAGAAAAAAGTCAACACGCTGGAAAAAAGGAAAACGCTGAGAATCATTCATTGCCATAGTAACAGAGTCTTAACATCAGTTCTGTATTTAATTCTGTGCCATTTACTTCAGCTGAACACCACAGAGAACATCAACGAGACGTACCGTACCTGGCTGACCACCGAGGTGCACAAGAAGTTCCCCATCAACCTGCTGCAGCAGTCCATTAAGTACACCAACGAGCCGCCGCAAGGCGTCAAGGCAGGCCTCAAGAGGACGTACGCTGCCTTCAACCAGGTAAGAACAATGTCAGAAACTAGTTACTCTACATAGTATGTGATATCAAAGATTCCTTAAACATCAAGTACACCAACGAGCCACTGCAGGGCGTCGAGGCTGGCCTCAAGAGGACGTACGCTGCCTTCAACCAGGTATGGTCTTCTTCTAATCAATTATTTACTTTCAGAGCCTACATGTAGGTGATTAGAATCATGACAGGCCCCTGTCTGCATGTTGTATGCTAGGCTGTCACCTGCATGCCCCTGTAGTGACAGAACAAAGTCTGCTACATGAAGCATCGTTTGTAGTAGGTTCATCCATGATTACAGCACTGGCAATGCCTGAAAATCTCTTTGTGCTGATCATCCTTAATTGGGACTTGAAAATCATTACCATAACATTAATATATTATCTGATGATGAAGTATAATCATCTGTTCACCATAGAATTGGTGACAACAAGCAAAATGTTTTATCACATGATGGGACTTGAACTCATAATAACACCTCTGTTACATAATGTTTTCACATGAGTTCATTGACATCTCCAATATGCCGCACAAATCTGCAACACACAATTTGATCACTTTGATTTCAATGTGCTGTTTATCATGAATAACCATGACACTGATCGAAGACTTCTGTCTTTTCCTTCTGCAGGAGTTCATTGACATCTCCAACATGCCCCAGTGGAAGCCCATGCTGTACGGCGTGGCGTTCCTCCACACCACGGTACAGGAGCGGCGCAAGTTCGGCCCGCTCGGCTGGAACATCCCCTACGAGTTCAACCAGGCCGACTTCAACGCCAGCGTGCAGTTCGTGCAGAACCACCTGGACGAGCTGGATCTCAAGAAGGTGGGTTCGGTTCCATGTTTGTTTGTTTGTATTATGCCCCTTGCAACATAGTTCAGTCTTTAGTTGGAGTTGGTAAGTACAAGGCTGAGCTTTTTTAGAGATTGAAAGATAACATAATTATTTGTTTGAATGTGCCTTTGAAAACCACATTCTCATTTTTTGTCTTCAACTGCTGAAGGAAGGATCAGGAAGGGTCAGTGATGTAAAAATGGTAGAAAAATTGTGAAAAGTATTTTTCAATTTCAATGTTTAATCTGTGTCATGCAATTTTGCCATATATTTCACCTGAATGTTAGAAGAGCCAGGCATATCACAGCATGTACCTTCCTTGTCTTGGTCTGTAGAAGATTTAGATTTTTTGTAAACTACATTGCAGGTGGATTCAATTCCATTTGTTATTAATCAGAACTTTGGTGTGACTTTAACCTGTACATGTTACATGTCTCCTACTTAGGGTGTGTCATGGAACACCGTACGTTACATGCTAGGTGAGATACAGTACGGCGGCCGTGTCACCGACGACTTGGACAAGATCCTGCTCAACACCTACTGCAAGGTCTGGTTCGGAGACCACATGTTCGGCCCCAACTTCGTCTTCTACAAGGGTACGGATAGAATCTTTACTGAATATATTAAAGCTACACAAAATGTAGGATCATATCATGGATGATAGAACCCTGATCTGGTGTGCAACAGAGTTTTGTAGGATAGGAGATTTGTAAATTTTTATGAGTGACAACATATTGTCTAGTTTTATGTAGTTTTAAAAGCGGCTCTAAATGAAAAATATAGCAACTGCAAGTTATGAGCCCTGTTTCATTTTGTTGCCCATCTTACCAAATGGAGCAAGATTTCCTCTTGTCAGATTCAGGCCAAAATCAATTTTAAAACATGATTCAGAGCTTCCTCATGCTGAACAGAACAATGTTTTGCTTTCACCCCCAATGTAAAAGCAAACCTTAAATTTTACATGATAAGAAGATTAATCTTATTGTGCCCTTTGACTATTGTTGATTGAGGAAATATACACATTGTGCATTACTGACATGTTGACTTGCCCTGTCTGCCAGGCTACCCGATCCCCAAGTGTAAGAACATCCAGGAGTACAGGGACTACATCCAGAGCCTGCCGCTGAAGGACACACCTGAAGTCTTTGGTCTCCACCCCAACGCTGACATCACCTACCAGACCAGCATGGCCAACAGGTGTGTTTTATACTTTGATATCTATAAACACTTTTAGTTTAGCTGCTTTTGTTTTCCTCAAGTCACCGTCTGTATTAACTTTTAGTCTAGTACTATGTACACATGTAGTACTACTATTCAGGGAAGCCTTGTGTGGCCAATTTTTCAGATTTTGTTGTGGATCAGTTTTTGATGGTAGCATTTTAAGTCTCACTCATTATAGAAGTTTCTTTTTGCAAAGAAATGGAAATCTTAGGCTGCAGTTCATAGTATCATACAGAAATTCCATAGGAAACAATTGTAAGAAGTGCAATATGGAAATGAACCATAATTTTGTTTCTTATTTTATAATTGTTGGCTTTTTATTATAATGTATACTGCACAATCATATAACTTACCTTAAATCTTAGTTCCTCCCACAACATCAGTGTTGTAATTTTAGGCAAATATCGCTCCTCCAGAGATCTTGGTTATGTGCTGCTAGTCCTTCATTGTTTTTAATCCATTTAGTAGAATTGTTTCTAATTTGAACCAGGCTGAGCTTGACATTTGCAATGCTTGATTTTTTCTGTCATTTTTACCACCAGCACGCTGGGCACGATTGTGAGTATCCAGCCCAAGGAGAGCGCCGGTGGGGGCGGGGAGACCCGTGAGAGCGTGGTGCAGCGGCTGGCCAACGAGATGCTGGAGAAACTCCCGCCAGACTACGTGCCTCACGAGGTAAACTATTTTGGTTAATCTTTAAGACTTAAGTTTAACTGAAGCATAACATTTCATGTGTACATCAAAAACTACCTCACAAGCTTACCCTCATTCGAGCCCTAAAGCCACACACAAGGGGAAACTAGTTGGTGTGGGCTTGAATAAAGTTCTAAACGGGAACTATGCAGCTTCAGTGTCATTTCTGAAGATGTGGCATAAGTGTGTATGGTTGACATGAGGTTGTCACTATCACTGAGGGATAACTCTGATACAACGTAAAACTACATTAAATGTGGTTAGCAACAGTTACTATGCATGCTCATTCAAATTCATTCCAGGCTCTTTTTGTGGTCCAAATAGTTCTATGATTCTACAGGAATTATCTTAATATGCCAATGAAATCGGAATGACTTAAGCTGTACATTGATGAAGGTTAGACATCCAGGTGACTTGAGTTGTAGACCAGCTAATGCTGCAGCAGCTTTGTCAGATTCTGTATCAATGAGTCGATATAACCAGGCATGATAAGACAGGTCCAACTGGCAATAGTTCAGGTTCTATTGCCTTGTGTCTAGTGACTTGAACACGTCTCTCTGACATCCTCCAGGTGAAAGAGCGTCTGCGTAAGATGGGCCACCTGGCGCCGATGAACATCTTCCTGCGACAGGAGATCGACCGGATGCAGCGCGTCATCACGCTGGTCCGCACGACGCTCACTGACCTGAACCTCGCCATCGAGGGAACCATCATCATGAGCGAGAACCTCAGGGATGCCCTGGACAACATGTACGATGCCCGCGTGCCTATGGCTTGGAAGAAGGTAGGCAATGAGCTAGAGTTACTACCTGGTCTCTGCAGTCATGTCTAGCTTACGGATAGCATGCACAAATTTCCAGTGGGAGGATGGACGGTTAAATAGTTGTGGAAGGTTAGATCGTTTTTGAAGCAAATTACTTTTCCTAGGGTTTGAGATTTTTTATGTTAACCATGGCTGCTTTATGTTAAACTATTGGTGCACTTTGAAAAGATTGGGTTGTTATCCACAAATCAGTGGATAAGATAATCAGACTTAGAGAATCTATCAGAATCTGACATTGTCTTAGGTGTTTTCTCTCAAATACTGCACACTGAAGCAAAAAGCTTGTTGAGATAGAGAAAAATCGATTGCCTTGAAAGTTTTTAACACTTCAACTTACCAACAGTCTTGAACCAGGTTTATGTGAGTGTAGTGTAATCTCCTTTAGCTATTCCTTCAACCCTTCCCTCCCTACTTTGCATAGGTGTCCTGGGAGTCGGCCACCCTGGGTTTCTGGTTCACCGAGCTGCTTGAGAGAAACACCCAGTTCTCCACGTGGGTGTTCGAGGGACGACCCCTCCAGTTCTGGATGACTGGCTTCTTCAACCCACAGGTAGGTCGGATAAGAAAGAAAAATCTGTGTTTTTACAACATTTACAACATGACTACATGTAGCTGGGCATTCTACATTGTGTACTTCTGCAGTGCTGTCAAGATCTGCTAGGAGGCATTGCATTGCAGTTTGAATGACATAGACATACATGTATCCTCTCCTCAAGATTCAATGGTGAATACTTACCTATCGTACAGCACTTCATTAGTTTGGATGCAGCATAATATGCTGCCAAGGCTAACCAATAACCAAAAGCTGTTACAGTAACTGTAACAGTAACTGTAACGGTTTACAAAAAGCTTCTCTGTGAATTGGAAACTGATAGATTTTGGCCATCTCACACCTGTGCATACCCCTACTTTTATCAGAAATGTGGAGGGTTCTCTTCATGTGGTTGTGTTTAACTGCAGGACTGATAGCTCGCTGCATTCACATTGAAGGGTGGCAACCCCAACATGTACCTGTAGCATGCAAAGCCCAGGGTTCAGAAATCCACCTGCAAGATCAGCATTCAAACTCATTCCTGCGGCCTTGAAGTGGAATCAGATTGTTTACCAAAAGACCATAGCAGATTTAAAGTTTATTAAGGTTTTGTTTAGAGCTTCCTGTCAGTGATCGAACTCCGAAGGATTTGGATTAAAACCCCTAATCTTGTAGTCCAAAAGTGGAGTGGCAGATCAAACCACACTTTTCATACATGCGATAAAGTGGGATTCAAACCCGTAACTTTTTGGTACAGAAACTGGATTTCTTAATATGAATTTGGCATAAAGAGTTTGGAAACTTGATTTCGGTTGATTGTATCTCTGTGAATACTTAATCAACAGCACTGTATTATACAATTTCTCATCGTTCAAAAGTGTCCTGTACAATCGTTTATTATATTCTATTTATTATTGTCATATATTCATGGGTTAAGCACCAGGGCTACATATGTTGGGAAAGAAGAGTGCCAAACTTTCCCTTGATCACATGTTTGCTGTTTTGTAATTCATTTGTCAATGATTAGCATAATCATGATAATGTGTTAAAACAGTGAATATTCAAAATGTTTTTTGTGCTTCCTTCAGGGTTTCCTGACGGCCATGCGGCAGGAGATCACGCGAGCCCACGCTGCAAAGGGCTGGGCGCTGGACATGGTCATCCTCCACAACGACGTCACCAGGATGTTCAAGGAGGATGTCGTCGCCCCTCCCCCTACTGAAATTGGTCAGTCCAACTACTAAAAGCGTTGTGTGTTAAAGCTTTTCTTCTTCCTAAACAATTCCTTCCTTTCTTTTTTCCTCTTTCATTCCTACCGCTGGATAACCTAGTGTTGTGTGTTAAGTTACTGTATGACGGTTCAACTTCTTTGAAGAACAACTTTTCTTTTTCCTATCCCTCCCTTTCTCCTTCACTGCTATCTCCTTTAGTCCATCTTTCCTTTCGTCCCACCTACTTCCCACAACTCTTTTCAGCTTCTGAGTAAGTCTGATGATGAGCCCTTTCTTGTATCCTTCTTCCATTCTCTGTTACTGTTAATTACTAATCACCCCTTGCCTTATTTCCTTTGGTAGCATCATTCAACTTGTAACAGGTTGCTTTCAATTAGTGTTTTCTTTTTCATGTCTTTGATCATTCATTTCTTCCCTCCTTCCCCCAGGTGGAGTGTATGTGTATGGTCTGTTCTTGGACGGAGCCAGTTGGGACTGGAAGAACATCAAACTTATCCACCCCCAGCTCAAATTGCCGTTCACCAAGTGAACATGTTTTTTCCATTCCCTTTCTTATTCATTTCTTCCCTCCTTCCCCCAGGTGGAGTGTATGTCTACGGTCTGTTCTTGGACGGAGCCAGTTGGGACAGGAAGAACATCAAACTCATAGAGCCCCACCCCAAAGTGCTGTTAACCAACGTGTTTTTTTTAATTCCTTCTCTTATTCATTTCTTCCCTCCTTCCCCCAGGTGGAGTGTATGTGTATGGTCTGTTCTTGGACGGAGCCAGTTGGGACTGGAAGAACATCAAACTTATCCACCCCCAGCTCAAATTGCCGTTCACCAAGTGAACATGTTTTTTCCATTCCCTTTCTTATTCATTTCTTCCCTCCTTCCCCCAGGTGGAGTGTATGTCTACGGCCTGTTCTTGGACGGAGCCAGTTGGGACAGGAAGAACATCAAACTCATCGAACCCCAGCCCAAAGTGCTCTTCACCAACATGCCTGTGGTTCACATCTATGCCATCAACAACGCTGGGCCAAAGGATGAGACCAAGAAACAGGTGAATATCGTCTTTTTTATCTGCATACATGTTACTGTTGGGATATAGGAATGTTCATAATGCGGGGTGTAAAAACATCAATTTACTACTAAGACATTGAACAGAAGAAAATTGTAGATTACCTTATCACCTGAATAAAGTCAAATTTGTGACAACACTTTCATACACATTCGCACACAATTTGTCTCCCATGCTGTCTTGTACAATCATTATGACATAGTTCTCTGTTGATAAGATAGTTGCACAATGTAATTGTGGTAATTTTTAACAACTTTGGGTATCTGCCTATGACTGCTGCAGGAGGAAGTCAAGAGAAAGGTATTTTCATATTTTGATAACTTTTTAGCTGTAGTTGGGACATGCATAATTGGTATAGTGTTGTGAAAAATCTCAATATGGTTCTAAATTTGGGTTGTTAAAACCCTTTGAATCAGCCACTTCGATTACCTGTTATGTCTTTCTGTTGGTTTTAGCTAAGCTCCATTTTAAAACCTTGAAAATATATAAAGACCTTTCCAATGAGTGTTAATCAAATTTTATGACTATAATGTATTTTCCCTCTTGCTACTCCATCTGAGAAGGCTGCCCCAAGACAGGTACATAGACCCAAATCTCAGCATGATGAAAGTTACACACGAACAGAATATTTTGTCAGCTGAGTAGTTTGCTGTATTTAGCACCAAATTAAGTGATCTTAATCTTTACACTCTCCACCTTTGGATTCTGTCAGTTGGAGTAAAATGCCTATCAAGACTAAGAATTTCCTCATTTTCTTAGATGCATGACATGTCCCCATGTATCCGTAATGTTTTTGCTTCGTAGCATGATGAAGCTTGAAGAAAATGTTAGAATCAATCAACCGCAGGCATCAGGGTAGATGGATGGCGGCTGCAGGCATCTCCCTCCAGGATGTTCTGTTTTCGGCCAGAGCTGATGACGCGTCAAGAAAATGTTAGATCTGACTCGTAATTGCCCCAGTTTTGCATGGTGATATGATTCCTTTTAAAGAACAGACACTTTACCATAAGCATGTCCTCGATCCTAATTGAAGCATTAATCATGTGGGCTGTGTCTAGTGGGCTGTTTGTAGACTTTAGTAAGTGCCTTTTTCTCTCCTCATTATGTCTGCCACAGATGATCAGTTTCAGAAGGGTAAGGCATTGCTCATTCTACCATCACTTTCTGGCAGTTAGGACTGTTTAAAATTTTCACTTTATCTCATTGCAGTCATAAAAAAAACAAAATAATCAAACTTTTATAGAAAGCATAGTTAGGAGATGGTCCATGGATGTTTTGCCACAACTATCAATATGAAGACCTTGTACGTTGTCTTAATTTTTTGAAGGTGACTCTTATATGTGTGTCAACTGAGCTCTTGGGCATACGAGCCGTAGTGCATATCCTGTGTTAACAAAGCTGAAATGAATAGTGGTATCAAGTTAAAAATAACTGACGCACAGAGTCTTGTCCTAATGTTTTCAAAGGTGTGTCTTTCATGTATGTCACTCCCGATACACCAGCTGAGCCATTAGGGTATAGCGCACGTCCTGTGCTAACAATAGACGTAAGGTATTATAGTGCATTTCCTCTGTTAACAAAGCTAATTCAGAAATAGATTCTTGACGGATTCTTGTCCTAATTTCTTCAAAGATGTGTCTTTCATGTATGACACTCCCAATACACCAGCTGAGCCATTAGGGTATAGTGCATTTCCTTTGATAACAACAGACGTAAGGTATTATAGTGCATTTCCTTTGCTAACAATAGATGTAAGGTATTATGTATACTTATTATTATTATTAGTTATTACTCACATGGTGATTGGTTTTTTCAATGCCACCTGAAGCCTGTTCAGCGGATCCAGGAAGAGGTAGGTTTACCCGTAGCCTTCAGGACTGTTCACGAAAGTGGGAAGGATTAGCCTAGGACACTTTATAGGACACTTGATAAGGTTGGTCAAATGATGTACGTCATACACACACGATGGAGGCTTATCTATAAAATCTTTTAAGTTCAACGGATCCAGGAAGAGGTGAACATGTAGCCTTCAGGACTGTTCATGAAAGTGGAAAGGATCAGCCTAGTACACTTTATAGGACACTTGATAAGGTTGATCAAACAATGTACGTCATACACACACAATGGAGGCTTATCTATGAAATCTTTTAAGTTCAACGGATCCAGGAAGAGGTAGGTTTACATGTAGCCTTGGAGACATTTTATGAAAGTGGAAAGGACACTTTATAGGACACTTGATAAGGTTGGTCAAACAATGTGCGTCATACACACACACAAAGGGTAAGGAAGGCATGTGTTGTCTGGACTCTTTAAAGTTCAGACACATTTTACCTGCCTTAACCTTCTCCCTGCTGACTTCTGTTGTAGCCAGTGCACATTTGTTGCTTTGATGCATCCTTGGCATGGGAAATATGAACTCTGGCCCTACTGACGTCTGCTGTGCGAATTTGGTGCAATAGTTGTATCCTTAGCAGGGAGACGATTAAACTCAATGACTACACATGGGCTGAAACATGACAGTGAAAAAATAAATGCCATAGCGACCTGATGTTAATTTGAAAAAGAAACTGCACCAATCTACCCTTACCAGTGAGGAGGAAACTGTTATTTGCAATGCCAAGATATGGTAAGTGGGAGCACAATTTGAAGCTGGTTTGTCACCCAAAAAGGGTAACCATACCAGCTGTACAATACAGATACAGAAATGTGGAAAAAATATTGATTGATTTGACAATGGCTGTAGTTGATGACACAATATGAACTTGTACTTCCGCCCCCCAATCTTCACACGCACCCCCACATCCATCCATAACACAGCCTGCAGGGATAGCTCTGTACGAATGCCCGGTGTATAAGAAGCCACGCCGGACGGATCTCACCTTTATCTTGAACTTAAAGCTGAGAACGACCAACCTCGCCGAACACTGGGTCCTGCGAGGAACTGCTTTGCTCTGTGACACAAAATAGAGGTTTAGCAAGGTGTTGAGTATGATTCAGTTTCTGTGCAATAAGAGAAATCACCCCTCCCCTTAGACAGAGTTTGGTGTTGGTTTGGTGTTGATTAGGACAAGGGGCACATCAGTAAGGTGTAGCTGTAACTGTCTATATTTACTACTACTAACAAAAAATGATTCGATTGCAATTCAACTAACAATTTGCATGTGTAACCTCTTTGCTTGCTCCTGTGTACACTTCTTTTGCAACGCATGCATCTGGTGAAGCTTTCTTTTGCTATTTGATTTCTAGGCTATAAAATCTTGTTATCGGTTTTGAAACAAAAGAAAAGATATGAACAAAACGTTTTTGTTTGTAGTTTTTGCTCCTAAGCATTGTGATGCCATTGTTGTTTAAAAAAAATTGGCCGCATTGTATTTTGGTTTGTTTTGTTGTCCAAATTTGGAATTGCAGTACAGACTTTATTTGCAGTGTTATTTATTGATGTTGTTTTTCATTAGATTTGTTGATTTTCCTGCTTTTTGAACGCCGAAAGTATAGTGAAAACCTGGCATTTTTTTTAAATTGCATGAATAGTCCAGATAACTATTGCATACGTACTACCTTCCTTTTAGTTTGCACTAAACACTGTCATTATACTAGAAGAGACTGCTGCAATGCTTTCTCTGGCGACTGCTATATGCACTGCCAAACACAACTTGCAGCTCGTATAATTGCAACTCGCTGCCATGCACCTCTAACAATGCCCCACCCATTCCCCATCCTCCGGTGACGGCCTCAAATCCCCCATCCACAAGAGGACCACCACGAACACTTCAGGACCTCCTGGGGTTGCCGCGAGTAATTTTCTAACAGCCTTTTTCTTGAACCGTTTCAGACCATCCAGTACTACTCGTGTCCGGTGTATAAGAAGCCCAAACGTACGGACCTGACCTTCATCCTGCACATTCTGCTGAAGACCACTGTCAACCCTGAGCACTGGGTCCTGAGAGGCGCTGCACTCTTGTGCGACACGAAGTAGTCTTGATGATGAACTCATTCCTCTACATCGTCTACAAAGAACCACCACAGTGTGATATGCCTCTGAATACTGATATATTTGTTTGTTACGTTTGTTGATTGTACTTCTCCTGCGACACTAAGTAATCTGGATGAAGTAATTACTTTAGATTTTCTACGAAGAATCATCACAATGTTTCTGAATGCGATATAGACGAATTTGTTTGTTAGATTTGTTAATTTTACTAACTATCAACCAAGGTAGTCTGGATGAGTGCCTCCCTCCACATAGTCTACGAAGAATCACCACAGCTGTGAAACTTCTTAATATGGTTATATTGTTTTTGTTACGTTTGTTAATTTTACTAACTTTAAACATTCCAATGATTGATGATGAAAACTTTATCTGCATACTGTCAAAAGCCGTAACCTACATCTGGCACACTTTTGAAAATTGACGAAGACTTAAATACGAGTAACCCAACAAGCATTGGTATTGTGCTGTTGCAAAACTGGACCATTATGGATGAAAAAGCCATGTTGAAAGCCCATAAGATTTTAACAGCAGTGTCCTAGCCTATGGGGCTATTTCTAACATTTGACCTTTAAAATTTATATATAATAACTAGTGGATATCTTTGGTTGGGTGAAACAAGACGTTTCTTGTTGAGGTACTTAAAAGGATATAATTATGTGTATGTATAAGACTCAGTAATGTTTACGTTTTTTTAGTAGATGAAGGCATATAATGCCTTATGCGGTGATCCGTCCACTGTGAAATGATGCTAAAATTCCGTCCTCTCATATCATCACCCTTTCTCTCTTTGCACTTTTAGGGTGAATTATTTGGCTGCGTAAGTTCCAAACTTGGAACGAGTTGATCACTCTAAAAACAACTATGTATACTTGCTCCTTCTCCAAGCAGGAGTGAGTATACACTATTGCCTTTTTTGTACCTGACAACCATTTTACACCTTAACATAGAGGACTTCTATGATATACTCTGAGATTTCACTTACCATAACTATAACCCTTTTCAGCGATGTGCCTTAATGGTTTGAAATGATTTAGGGTGGCCCTTGTCTTCCAAACTCGTCCCAACAGCTTGCCCTGTGGTGTTACCAGTTATTGCCGTGATGTTGGGAAAATTATTTTGCATGAAAACTGGCCTGACTGGCAGCTATCGAACTTCATGCCTTACTATCGGTAGCAAATCCTTCAATCCCGCACACGTTCTGCTCCGTAAATCTTCAGCTTCCTTCTCCTGCATACATACTAGCTGGTCAGAAGTTTCCTACTTATTCAAACGTAAGAAAAACTACCTGCCACTATTTAGTCTATACCTATTTAATCTACCATAGGTGGTGTTTTAATCGTTTGATTGTTATGGGATATACTATTGAGTATACCTTAAAGTTTATTAATGGTGTTTTAGGTTGATTTTAGAGAAGAAAATAGAGTTAGTACGAGTATGAATACACATTCCACAAACGCGTAGAGAAGTTTTATTTTTCTACGTTGTGCCGATACTGTGAGTTGAGTGTTGGATCAATGCAGTGAACTTCTGGTTCCAGTTTCCGTGGTACTCCGTGGTATCTTCACTGGAGTTTTACTTTGTTCTAAGCCATTACATTGTGACAGCTACCACTATCGTCCTGGTGTTTTACAATAAAATATCTTTAAAAAAAGTTGCGATGTTAGTACAATATTTTTGCTCTTGTTCCTACCTGGTCTAATCAACTACCAAGTTGATACTTAAGAGAAGTGAGTACAGTTGCATGGGGTACCTTGTCTGTGAAAATGAATCCATATTAGAAGCATTGCAAATATGGCTATCTTTTCTTTTTGTACATTTTTAAAAACATTTTCATTCTTTTTTCGTTTCTTTTCTTATTCATAGATATTGTATGACATATAATACAGTTAAAGTAGATAATATAGAATTATGGATATTCCAAGAGTTAGTGAACCTCCTTTAGGCTCCAGATGGTCAGGAGTTCGGATCCAGTCAGTGGTAACTGCCAAGCCCGCCATGGTTTTAACCAATGTTAACCATGGTTTTAGAAATTTTACCGTGTACTTCCCGGAAACTCTTTTTATGTGCAACCCACAGGACAGTCTCCGTCCTTGGAATACATACAAGGCAGTCTAGACCTCTGTCCTAGTGACGACCCAAAGGGTCAGCTATTCAAAAGCTTATTATGCTGTTAAATTTTTTGAACTTTCACAGTGGTACCACTTATAATTTTTCGGAATTATCCAAAAGGTCAGCTTTTCAAAAGCCTAGTATGCCGTTAAAATGGCTTTTGAACTTTCACAATGGTTCCACTTATAATTTTTCATACTTACCGAAAAATGTCAGTAAAGGTGTATATTTCTGTGCTGTACATACAAGACAGTCGTTGTCCTTGTAACGACTCAAAAGTGACAAGCTATTAAAAAGCCTAGTATGCTGTTGAAATGTTTTTTTTTATAACTTTCACAATGGCCCACTTGTATATTTTCATACTTACGAAAAAGGCAACGAAGGTGTACATTTCTATGTTGTACATACAAGACAGTCTCTGTCCTTGTAACGAACCGAAAGGTCAGCTATTCACAAGCCTAAGCTATTGAAAAATGTTTTACACCGGTCCTTGCCATGAGTAATGGTAGTTTTCTCTTTCTATGTTTTACATGCAAGATAGTCTCTGCCCTTGAAATGATCTGAAATATTAGAAGTCCAACACCCTACGCTGAATCACAATGGGGGAATGTTTTAGAACTTTTACACCGGTCCTTGCCACGAGTAGTGGCAGAGTAGTTTTCCCTTTCCATGCTTTACATGCAAGATAGTCTCTGTCCTTGAAATGACCTGAAAGATTAGAAGTCCAACACCCTACGCGCGATCACGATGGGGAATTTTTTTAGCACTTTTACACCGGTCCTTGCCACGAGTAATGGTAGAGTAGTTTTCCCTTTCTATGCTTTACATGCAAGATAGTCTCTGTCCTTGAAATGACCTGAAAGATTAGAGGTCCAACACCCTACGCGCGATCACGATGCATTTCTATTTTTGTACATTCCTGGATTTAAGATTTCATTAGGGGTTACCAGCGGGCCCCTGGGAATATGCTTGAAATTGGTTTGGCTAGAAAAGAGCAGCTTGCCGACCTGGCCTTGTGGCCTTTTCACCCACCAAGCGTCTATCGCGCCAGCCAGAAACTGATTTACTCCCTGTGTGTGCAGTAACATCAGTTCTGTGAATACATGTAGTTCCATCAGGTTGGTAAGTCAATGAATAAAAATACCTTTTTTACACAACCAAGACAGTGATTTATTCAACCGACGTATCGGTAACCACCTGTCACCTTCCTCAAGACAATTCTGACTGCCTTGAGACAAATGATCACCGAAACGTCGGTTGATGAATCACTTGGTTGTGTAAAAAGAGTTTTTATTCAGTAACATTAGTTCTTCTGTGTACGTATTCCCTACAAATCACCCGGATAAAGGCCTGGCGAACCTCCATCTCGTATCATCCATACGGTGAATTACACCATTCACCCGGACGGGAGACCTGGCGTATCCCAGTCTTGTAATTGTATCAGCCAACGAAAGGGTGTGTCACCCCGTAAGGGGCGGTATAACCCGGACGATGCTTTAGCACGTGGACTGATGATGATGATGATATGTCATACTTTTTTTGGGGTCCATGTAGTTATTTCAATACCACCATTAGAGCAGTTTGGTGAAGGAAGACGTCAAGACGACATATCATTCAATGAGACCACAAAGCATTAGCTTTTGGTTAATTGTTCCCATTGACAAGCATTAAGAATTCAGTCTGTAATGTCCACATAGATCAGATTTTATCAAATCTCCAGGGTGGTCTTCTTAGGTAGGTTTGACTGTATATCACTATAGCCTGGTATTTAGAATAACAGCACCAGGAAAGCTTGATAAAGATAGAAATCACATTATCAGACTTCAAATTACCAATTGCTCTGGACTCACAAAAATAACTATTCAAGTCGAAAGGTTACTAATGATCCCAGACTATACGTGCAAAATTATTTTACTCGGGAACGATTAGCTTGGCGACCTGACCATTTACGCACGATGTCTTAATCACGTTAAACGGAAACCACTTCATATTCATTTTCTGTTTCAGAAAGTAACAAGAAATTAGTTTTTCTGTGACGTATATTGTATATCTTGGCTCAGATGACCCTCTATGTCTTAATGCCGTTTCTAGTCAGAAATAATCAAGGTTGCAGAATATTAGCCAAAAGGTCCAAAACTTTGACGGGGAATAGCTGGCCTTTTACAAACGGCGTGTTTGTCACTTAAGGTGAAAGCTACTTTTTATTCATTTTCTGTTTTGGAAAGTATCAAGAAATTGATTTTTCTTTTGAGACGTATATTGCATATCTTCGAAATGATCCTCTGTGCACGTATATATCATTTTGGCTGGTGTTTTTAATAACATCATAAGGTCGGTTTGCTAAAGGTAGCAACCATATTACAAAGCATCACCGGCAGTCCCCCAGGTCTTAACGCACTTTCTAGACAAAAATAATCTTTAAAGCCATAAGATTGCTCTTTTAAGGTTACAGAATACTAGCCGAAAGGTCCCGAACTTCATCTGTACGGAATCAGTTTGGTCAGGAAAGGGTCAGCTTTCTAACCTAGTTTTTCTTAAACGACGTACTCACGTCAGTCAGAGACTACTTTATATTCATTTTCTGTTTCAGGAAGCAGCAAGAGAATCTGATTTATTTTCTTATAAGAGGTATAATTTGGACGAGATGACCCCCTGTGCACGTAAATATCATTGTAGCCTCGCATTTTCAATAACAACATGAGAATAGTGAAATAAATGTGGAAATCGCATGATCCTACTTTACGCACGATGTCTTAATCATTTTAACCGGAAACCACTTTATATTCATTTTTGTTTCAGAAAGTAGCAAGAAATTAGCTTCTCTTCCGTGGCGTATATTCATATCTTGCTTAAGATGACCCTCTGTGCACGTATAAATCATTGCTGCATGACCTCATGGATAACAGCATCAGGAAAATTCAACAAAGGTAGAAATAGTATCATCAGACTTCAAAGTTCCAGTTGTGCCGGTCTCACAAATAAAGTTTAAGATAATAGCTTTTGGGTTACAACGCAGTAGCTTTAATCCTCAGATTATAAGTGCAAAATTAGTTTAGTCAGGATAGGTCAGCCTTTCGACCTGGTCTTTCGCAAACACACCGTGACAAACGTGTGTTCATAATGTCAGCCGGGCACTGCTTTATATCCATTTACCGTCTGGCAGTCTCATAGTTCTTTATGCGTATTCTAGACAAAACCATCCAAACTTCAAAGTCTATTCAATTACTCTGTTAAGGTTACAGAATATTAGTCGTAATGTACCAAAACTTTGACAGGTTCAGCTTTCGACTTGGCGTTTTACAAACCGTGTTTTAATTTAATCACAAAATTCGGATACTACTTTATAACCATAACGCATAACATCTCCAGCAGTCGCATAGGTCTTAATGTACATTTTAGCCAAAAATAATCTTCAAAGTCTTAAGATTACTCTTCTAAGGTTACAGAATACTAGCCGAAAGGTCCCGAACTTCATCTGTACGGAATCAGTTTGGTCAGGAAAGGGCCAGCTTTCTAACCTAGTTTTTCTTAAACAGCGTGCTCACGTCAGTCACAAACTACTTTATACTTCACGAAATATCAATACCCTGGTCTTAATCTCTTTCCAACATCTGCATGGAGATCAGGACACAATCGGTAGAGTGTTTCGCCCAGAACCGAGAGGTCCCGGGTTCGAAACCCCGATATGCCCCGAGCCCTTGGGAAAGGCACTTTACACGACTTTCCTCACTCCACCCAGGTGTGAAAGGGTACCCGACTTCGGTTGGGGAAGGTCGTATTGAGGTCACCTGCTGGCGCCGAATGGCAGCCGCCCTGACCGTGATATTTCAATGATGCCGAGTGGCAATGCTAGCGGACACGAGATCAAGATCAAGAAGTCACGGGTTCGATTTTGGCTAGACGTAGTGTCCTTCGGGGAGCGGCACTTTACTCGACTTTCCTTTCTCCACCCTGGTGTTGAAATTGGTACCTGACTTCGTTTGGGGAGGTAGAAGGAAGTGGTAGGAGAGGGGTGGGCTTCGCCTTCCAACACTGTGCCCTAGACGCAGTGGACACTGTAATAACCCCTTGGCACACGGCCTCATAAAGGCTTTACCTACATTTTACCATTATTCGTGTGTGGTGATGTACATGCGTACACAGAGGACACATCTTTATTGGCGCAACAAAAATACAGCAGCTATTGTAAGGTGCTCTACGACTATAGACAAACATAGAAGTGAATACGAATGAATTGACCTACGCAAAGGTATTTGAATAGATCCGGACACGTCTGACATAAAATGCAGGTTTCTTCCTCCATAGCGTAAGGGAGGTAGAAGGTGGTGGAAGGAGAGGGATGGGCTCCGCCTTCCAATGCAGTGCCCTAGACACACACGGTTTTAAAAAGCTCTACATTTACCTGTACCAAAATACATGCACGTACGATCACAGAGTGTTACACTGATGTCACGTAAAGAGCAGGTTTCTACCTCCCGAAACAGATAACGACAGGAGTTATTTCCGGCTGACGTGATAAGCCTCCCGTCTTTGCGAAGGGTGAAAGGCCGGGTCGGAAAGTTGCCTCCTTACAGACGGAAGCAATTTGGTACATATTTCACGGAGCGCTCTGATGACTCCAAATGGGGACTTAGATCTACGTCTGTGAAAGAGTAATTTGCTCAATCCAATTGACTTTACCAAGGACAGACGTCTTCTACATACTAGACTAGGACCCAATGAACCCTTGTTCTGCACGTGTAGCACTGCACGAAATTCAATCATGCCTTAAAGCATATTACGTAAAGATATCGTTTATTCATAACGTATCAATAAACGATGTCTTTACGTATGCTTTGAAGTCAGACGTCTTCTCCATACTAGACTAGGACCCAATGTACGTGTAGCTATAGATACATCCGAAAACGTCCGTACAACATCTACACATCTGAATTTGATTCCGCAATCCGACCGTCTTGCTTCGCGCTACCAATGTTTGCAAACTTGAGAAAAAGTAGGAATCATGTTATTCCAAAGTCTATATTTCAATTGAAGATTATGACGTTTAGGCTAAGCTATTTTACTTTCTTGCAGGGTTTTGCAGGGTTGTATTGTATTATAAAATGACGCTGTAAGAAAATTTATCTTTCTGGATGTTATTGTTGGACTGATGTTGTCGTCTGTGCTTATATGGTATTCTGTGTACCTCAGGCCTCAGACAATATGTGGGCGGAATCACTTCCGAGCCTCTAAAGGGCAACTTGCCAACCTGGCCCCTTTCTGATCATTCATACGTCGTGTGTTTATCGCGCAAGCCGGAAACTACATTTAACCTTTATATCCGCCTCAGAGAGAAGGGATTTTCTTCCATATGAGACGTGTCTAGATTGTATGCCCTCCTGTATGCGTGTACATCATGGTAGCCTGACATTAATGTCAGCATTAGAGCCTCTTATTTAAAGGCAGGCATATTTCATTATGGTAAATGGTTTCTGATTTTCGTGATAGAAGTCGGCTATGAGCAACCATTCATGGTAAACTTCAACACAACAGTTAAACATATTGTCGTTATGGAGCACGAGTATAGGATTATGTCATATGGTATTGTCAACTGTTGTATATTCTGTATATTCTAGTTTGAACTGATTTTTATTCTTCCGTTATAGTTTCAATTTTACGATTTTAAGAAGCACATGTCAGTATCAATTTTAAATCTATTACAAACCACTGTGAAAAGTCAACATAATTCAGACATAGTGTCTGCGAAGTTTCACTTCAAGAATAAAGTTTCAAAGTTTCAAAACATTTTCATGGTCAAAAAAGGTAACCTTGTCATTCCCACTTGTATCAATGCTATAATCATCTTTGATACGCCGTGCGTTTCCGTCTGCTTCGGGAAGTACAAATACTAGTTCGTGCGATACGTGTACAAAGCGTTCTGCTATTATGGCTGAACGCCCTATCTTTCGGACAGGTTGACAGAGGCTTTTAAAGCCTTTCATCATGAAGTGACCAGCTGTGGTCCAATGGTTGCTAATCCTCTGGATAACACAGTGTTGAGAAGACGCTCTATAAATCGTTCTATTCGTTCCATTTGTTCTATACAGACTTCTTTTTTATGAAATCGAAGATCCCTTACCTTTGAAAAATTGACTTCGCGTAAAGGTTGAATATAGAGCTTTTTGAGCCCGTTTTCACCATATACCACACTTTGCTATTGAAAATCAAAGCTAAGCTGTTGATGGGGGCCAGATGTTTGGCCGGCCACCATAACGCGATTCAATCAGGCTAGTTTCTTTAAAGGAAACCAAAAGGCCTACTTACTTTGGAAGAGTTGCCTATAAACCCTTACGCTTTTTATATTCGACTATGCAAGGACCATAACAAGTAAAGTAACCTGCGATCATTTTAGAATATATCTAGATCAACACAAACTACCTTGCATATAATTCGAGCCTGACTTAGTGCTCACATCACGTTGACAAAGAACTTAGCGTGTGCAGTAATAGTTCATTGAATGTGTTAATTTCCCCTGCCGACAGTGAATACGTCCTTGCATATATCTTGTGCTAAACATTCTTGTCCCAAATCATTTGATCACGTAACGCACCCTTCTATGATATTAGTATTGCATACATATATAGCGTGCTTAATGTCAACATTATTTGATAAACACCCGTGTATGATACTCGTCCTTGCATTATTATCATTCTAAAGATATTTTATCATTTCAATACGAAATGTACCGCATCCTACACGATTCCATCCATTATAAATTTGCCAAGCAATCCATGGGGATGTAGTAGACTTCTAGGACGTTGCTAGTGATTACTGTGTGCTTAAAAGATTGTGATACAAATCCTTGTCGTTCTTTAAAACGTCACTTAGGTATTCCCGGTGGAGCAGACAATCTGTGCGTTGACTCCAAAAGCTCTCTAATAGGTTCAAGTGGTGTCATTTAATGGAGTAATGTAGATAAAGTCGGGGATAAGAGACGTCATTGTTTTATCTTTCTTCCCACTAGGCTCATCTTTCGTGACGCACTTTCCTCAAGAACAGCTGGTTTCTGTACTAGTGTTATAAGTTCATAGGTGTTATAAAAGTTCATCGGTGTGAATGGTTAACATTGCCGCCAGCTATACTGGGAATGCATTCAAGTTCGCGTGGTTTTTCTTTCGCGCTAAGGCGAAAATGGAGTGTTTGCGGTGGCTTTAATTTTGCGGCAGCGATATAGTCACATACTGCTAGAGTATTGGACAAAGATGTTCACGGTGGTTTTAAGTTCGCGGTAAAACGTCGCAGCAAAAACCGCGAACATAAAACCGCCGCGAACATTTCTGCATTTACAGTTATTTATTCTAACACGATACATGTACCTGTGACAGTGAAGGCAAATCAAAATTAATTCTATGTCGTCTCTCTTCTGCACCCTTCTTCAGCTTAGAAGGACCAACCACATAGAACACGTGATCTCTGACCAGCTGCTGACGTCATATGTTCGTAAGATCAAATGTCATCGGTGATTATTCATTGGAACCTACAACTGTCAACCCCTTCTTTGCACCAAAAAAGAAAAGTACCAGATATAATGTCGATATTCATGCCTGTTTTCTGTAGTCAGGGTGGCTCACTTACTGTCTAGTTACTGCTTACTGCTGAGGCCGTGATTAACGATAAATTGGCAGTGCTATAACTAGTAGTTGACAACTTTGGGCTTTGATTTGATATGATATGTGTTCATCTTACAGTTCTAAAAACCATACTTAAGCTAGGACACTTTAGGCTATCGTTATGGTGGTGAAATTTCATTAGTGGCAAGCCATCTGCCAATGCTTGCTGTCAAAGGGGATCAAAGTGGGACGTATGATAGTCGTTTGATATTGCACAAATCTACGGCAGATGCCATTTTCGTAGTGCCTAGGGAGTTCTTTCATATGAAAATACGCCATATCAGCTCGTTACTATCCCTTAGTGGCAGTAAAAGATCCTCTTTAAGCTTCCAACCTTTCCGAAAATGTCGCGGCGTTCCATAAAGTCGTCTGCGGGCTATATTGTATGTCATATATTACTTTCCTGGAAGTGCGCGGAAAGCCAAACCATCCTTTGGGGTGGTACTTTTACTGCATCTGTGGGGTGTGTGATAAGTTTTCACATTACAGCTGTCTATGTTATCAGTTCCCTTTAAAGGACATTGGGCTTTAGCTATAAACCCTCTCTTCTGGATGTTGTTGTCCCCAAACACTTGATTTGCGTCAGAACAACGACAACCTCAAACCTCCGTGAGTGATCAAGACACATACTGGATCATCATCCATCTTATTCTAGAGATAGATTTAGATAAAGGCTCTTTGTATAAACCCTGTTTCCTGTTTTTTGCTTGGTTGAGTTTTGTCCCCAAACGATTGTTTTGCGTCAGAATAACGACAACTTCAAACCAAATGTGATGAAGTCACTTATTGGATCATGATCTATCTTATTCTAGAGATACATTCCGATAAAGGCTCTCTATATAATCCCTGTTCCCTGGTTTTGCTTGAGGTTTTTTCCCCAAACGCTTGATTTGCGTCAGAACAACGACAACTTCGAACCGAGGGTTTAGTAACTTACTGCATTATAATCTATCTTATTCAAAGGATGTATTCAGATAATGGCTTCCTCTATGAAGTGCAATGTTTCCTGATTTGGCTCGATTGATTTCTGTCCCAAAACTGTTGCTGAATTTGTCCCAAAACGCTCGATGAACGCCAGAGCAACAACAACTTCAAACCAGAGGGTTATGTAGCTTATTGGATCATCGTCTGTTTTATTCTTGAGATGTATTCAGATAAAGTGATGAGGGAATTCAACAGATAAGAATGGGGTGACGCAGACCGAAACTGCATGCACAGTCATGGGGCCCTTTATCTACATGTATACGCCGTTTCTTGGTTTTGCTTTGTTGCATTTTGTCCCCAAACGCTTGAGTTACGCCAGAACATCGACAGATTCAACCCGAGGGGTTAAGTAGCTTACTGCATCACCATCTATATTAATCGAGCTAGAGACATTCAGATAAAGGCTTCCTCTATGAAGTGCAATGTTTCCTGATTTTGCTCGGTTGGTTTTCGTCCCAAAACTGTTGCTGAGCTTTGTCTCAAAACGCTTGATGTGCGTCAGAGCACTAACAACTTCAAACCAGAGGGTTATGTAGCTTAGTGGATCATCATCTATCTTATACTTGAGATGTATTTAGATAAAGTGAGAAAGGAATTGATTGGAATGGAATGAGATTGGAATGATGCAGATAAACAGCTATATGTAGAGACGTTTTATCTATACCCTGTTTCCCGGTTTGGTTCGGCTATGTTTGACCCCAAACACTTCATTTGTGTCAGAGTATCGACAACTTCAAACCAAAAAGGTCAAGTAACTTATTGGATAATCAAACATCTTATTTGCAAGCTATTCAACGTAAGCTTGAGGGTTTTTTTAGATAACAATTGATGACTATGGATCAATGGGACGACTTAGCAACTGGGCTTTGCAATGAGATGAGAAAAAGGTAACGACGGTATAAGTTACATGGTGCCTTTATTGGTAAACCATAGCGTAGTCATCGAATTGAGAATCCAAGCACAACGTTTTACGGTACATGTGATTCAAAGTGGCATAAAACGAATTCACTAGTAGTACAGCAACATAAAAACAGTACAGATAAAAAACAATCAATGATACTTTAAGACATATCCACTCTAAAATTCATAGTATGTAAGCATAACAAAGATTGGGACCTAGTGTGCACCTTAACGACGTGATGGAACTAAGATTGGTGTCCGAAGACAATCTTCCCACTTTGGGTTCGTCCTTTCTCATCCTCGCACAGCAACATAAAGCAGTACACATACGTTGATGAAGGTTAGACATCCAGGTGATAAGATAAGCCAAACATAGCAAGTTACTCAAGCAAATGACTAAAATTTTGAAACAGTCAGACGTCTCGGACAGCATCCGCTGTCTTTCGTCAGTGACTAAGGAAAGGACCAGTTTTTGTAACAAAACTCTAAATACTCGCAGTACAGGTAGAAAACAATCAATGATGCTTAAGACATAAGCACTTCAAAATTCATAGTATAACAAAACGCTGAGACCCAGCGTACGACGTGATGAAACTAAGATTTTCTTCTTCCCACTTCGGGTACGTCCTTTTCATCCTCGTACATTGGTTTCAACTCATACCTTGTTTCGATCAACTTCATGCACTTGGCTCTTCCACGTTACCCAGCAAAACGAGCATAAAACTAGCATCACGCAAGAATGTAGTAAAAAGATATACAAGCAAATCCCATAACACTAATGAAGCCGACACTCAGTGTGTAAAATTTCCGGCTGATAAATCTGGTGATTCGTGTACCAATAAGTTGAATCTTGTACATGGAAAAGCGCCAGTAAAATTTCAATTTGTGCGTGATTTTAAATCATGTCCCTGTTGTTATGAGCTATAAATGTTAATGTAGTGTAGAGTAATGATGCGGTGCTAGTAATTGGAATCATTGAAGCTTGTAGCATCAGGCGTACATTTTATGTTCGTTGGGTTGCTTCGGTAAGATATGTTTTATAAGTTCCATGGCCAGAGTGTGCAATATTGCAGTACACACAAAAACTCATTGGACACTTGGTGGCACTTTTGGATATATGTTTGTCTTGTGTTTGTACCTACAAGACTCGCTACATTTCATCAACGTTTATAAACATGGAAGAATGCACAACTTTGTGCGTATCTTTCTCCCCTTCCCCTGGTATCAAACAAGTACACAACATCAATAAATCTCATAGATCTTATAGATCTAGAGAAATACACCAACTGAACTAGTCATTGCAAATGAATATAGATAGAACATTATTTTACTAACAATATAGACGAATACAAAAAACAGCTTGTTGAAAACATAATACATCCTTATCCTAGCTTCTGATTATCAAGAAAATATAAAACTGTCTGTCACCATCCATTTTTAGTGCCATGCACAAAAGCAGCATTATCAAAACTCAGGCGAATACAAAACAGCAAATGATAATCTAATGAAGAGCTAAAACTTTAAGATTCTTAGTAATGTAGAAGAAATTATACACATTTAGGTCTGGCTATACCTGCCTTAATGTTAAAGACAGCAGTTTCAAAACTAATACAAATATACAACATGAAAACATAACAATATATAAAATAGATAAAACTTTGATTTAAATTCATTTTCTCGCTATCCTTGCCATGCCAAGTACCCCACACGTTGAAACTTGCATGTAAAAAAAATCTTTCTACAAAAGTCTTCAGACTTCTGTACTCTACTAGAGGTGCCTTCCCTGGATGGGAATATATATGGGACGATCCTGTTGTTGGTACCTCAGATGTCTCTCCGTGAAGGTCCAATAAATGAACAAAGAAAAAGTTCTACTACAGGGCTGTTTCCTTCTGTTCAACAATTGTGGCATTCTGCATTCTTCTCCTGTACTGATCGCCGAGCTGTCGGGACAGTTTGATCATGATGTAGTAGTCTAGCGCGAGGTTGGTCGTGGAACTGCCTTCTATCGTCCGAATGAACTGTCTCTTTTCCTGAAAGGAGAGCGTCCTCCCGCGGTAGGTGAAGGAGGAGGAGGATCGGGTGTGCGTCCGAGAGGTGGCTTTGCGCGGTCGGCACAGTTTGGTCACGAAGAGTCTCTTGATGTATTTTCTCATCCTGTTGTCCACCGCGACGTACGCGACCGTGTTGATGACGCAGTTGGACATGGCGAACCCTTCGAAGACGTAAAACATCATCGTGTTGGCGACCTGCAAGAAGAACAAAAAATAGTCATGAAATGAGTCGTACCAGAGTTATCAACGTTTATCAACGTTTAATGTTTACCGGACAATGCCTTAGAAACAGCAAGGAAACAGTTTCCGACTTAGTACTATGGTCCCCAGCACATGGGAGAAGAATGCAAGGAAGACCACCCCTAACATACTTAGATGTGCTGAAAAGAAGACACTAGTATACAAGCTGATGACATGGGGAAGGCTATGCAGGACAGGAGCTTCTGGGCGGCCATGGTGGTTCGGGTGACAGATGGAGAATGGCACCCGACATAAGTCCAGTCAAGTGTTAGCAACAAAGAGTTGTACGTGTTAAAAGGAAAACGTAGCTTTCAAAATCCAGCGTTACGGTTACCGATTCAGCACCTTTTCAAGAGATATCATCGCTGTGTTTGGGCTGATGTCCGGGAATAACCTCGCGCGATCGAGTTATTATTAACCCAGAATTAGTTTTCCCTAGATTTCCCTAGACCTATCATAGATTGGATCTAGTTGCCACCAAGCACTGTAAGGGCATTTACATTAGCAAGCTTTAAACAACGCTTACAGCTAAATGTGCAAAAGTTAGGCGTGACAGCGCCGCGTGCCTGCGAAGCTGCTGTATTACACCGATGGGCGGTGGTTACGGCTAGACAGATACAGTTGCTGGTGTGTTACACCGAAGGGCGGTTATATCGGCTATATGCACATGTAGATTCAGATACAGATGCTGGTGTGTTAAGCTCTGCCGGCTATATAGATAATGATAAAGTGGCTACGTAGATACAGATACAGAAACATTTACAGATACAGATACAGACCTCCTTCTGCAGCACGTTGCCGTAGTCCCGGATGAGGTCGTAGATGTGCGAGGGTCCTAGACAGAGGATGAAGGAGATGACCAGGATCACGAGGAGGAAGCTCTTCCGGCGGGACCGCTCCATGGCCTTGATCTGCCAACCGCACTGGATGCCGGGAATCTTCCGCCACCAGACGGTCCTGACCACCAGGAGGGAACACACCGCCATGATGATGGCGGGAACAGCGAACTGGAGCACGAAGATCAGGAGGGACTTCGCTCGGTACGCCACCTGGGAGGGAAAGAAATGAAATGTATTTCAACCCAGCTTTCTTACAATCTTGTAAAGTTTATTTTCTTTGCTAAACTGATGATTTTACTCTTTTGCAGTCTAGGCCCCATTGAAAATCAATTTGTCAAACTTGAATGGGCCACCCAGCTGTTCGAAAGTTCAATAAATAAATAAATACTGTTGTAAACAGAAATGGGCGTACCTTCTGGTCGATACTCCACATCCTGCGGCAGTACGTCCTGACGTCGACGCCGGCGTAGTTGCCGGTGTAGGGCGAGAGGAAGTCGTAGGAGTCGTCGGAGACGTTGGCGCCGGTGACGAAGAACAGCTCGTCGTACACGTCGCCGATGTCTCCGAAGTGGAACTCGACGGTGTCGGAGAAGATGAGGTCCGGGACGGCCAGGAGGAGGGACGCGACCCAGATGATCGCGATGGGGATGTACAGGCGCTTGGTGGGCTTTCTGGACCGCAGGTCAGACGTGACGGCCAGGCATCTACAATGAGAATCATTTAGATGGTTAGGACAGAAAAAAAGCTGTCATTGTCTACAATGATATGACATTAAAGCTGTTGCCACAAGTCGGACGTGTCTGCCAGACACCTGCACATGAGAATCAGTTAGATGGTTAGAATGGAAAAGTTACGATGTCGTCGTCTACGGTGATATGACATTTAAGCTGTTGCCACAGATTACACGTGACAGCAAGACAACTGCAGAAGAGAGTCATTTTGATGATTAGAATAGAAAAGTTACATACTCATCGTCTGAAATGGTATAATATTAAAGGTCTTGCCACAGGTTGAACTTAACGGCAATGTATCTACAGAAGAGAGCCATTGAAATTCGAAAAATCCGAATCTTGGGAATGGCATCCTGGTTGAAGCTGCATTTGTATTACGGAAGAAACGTGATCGTGGTCCCGTGATCGAGCATTTCTTTAACGTCATCCAATTTTAAATCTTTAAGACCATAGTCTTGTAAAGTCTTATTACACTGAAGAGTTTGCTAGCGTGCTCGTTATTTTCTGTTTTTAGCAATCATTATCGTTCTGGGTCAAAGTGATGGTTGATGATTGTTTGTTTGTTAAAGTAAAACGTCACCAAGAAAAGTACACGAAACTTTTTAAAGATGACATATAGTAGATGTTTTTTCTTGTCTTAAGTGGTCATGGCAACCGCTGCCATGGTAACCGCTGTAGGGCACAGGGGCAGAAATGAGCGACTTGTGGTCGTTGACCGCCATGGTTTGCTCGTCGAGTTGTCACTGGGACGACAAATTATAATTGAGGAACCAATCCTTCCACAGTAATATATAATTTCATCATGGCAACCTTGCAGCAATGGGGGCAGCATATGGCAGATTATGGGTTCACAACGGTAGCCAAACGGTCAGCTTCAATTACATGCTATCACAAATTGCATCGTTTGTGATAAAATAGTATGTTGTGGTCATGCCCTACATTTGAGATTATACCCTACGCTAGCAAATTGGTAAAATCGTTGGCTTATGTCTTTCAATCCCTCTAAATGTCACATCCTCCATATCAACCGTAAAGGGCACCCCATTCTAACCCAGTACTCCCTCTGTGGAGAAGCCCTTACCGCGTTGTCAAGTCCCACTCCTATCTTGGAGTACAACTGTCCGACGATCTGCGGTGGGACACCCATATGAACCACGCCACTAGCAAAGCCGGTAGGGTCCTAGGGGTCATTCGGCGCAGTTTAACCCACTGCCCATCTAGGTCAAGACCACTTGTTACAAGGCGCTGGTGCGGCCCCACTTGGAATATGAGTGATGAAATAGGTGTAAGGGGTTTTCCCAGGAGAATAACATTGAGGCCTGGGAAGGATTCGAACCTAGAACCTGTAAATTCAACAAGTTCTAAGTCAACAACCCTATACCTCCTCCACTTGTAGACCACGTACCTTGCCACCTACAAGTTGTTGAGACAACTGTGCCTATGAACCAATCATCATCAATCAAAAATGGCACAGGATTGTCACGAGGCGGTAAAAGGACACGGCAAGTTTGTTGATGTTGGATTCAGATTCCAACAACGTACGCCACAGCAACGCCTCAGATTCTTCATTATGAAATGATGATATTAGGTTAGCAGTTAAGTCATCCTAGATTCCCAACCAGGCTCATTAGGCAAAGTCCGAGTTCTTGCAGAGACAAACAGAACTCAAACTGAGATTTATAACGAACCACATTTCGAATCAATGATGATGTAGATTATGTATTAGTTAGTCTATTCCTTCGAGGCTCTCCATTTCTTTCTAATTCTTTAATAGATATTGAAATATTACTTAATGTTCAACTTGGAATGATAAAGTTACCTGATAATAATTTACATATTTCATATTTTTGGCTTACCTACGGTATAGAGTCAATTCCACATTACCGAGAGGGTGTTTGTTGCCTTTTGTTCTAACATTTGCAAAACCTTTGTAACAATCTAAGGGAGACAAGTGACTGTTAAGAACAATTTCCAACATTTAATTGATGTTCTAAATAGTTTCTGCTGTGTTTCAACATGTTAGACAATTTTCTAACATTGCACGTGTTATTTGTATTATTTTCGAAACTGTTGCAACCCAGGTTGATCATTTGTTCCAACATGTTCCAACATTAGAACAACATGATGTAACTGGATCAGTGGGATGGGAACAGGGCAATTCACACATCCCTTCAAAGTATAGGGGATTAGGCCTAGGTGCCATGTATAGACACCTCAAGACAAAAGTCCAGACGTGAAATCTAGAAATATACAGAGGCAGACAATAGAGTGCGATTAGCACCTACTTTTATGGGGGCAATAACCCAAAGCTACCATTTGAAAAATGATACAAATTGTAGGAACATGTTCCAACAGTGAAACAATCACATAGATGTTTGAAAATTGTTCTAAATAAAGAGAAATTTGTACAATTACTTTCAAAATAGTTCCAAAATTTACAGATAAGTTCAAACATGTTCAAACTTTCATTCTTAATTGTTCGAACAATTCAAAACTGTTTTGACTGGAATAGCCTTTTTTGTAAAATTGTTTGAACTCATTAGCAATATTATCTGAAAACCCTCTTGGTGACATGGAATCGACTCTATTACTTTCTTATTTTTGGCTTTGCTTTCAGTATTTGTTTGACTGTATTTGTTTGATTTTATTCTGTTATATCCTTTGTTTCGATGACGACACTAACATAAGCCACCAGCTTGAACATGTCATCTTAAAGTCCTGTAATTAGATGTCATTTAATAAAAAACTATGATGACACACAAATACATACATGCAAGATTATCACAAGTCGTTAAAAGGGACACGGAAAATTCGTTATGCTGGATTTAGATTCTCACCACGTCCGTTATCCATTAGGCAGAGTCTCCACAAACCCTGCTTTGAACTATGTTACTAGATATTTATGATCGGCCTTGATCAAATGTCAAAGGGTCCGTTACGGTTTGTGTGTCTTAAAATGGAAGACGTACATAAAAAGCGCTTCACTTCTTGAAGGACTTCAGAAAATGTGCACATTAGCATACTGTAAATGGAGAAATGTTCGCGGTGGTCTTATGTTCGCGATTTTCGCGGCGACCGTTTCACCGCGAACTTAAAACCACCGCGAACATTTTGTCCAATACTTGTATGTGACTAGATTAAAAGCGCCGCGGACCTTCCATTTTCCCCTTATAGCGCGAAATGAAAAAACAAACTTAAAGGCATTTACATTATCTGCATCAATTGCTTCAGGTTATTTAATAATGTGTGAAACTTGTCAGAGATTACACAACATCAATGAAACAAAAATACAAAATCAGCTCTTGCAAAGTGATCAAAGTTCTGTAGTAAGAATAATGTTTTGTTGCTTATGGCTTTCTTTGGGCTTAAGTCACAGAAGCAACTTCAATCTATACCTACGGGAGCTAAACAAGCTTGCGAAGAATCGGACTAGGTGGAGAGGATTGAAGAAAGACTGATTGCGGCTGCAGGATGTACCGACCACTGCAGCAGCAGAACACAGTGGACTATACTACTATGGGGAAGGATGACTCTTGCCGTTGGCCAGAAACCTCTGCCACAAAATCCTTCTGAACCGGTTTATTTTTCGGGCGTCACTTCCCTATAAAGTATGTGCAATTTGTAGCTATATGTTTTATCACACGGGCTTCCATAGAATATTTCGAACGCATTTCGAGCGCGCCGGTTGCGCCGCCGTCGAAAATTCGAATACCGGATTCGGAGGTTGGAATCTGCCACAAAATCCCTTCTGAACAGGTTTATTTTCTGCGCGTCATTTCTTCATAAAGGATGTGCAATTTGTGGCTATCTTTTTCATTACCCGTATGTTATTCTCGCTCCACCAGTTGAGGGATTACGTTGTATATATTCACTCACAAAATCACCCATAGAAGAGGCCCACTGGTCGCGGGAGCTAGCTGGCTACATTGGTCACTTCGCGTCTGTGGCGTTCATCCGCTTTACTGCTACCTGGGTAGCTGTGAGAGTGATTTACGAGCAGTTCTTCTTACTGCATCGATTGAAGCCGTCGGCAGAGTCAGTAAAGCTAGGATAGGTACGCGCTGGTCTCAAATGGGCGAGATCGAAAGGTCACGGGTTCGATTCCTGGCTAGACGTTGTGTCCTTGGGAAATGCACTTAACACGGCTTTACTCAGTCCACCCAGGTGTACAAATGGGTACCTGACTTCGCTTGAGGAGGTAAAGGGTGGTGGAAGGAGAGAGATGGGCTCCGCCTTTCGATGCTGTGCCCCTTTACATAGTGGATCACTATCAAACTGCCCCTATGGAGTGAAGACAATTGTGCCTTTCTCAAAGACATAGAATCGGTGGCAGGGATTCGAACCAAGGATATATATATATATGCAATTATCAGCTCTGTGTATGTCTAATACGTCAGGGACATTGTGTACAGCATTAGTTGTATATCAAAAATTGAACAAAAATAGATTTCTTAACCATAACGACGGTTTCAATTGTGGTTTTGAATCAATGAAAAAATATGTTTTGTTAGCAAGGTCTGGCTGTATACAATAGCATTCTTTATTAGCCAAGTCTGCATGCATCTTACAGTTCCTTTCGTTCGTCATATTCGCCAGTGGCCTTCTGCATACGACCTTGTCATGGTGAAACTCAATATTGGGACGTTTACGTTTTTTGTCAATTAGGCTCGTTGTATACTTGGCTGTGACGAAATTAGAGTCCCTTTCTTGGCCAAGTCTTTATACAGCTCCAGTCATTTGGTTAATCATTTTCTTCGGCTGTCTACTTAGGTGTTTATTAGCGCCATTTGATAAGGTTGGACTTTGTTGATAAGGTTATACTTGGCTTTAACAATATTAGAGTTCTCGTTCTGGGCCGACTCGTTTGTGTGATTACAGTCCCTTTCTTTGTCATATGCCTCAGTGACATTCTGCAAATGGCGTCGTCATGGTGAAACAAAACGTTGTCCCAGGTGTTCATTAGTCCCACTGTACCTTGTTAATACGGCTATTCTTGGCTTTAAATAATACTAGAGCCCCTTTATTGGCAGATTCTGTATAGAATTAAAGCCATTTTGTTCGTCGTTTGCGGCGATGACTTTCTGCGCATGGCGTTGTTATGGTAAAAAAAGATGTTGAGCCTTCTCCTGAAGTGGTCATTATTCCTATTGTACCTTAGTAATAAGGCTTTCAGCTATATTTGACTTTAATTGAATTAAAGTTCACCAACTTTGTACAAATTTATAGTCGTCGTATGCGTCGGTGACTTTCTGCACATGGTGTTGTCATTGTAAAGACATATTTGGCATTTTTCTCAGGTGGCCATTAGTCCCGTTGTACCCTAGTAATAAGGCAATTTGCTATATATGGCTTTAATTGAATTAGGGTTCGCCAACTTTGTATATCGTTACAGTCCTTTCGTTCGCCGTATGCGACAGTGACTTTCTGCACATGGCGTTGTTATGGTAAAAAAAAATGTTGAGCCTTCTCCTCAAGTGGTCATTATTTCTATTGTACATTAGTAATAAGGCTTTCAGCTATATTTGACTTTAATTGAATTAGAGTTCGCCAACTTTGTACATAATTATAGTCGTCGTATGCGTCGGTGACTTTCTGCACATGGCGTTGTCATGGTAAAGAAAAATGTTGGGCATACTTCTCAGGTGGTCATTAGTCCCGTTGTACCTTAGTGATAAGGTTATTCGCTCTATATGGCTTTAGTTAGATTAGAATTCGCCGACTTTGTTTATACTTACAGTTCTTTCGTTCGTCGAATGCGACATTGACCTTCTGCACACGGCGTTGCCATGGGAAAAAAGATGCTGTCTCAGGTGTCCATTAGTCCCGTGTACCTTGTTAATGACTCTAATCTTGGCTTTAAATCATGTACACAGAGCGTTGCTTGGAGTCGCCCTTACAGTTCTTTCGTTCGTCGAATGCGACATTGACCTTCTGCACACGGCGTTGCCATGGGAAAAAAAGATGCTGTCTCAGGTGTCCAGTAGTCCCGTGTACCTTGTTAATGACTCTAATCTTGGCTTAAAATCATGTACACAGAGCGTTGCTTGGAGTCGCACACTGATGTTTCAGTATTGCCTGTCTGGTGACATTCGTTACTTTATGTAAGCTTGAAGGGAGGACTTCGCGTAGAACTCTCAGGTACTCGGGATCGATCCCGCTTTGCAACACAAAGGATAGCAACAGTTCCTACGGTGTTGTCTTATCATAGGAACTATCCCTACATGATTTATATTTGACTGACATTTGCATAGGAGTTATTGACTTCGACATGTTCAGTCGGTTACATACACATGAACTAGTATTGATTCGTTCTGCCAGTTGGTTCTAGTAACGTTACATTTCCCTTACTCCATCCAGTTGTAAATGTGTATTTCACGTTGGTTGGGAGGCAAAAAGATTCGGCATCAAAATTTATCACCCTTCCTACACCGCGACCAAGACACACACAGAAAATTAACAACGAACTAAGGCCTCAATCTAGCTAGCTAGCTATGGGACATTTACTCATATATTCTTACACTTCAGCACCTCATTTGAAGCACAGCACATCTAAAAACGATCAGACCCCGATGGTAAATACAAGGCGGCGAACTCGTCAGTGTTTGTACGAGGTCCTTTAATCTTGAAAGCAATTACATCTAATTCAGCACCAAGGCCAGATCATCCAAAAACAGGAAATCTCCAACATGCGAGCGTCATGAGTTCCTAGCAACAGATGGTGCTGAAGGCTAAAGGCAACCCATGTAATATTAGGGCCCGAAAATCGGATTTTGAAAGTCAATTTATTTAGTCATTTATTTATCTATTTAGTTCAAACAACGCTATCACCACGTATAGCGATGTGCATGATGCAAAAATATGACTTTGTTGTAATGTGAGAAATCACTGAAAATCGTTGCCGGGGTTTTTGTAGGCTCGTGGAACTAAGGGGATCATCGTATGGCATGTTATTGCACGGTTTATTTCAATATGCTCAAAGTATGAAGTTATTATTATACAAATGTGCTAGACAGTTAGTAAATGTCACTACAGTAAAGATTTCAGCATTTTTGGTCCCGAATATTGCTTTGGTTGCCTTTAACACAAGCTTTACACTGTGTGGATTATGGTGCATCGAGATGTCACGCAAGGTTCAATGACCCCCACCCGAACCACGAGTTCAGCCAACTTCCAAAGAAAGTAGGTTAGTTTTGTTTTGTTTTTATGTGTGCTGCGGGATATAGGAGGGAGATTTCTCTTTTTTTTTCTTTATTGGTATTTCAAAAAGAAATTTTATATTCATAAACAATATACATAAACTAGACATACATGAGTGACAAAAAACTAAATAAAATCCAGGACATTGTGTACAGGAGTAGTACACACAGAAACAAACAATAGCCTCCCTTAACATATCATGTATCCGTTGCCATCAGTGCAATACGTAACAGGGAGATTTCTCTGGTACAAGTTACACACATAAATTGATAAATCTATAGCATATGTAGGATATTCATGTATGATACTCGGCGCATCATAGGTAACATATCATGAACTATATTCGACTCTTACAGTGACAGAAATTACTAAAACGAGCTGACACGAACCATACACCTGATTTCACTCTTTTATGTGTTTTGCACCATGTATGTGTAATGATATATGTCTGCAGCTTTATTGGAACATAAAAACCTTGAAACTGACACATAACTCTTTACAGGATAAATGTCGCCTTTTGGCGACTAATGACCCAATGCCCAATAGAGGGTCAATATTAGAGACTATTTTGCAACTAGTTTGCGTCTAGTTCGCGTCCATTCGCCACTTGCGTTTTTCTAACCTAAAAAAAGCCACTTCAGTCGACAAAAAGTCATTCATTGGCAACGAAAACGTGGAAACAACTTGGCAACTTTGCGAGACAGGTTGGCGAATGTAATTTGCAACAGCTGCTAGTGGCCAACAAGTCGAGGTCCAATGAGATAGGGGCTTTAGCTTATATGCAACCTGACGGTTCAGTCGGTGCCTAAATCCTCACATGGTTGGTACCAGGAGTAACCCTATTTCATCTATTTCCACCTACGCTTCTACCCACGGACTGGCACGCGTCCACATGGACCGAAGGCTTATTGCAGTAATGTTACGGCCAAATCCATTACCAAGTTCACGCACGATTTAAACTCTTAAAAGCACTCGACCTTTAAAGTGAGACCTAGGGTGGTTACTGTAAGTTGTAGAATTATGCACCCCGTCGCCTCTTGCGTACTTCAGTACAGATCAGTTCAGACCCGTGACCTCAGTGGTCGCAGGGGCGTCACAACAGCCAGCATCAGTGATCCGTGCCCATCCTGTTCTGTCCTCGGCCTCACTCATCAGTTGTGATGTGCCCAGGACAGTGCACACCTTGATATTATCCAGCCAAGTCTTCTTTGGCCTTCCCCGTTTCCCCCCACGGGTTGGCACTCAATTGCGCCGTGTCGTCAGTCCGGGATTACAGTGAGTGACCTGATCATTAATTTTCATATCAGGTTACCAATGTTGGGTGTACACTTTTCAGGACAATCTGTCCCCTGACTGCCAGGTTCACGTACGATTCCAACCTTTGCAAGTCCTCGACCCTTAAAGGCAGACTTGGGGTGTTTGCTGTAAGTTGTAGAATTATGCATCCCGTCGTTTCATTTACACTACATCCAGCGGGTCGGCACGCAGTCACACGATGCGCACGAACTTTGTAGTCATGTTCTAAGATTATTGCTTTGAAAGTTTCTCTGCAGGCACGGTTACGACTCCAGCTTTTCAAAGTCTTCAGCCTGTTAAAGTGAGACCTAGGGTGATTACTGTGGTAGAGTTATGCTCCAATTCGTATAATCTACTCTACGTACCGCCTACGGGCTGGCAAGAAGCCACACGCCGCGCGCGAACGGAGTCTTCAAAGTCCTCAACCTTCAGATTGAGACCTAGGGCTGTTACTGTCTCCTCTAGCGTACTTGGCATCACGCACTCGCGCCGTGTATCAAAGTCTCAGAGTAAGATGAAAATGAGTCTCGTACACAAGAACACTTCAGGTTGAACATTACTTCGACACCTCAAAGTTTTTCTGTTACGACCAATTTCCCTGTCTTGCTGCAAAAGTCCTCGACTTTAAAGTTTGAAGGGAGACCTAGGGTAGGTACTGTTGTAAATGAAGATGTAGATTTTCTATGGCTAGGAGAGTTTTCAATCGAGTACAATGTTGATGCACCGGGTCCACATAACGATTTCTATGGCATTGGTGATAAGGCTGTCATTAGGTTGAACCGTCAAACAGCGTTTACTGACCGGATACTATTCAACTTTCTCACCACACCAGGTCCTTGCGATGACTTCTAGTACTCGATCAATATTTTCCAACAAAATTGCATTTCCTCGCTCCGCTTCAGTTGCTTCGAGCAGTTAAGGGCAAAAATCAAATCACACCGTAGTTCCTGAAGGGTTGTAACACACAGGATACACTAAAAATCACTTCACCTCGTCACTAGCTTCTTTTGGTGATCAACCGTTTCCAATGCAATTGTACTTCCCCACCCCACTTCCATTGCTTCAAGCAGTTTAGGGAATTAGAAGTTAGACCTGCTCTAAGCTGTCTTTATGTTCTACTCGAACCACCAGTAGATGAGATAGCTCGGTAGCTTGCATCCGAAACCTTATTACACTTCAAATCTCTTTCCCTCGTACCAGGTACTGTATGCGACTTGATTAACCTTTTGCGATAAAATTTGATTTCCTCTTGTCGCTTCAATTGCTTTAAGCAGTTTCTAGCATCAGCTATTAGATTTGTAACTGCTAGGAGCTGTTTTTATACGCTCTTTGAAACGCCAGTACACAAGCTATCTTCAGGACACCAGCTCGATCAACCCTTTCCAATACAATGGCATTTCCTCACCTACTTCCGTTGCTTCGAGCAGTGAGAATTAGCAGTAGCGTTGTACCTGCTCTAAGCTGTCTTTATGTGCTCCTTGAACCGCCAGTAGATGAGATAGCTTGGTAGCGTGTATCCTAAACCTTATTACACTTCAAATCTCTTCCCCTCGTACCAGGTACTGTCGGGGAATTGGTTAAACTTTCCGATAAAATTTAATTTCTTTTCGTCGCTTCAATTGCTTTAAGCAGTTTGTAGCATCAGCTGTTAGATTTTGTAACTGCTAGCAGCTGTTTTTATACACACTTTGAAACACCAGTACACAAGATAGCTTATGGACATCAGTAGTAAACCTGTTATCCCTGTTTCAACATGCTAACATTCTGATATGATTAACCTTTTCCGATAGAATTTGATTTCCTTTCGTACTTCGTACGTCGCTTCAATTGCTTTCAGCAGTTTAGAGCATCAGCTATTAGATTTGTAACTGCTAGGAGCTGTTTTTATACGCTCTTTGAAAAATCAACACTGAAGGACATCAGAGCTGCTAGTACTGTTTTATCATGCTAAAATTCTGAGATGACAAGGCGATTTCTTGCACGATCTTCTTTGCACTGACAGTCATATGTGCTTACACGGACCCATCAGAGTGAAATGTAGCCAGCAGATCATAATGTGCGTACGTGGGACTCTGGGTGATCGGCTTGGCTCGTGAATTGCCAGTATTTATCAATGATCAGTAGCAAAGTCAACATTCAACAATGAGTAGAAAGCATTTGACCATTGACCAGCAAAGTTGCGATATGTTATTTGGACAGGAATTGTTGTTTTACGATTACAAAAAATTCATTGCGGGTTTGGTTGGCTCTTTGCATCAGAATTTCGTCCGTTGCCTACGATGTCTTTTCCAACACAGCTGTTAGGAAACTTTTGGCAGAAGTGTGCTACGTGTAAGGAGATGTAGGGACTGTTGTGCGGCCTGCTTCAGTCTCATCTTATCTTCATACAACATTTGAAAAGACCCATCAAGTTCTCATCTCTAGCTCTGTTCGTGGCGAGAGATAACCTTGGAGAGTAAGAATAGAGTAGGATAAGACGTGATTACAGCTTCTTTTGTAGTCGCTGTAAACAAATTTAATGCAATTCAAGTCTCATCTTATCTTTATACAACGTTTGAAAAGATTAATCAAGTTCTCCATCTCTGTTCTTGGCAAGAGATATCCTTGGGAAATAACATAAGAGTAGAATAAGGCATGTGATTACAGCTTCCATTGAAATCGCTTCAAACAAATTCAATGCCATTGTCGGGTTCGAAAAGTGGATTGGTTGTAACCAGGGGCAACGAGGCATCCGGCTCGACGACTTTCTAGCAGTTTAAAAGATGCTGCAAGCCTTAATTGTAGTGTTTGAGAAGGTATCCTGGTGATGAAAGACTCTTTAATGCACCGTTTATATGTACAAAAAGCCGGTATAATCCAATGTGATCGTGACAATCACATTGATGTTACTTGGAATGAATTATGACGCCAACGAGGCGGTATATATTGACAACTGATCAGCTCTAATTCATTCCTCTTTTCAATGGAGAATTCCAAGGACAGCCGAGGCGTTTCCATACCTCCCGATCGAATACACTATTATTCTCTTATTACAGAAATTCAAAACACAGCCAATGCCAATGTCGGGAACGAAAAGTGGATTTGTTATAACTAGGGGCAACGAGACATCCTGCTTCCACGGCTTTCAATCAGTTTAAAAGATGATGCAAGCCTTAATTGTAGTATTTGAGAAGGCCTCCTGGGGATGATAGCCTTGTCTAATGCACCCTTTATGTGTAGACAAATCCGGTATAATCAAATGTGGTCGTTACAATGACATAGATGTAACTTGGAGCGAATTATGACGCCAAAGAGGCGGTGTATCATGACAGTACTGATCAGCTTTAATTCATTCTACTCTTTTCATCAGAGAATTCCAAGGACAGCCGAGGCGTTTTTATATCTCCAAATCGAATACACCATTATCCTCTTATCAAAATAAATTCAAAGCACAGGTGTCAACCCGGGGTTAGGGTTTGTTACTGCTTTGTCAATGGTGTTTCATATGCGACAATGCTGTTTATGCCATTTGTTCTCAAGAGGAGAAGGTGAAGTTTCAGGAGGCCAAGGAGGTGGTATATATTTCCAACTGATAAGCTCTAAATCATTCCATTCTCAAGGAGAGCCACAGCTTGCGTACATCTAAGAAAGAGCATGCCAAGCGTGCAGATCATGTAGAGATACCCCCCCCCCCCGTGTGCAATAGATCAAAAGACAGGCAGCCCAGGGAAATCACCGCCGAACACAGGTTACTTGATACACACAGCGTGCGTCCACTTTCTCATGCCGTGCGGTTATTTAGCCTTGAGACATGAGGGAAAAGTTTTCCTGAATGGTCAAGTAAAAGAGTAAAACAGAGTGACTTCCATTATGAAAAGAACACCACGCAACTTCCATTTCTTCTCTTTCCTCTGTTTTCTAGTGTTTTACGACTTCGCACCACGCGCTCACCACACCGATCTCTGTTTTTCCACCATCGGAAATATTAACATGTCTTTGGTCTTAATTTGCGGATTGTTGTCTTTAAAGCTTGTTTTTTTCTGTTTTTTTTAGTGTTTTTTTAATAGAATTTCGCCATCTAAGGAGAGCAATCTCTGTTTTTTCATCATCGAAGACATTGACATGTGCTTGGTGCTGAATGTGTGGATGTTGTGTTCGAAGCTTGTTTTTTCTGCGTGTTTTTGTGTGTGTGTGTGAACTTTGTGAAAATCTGACGACGGCGATTTCTGTTTTCCCACCATCGGGAACATTGAGCTGTCCTTGGTCCTGAAGTTTGGTGGTTGTGGTCTTGAAGGCTTGAAGCAAACATACTGATGGAAATGAATCAGTTTAGAATTGTCGCCTAAGATTGAAAGTTTTAGTACAACGAATACACGATGTCAAAGATGTTCTATTGGACTTAAGAAGCTCAACTTCTCTTTCCGTAAGATTAAGTATGCATTGCGGGTAGGGCAGGGTTATTTGAGGACATGGGAGGAGAACGACGTCAACCCGCCCCCGGCGTCCAAATCTACTCAATCCAGTCTATTACACACCGAAATGCCCGAACAAGACATCTCCAAGAGGACTTAATTCTCCGCCAAGTCAGGATGGTCATGTGTGGCTATGATCCACTTGGCTGTACTTCAATGCCTACCAAAAGAGTTTAAATCTCATCTATACATCTTGGCAGCGACGGGGAGCAGATGTCCCAAGAGTAGAGTAGAGTAGGATAAGACATATGATTACAGCTTCCTTTGAAATCGCTTCAAACAAATTCAATGCCAATTTCGGGATAGAAAAGTGGACTCGTAGTAACCAGGGGCAACGAGGCATCCGGCTCTCACCGCTTCCAAACAGTTTAAAAGATAATGCAAGCCTTAATTGTAGTGTTTGAAAAGGTCTCCTGGAAATGAAAGCCTTGTCTAATGCCCCCTTTATGTGCACTTCCGTGTCTCACCGGTGTAATCTAACGTGATCGTGACAATCATATTGTTGTCACTTGGAGCGAATTATGACATCAAAGAGGCGGTCTGTGATGCAAACTGATAAGCTAGGATTCATTCCACTTTCTTCAAAAGAGAATTCCAAGGACAGCCGAAGCGTTTCCATATCTGCCAAACCTCAACTGAATACTCCAATTTCGTCTTCTTATGGAAAGAGATTCAAAGCACAGGCGGAACGTTTTTAGGTTCGTTACTGCTTTGCGACAATGCTGTTTCGTGCCATTCGACTCAAGGCAGGACAGGGTCGTTTGAGGACATGGGAGGAGAATGGCGTCAGCTCGCCCCTTGGTTCGAAAACGTCTCAATGCAATCTATTCCACACCGAAATGCCCGAATAAGGCACCACTAAGACGACCCAATTCTCAATTCAGAATGGCCATATGTGGTTATGATTACTTTGCTGGACTTCAATGCCTATACAAAAACATTTTTCTAATCGCATGTGGACAGCTTGACAGTGTCGCGGAGCAGATATCCCGAGAGATGAGTGAATTTCCACCGAATATCAGAAGCCTCTACTCGGTCTAACACGTCATGTACGGTATATTCTCAAAGCTAAGCTTACCTATGGTAGAAGCTATCAAGTCTGCGTTCAAAAGATGTCATATTCTTTCTTTCCACCAAATAATAGAAGCCTCCACTCAGTCTAACGCGTCCTGTACGGTACGTATATTCTCAAAGCTAAGTTGGTTAAGATACTGCTCACCTTTGGTAGAAGCTACAATTCTGCGTTCAAAAGATGCCATATTCTTTCTTTCCACCAAATAATAGAAGCCTCCACTCAGTCTAACGCGTCCTGTACGGTACGTATATTCTCAAAGCTAAGTTGGTTAAGATACTGCTCACCTTTGGTAGAAGCTACAATTCTGCGTTCAAAAGATGCCATATTCTTTCTTTCCACCAAATAATAGAAGCCTCCACTCAGTCTAACGCGTCCTGTACGGTACGTATATTCTCAAAGCTAAGTTGGTTAAGATACTGCTCACCTTTGGTAGAAGCTACAATTCTGCGTTCAAAAGATGCCATATTCTTTCTTTCCACCAAATAATAGAAGCCTCCACTCAGTCTAACGCGTCCTGTACGTTACGTATATTCTCAAAGCTAAGTTGGTTAAGATACTGCTCACCTTTGGTAGAAGCTACAATTCTGCGTTCAAAAGATGCCATATTCTTTCTTTCCACCAAATAATAGAAGCCTCCACTCAGTCTAACGCGTCCTGTACTGTACATATATTCTCAAAGCCAAGTTTGCTACAATACCGCTCACCTTTTGGTAGAAGCTAACATTCTGCGTTCAAAAGATGCCATACTCTTTATTCAACGTTTGAACCTTTTGGCCAGGCACATTCATGGGATGATGAATGCCCCCGAATGTCCTGGTATGCATCTGGCAGTGTTTGCTGGAAACGTGTGTGGCTTTACCAAGACATTGCAATGCCATCCGTCACCAGGCTAGCTACGAGCTAAATCTCACCTGGCGTCTACACGGGGCCATAAAGGTGCCGGCTATGGGGTCGTAAAGACGTTCTGATATTGCGGGAGAGCAAAGTGAACCATAACTAACTTCAGTGGGTATAAAGAGGTGATAGTCAGAGGTGCAAACTGGCAGGGTAGAGCGAATTGAGACCACTTCAGAAACTTCCGCGCCCAGAGAAATGTTTGGGAAATGGTGGCTGAATTATGTCTTGGAAATATTTCATGCAGGACGGCAAAGTGCGGCGTAGATAACTATGCAGAAGTGAAATTCAGAGGTGAAAACTGGCAGAGTAGAGAAAACTACAATCACCTCAGACTCGAAAGTACCTGGAAGCATGATCAAGAGATGGTGGCTGAATTATGTCTTTCAAATGTTTCAGGAAAGCAAAGTGCGTCATAGATAACTAAACCCACCTCAGACTCTTCCGGCCCCGGAGGCATTGTCGGGAAATTGTGGCTAAATTGTGTTTTTCGGATATTTCAGGAAGGTAAAATGAGCCATACGTAACCTTAGCGGTTATAAGGGAGTGATGGTCAGAGGTGACAAGTGGAAGGGTAGAAAGAATTACAACCACCTCAGACTCGAAAGTACCCGGAAGCATGGTCGGGAAGTGATGGCTGAATTATGTCTTTCAAATATTGCAGGAAAGCAAAGTGAGGCATAAACAACATCTGCGGATGATATTGCAGGTAGGCATGGTGGTAAGGGGCGACTTCTATTCGTTTTTTTAGAGCGGACATCAGACAAGAAACCGACAAAAAAATGGTAGCTGAATTATGTCTTTCAGATATTGCAGAGAAGTAAGATGAGTAACTTCTATGGATATAGCTGGTAGATGTGATGGCCAGAGGTGACAGCTAGCACGGACCCGGTAGCGTGTTGGGGAAATAATAGCTATCATGGACATATATTTACAACTCGAAAGGTCAGGCTGGATATAGACGGCCTTTATGGGACTCTTCAAACCAAGCCACTTTAGAGGCTGACTAACTTCAAGAGGATTCAGTCGGATTTGAGATCCTCCAGCCTTTTTAGTTGCAGTTTGTACATTAACCGGCCCCATTACAAACATCGTGCGATGGTCGCACGATAGCAAAAAGGGCTAGGGTCTTCTTCCTTTTTCGGTTACGGTAACCGCCTTCAGCGTGTTGAAGATTATGTTACTGGGAGGTCTTGGTGGGAGGGTGGAACGGAAGAGACTATATGTGGAGTTTGAAGCTGTCCAGGGTGGAACATAGGGGAACCTGTGCCGGCAGGTTGTTCCACTCCTTGGGTAGTCTAGTCGTTTTAGCCTGCAAAATGTAGCTGTTTCTTTTGAATACGGAAAAGGCTGTCTTAGATCTTTTAAGGCCGCTCAGAGAGTGACAATTCTACCGCACCAAACTCACACGAGGACCAACGATCGCAAAGCTAGGAGCAGAACAAGATGGGGAGAGACATAGTTGCCTGTGATTTATAAAGTTTGAAAGCTCAGTAACCATACGGACACGTCACGCTAGTAAATGGGTCAAAGGTCACCCACCTGTCTATCGCCATGGCGACCAGTGTGTTGGTGGAGACGTAGAGACTCACGGTCTTGATGTAGTTGACGGCTGCGCACATGGCCGTGCCAAAGACCCAGTCCTCACTCCGGACCACGTAGTAGTCAATGTTGAAGGGGACGCACAGCAGCGCCGTCATCAGGTCCGATACGACCAGGTTCACCAGCAGCAGATTCGCTCTGAAAGAAAACAACAACAACACATTTGTTTATTCATAGTGATATACTTACTTGTTATAGTGATATAGACCCTTCAAAATTGTTTTTGGGTCGTGAACCTCCCAAACTTTTCGCTCTAAACCACGTAGTAGTCAATGTTGAAGGGGACGCACAACAGCGCTGTCATCAGGTCCGATACGACCAGGTTTACCAGCAGGAGGTTCGCTCTGAAAGAAAAAAGAGCAACACATTTGTTTATTCATAGTGATATACTTACTTGTTATAGTGATATAGACCCTTCAAAATTGTTTTTGGGTCGTGAACCTTCCAAACTCTTCGCTCTAAACCACGTAGTAGTCAATGTTGAAGGGGGCACACAACAGCGCTGTCATCAGGTCCGATACGACCAGGTTCACCAGCAGGAGGTTCGCCCTGAAAGAAAAAAAAATCTGTTTATTCATATAGACCCTCCACTATTATCTTCCAAACTCTTCGCTCTAAACCACGTAGTAGTCAATGTTGAAGGGCACGCACAGCAGCGCCGTCATCATGTCCGACACGACCAGGTTTACCAGCAGGAGGTTCGCTCTGAAAGAAAAATACAAACTAGGTCATTCCTACAGCCCCACAAAAATTGTTTTGGTCGTGAACCGTAGTACCCAATGTTGAAGGGCACACACAGCAGCGCCGTCATCAGGTCCGATACGACCAGGTTTACCAGCAGGAGATTCGCTCTGAAAGAAAAAAGAGCAACACATTCGTTTATTCATAGTGATATACTTACTTGTTATAGTGATATAGACCCTTCAAAATTGTTTTTGGGTCGTGAACCTTCCAAACTTTTCGCTCTAAACCACGTAGTAGTCAATGTTGAAGGGGACGCACAGCAGAGCCGTCATCAGGTCCGACACGACCAGATTTACCAGCAGGAGGTTCGCTCTGAAAGAAAAAACAGCAACACATTTGTTTATTCATAGTGATATAGACCCTTCAAAATTATTTTTGGGTCGTGAACCTTCCAAACTCTTCGTTCTAAACCACATAGCAGGAGATTCGCTCTGAAAAATAAGCAAACTTTGTTATTTCTACAACAAAAGTGTGTTTTGGGTCGTGGGCCTCCCAGAATCTCTAGACCAGATTCCTCAAAACTCAAATTACAATTACCAACACGTCAATAAAATGTCTCTTTACAGACCACGATGCGTTTTTTAGATGTGGACCTTCCAGAGTTTTCCATAAACCACAGATTAGTAAATGTTGAAGGGAAAAAACAGCAAGGCGGCCAACATGCCTGATATCACCAATTTTACCTTATAAGCGATTTGCTCTGAAAAACAGCACCTTAACTTGTGTCATTATTATAAATAACCAAACAGTGTGTTGGATCCATTGAAGTTCCAAAGACTAGTCGCACAAATTTCTTAGATCGCCTACCACAAGTGTGCGATGTGCATTTGATTCCATGGACACATTTAATGGTCTTCTATCTGATCATACCAATTATGCGTAACTCATCAAACGGACGGAATTAATTGGCAGAAAAGAGAGCATCGAGTTTAGACCAGCAAGAGGTCATTCACCGATAGATGCGCCTACACAGCAGGCCTCGACACCGGCGTTTTGATGTTATCTGCGTTTTTTTGAAAGCAAAAGCAATAACAGCGTGCTAATGATGAAAGGAACACACACATCAATGGGATGATGTGAATACCTGACATCGTCTGATCTCTCCAAGCGGATGTTGAGCTTACCCAAACAAAGGGCAAAACCTTGAGCAAGGAGACAACAGGCCAACAGATCTGATTTGAATATGCTTGCATTCACAAGGCCTTTTTGTCTAGTTTGATTCGTTGAGGGCCTTCATTGTGGATATGAATCTTTCTTCAGATATTTGCCATCTTTATGAGTTTGCAGAACATCATCTTTCGTGCTGTACAGTTTCATGGAGTTTTTACTCATTTTTTCATCTCTTCTATCACCTAGCCTAACTATTTGACCGTTGGGCATCACAAAAGATCTGACAACTACCTTTGTTCATCCTTCTCGGTTTTCTGTTCCTATCAATGTTTTCTTTAAGAGCAATGGAAGACAGGTAGGACTGGGGGAGGAGGGTGATGTTCATGATTCATCCGTGATACTCTCACGACAAGATGATGATGAGTACCCCGCCGCTCAATTCCCTGATGGTATCCTCCCATCTTTTCCGTTGTCTACAGCTTTTTCTTCATTCCTGGACGGTTCCTTGCATGATAGTTTTGGCTAGTCCCGATGACCATGATACGTGGGGGTACCACTTCAGCTTTTTTTACAGTGGTTAGGAGGTTTTTGTACGGACCGATGTTTGTGCTTAACTCTATCCCGTACAACAGCATTTGAGAGGCGGTCTCTGTTTGTACATAGTTACCTACCAGTTTCACGACGGCAGACAGTCGTGCATCTGCAATTCCCCAAAGTCGCAATTTTCCAACCTAGTTAACATATATAATTGTAAAAGGTATCACGACATCCATTTGCATGGACAAATGTGCCATCTCAGAAATCCAAAGAAAGTCGAGTGGGCGCCTAATTCACTGGACCATAACTCTACTGGTCATTTGATCCCACCAGTGATGAGTAACCAATTATGACGATTACTCTAGAGCTAATTGCACGGAAATGTGGAATGAAATGGAGATAAGTGGAGGTTAACGAAGGCAATCAACTCGCTATCAAAACTTAGTCTCTACCAGACTAACCGCGCCGGGAGAACATTTGCCTGGGGGCTTTGGTCATGGAGGGTTTCATTCGCAGGCGGGTTGCATATTTGACCCTCCCCGTAGCCGACTCCCTTCATACAATTGACTCTATTTGGCCAATTTCGACTATTTTCCCGGCGACCCGCGGAGGCTTATAGAGCCTAATTAAAACTTAAATGGATCAATAGCACGTGGACCTCGCTGCCTGACAAGACGTGCTAATAGGATGAAGGGTCCAGCACTTGGCTTGGGTACGCAAGCCGCAGGCCATAGCTCATAGGGACAGGCGATATTAGTGCAATAGCTCATTGGTGGAGCGCTCGCTTTGTACCCGGTGTCACGCCAAATAAGTGCCGCAAGCCAAATAAGTACCGCATGCCAAATAAGGGCCACATGCCAAATAAGTGCCGCATGCCAAATGATTTCCTTAGTTTCTCCTCCTTCATGTTGTCCGGGGGTCTTTCCTGTTTTCGTGGGGCACATACGCCATCGCGTGACTGATAAAGTGTTTATGAAACATAGACCCAACATTTTCAGAATATATGTAAAGAAAAACAGTATTTTCCCGTTACACATGCACATCTACTCAGAATGCACACAGTATTCCTGCCATGCGCAAATTTTGAAGACAATCAGCCCTTCCAACGCCGAACAAACCGGAAGTACCGGCAAGACGAACGGGGTCAAAGAATAAAATGAGATGTATATTTATAATGGTAGAAAGGTAAAAAGGAATGAAAAGTTATTTTCCTTCAGATACACTTCGAACCGCCTACTTCTTGTTTTTTTCAAGTGGCTAATGGTAGTACAATCTGGCTTCGCAGCGGCTTGCGTTTTCAACCAAGCACACCGGGTACCCCTATTCTCCAAGCAGAGGTTTCGGTCGAGTGGGGTAGTAGTGGCCGAGGTTTTTTACGTCTGCCTCCCGTAACTACGTAAAAAAACCGGCCACTACTAGCCCACTCGACCGAAACCTCTGCTTGGAGAATAGGGTACCCCTACTCTTCTGGATACGTGTGTTAGGTTCTTTTATGTACAGATCAAAGGTTGCTGCCAGAGGCTCAAACCAAGGTGGTTAAAATAACCTCCTTGCTCAAACGTACACACACATCACCCCATACTAGCAGCTGGAAGCAAAAAACAGTTTGGAGTTCAGTCATGAAAATAGGCATGTGACCTATGGAGATATGTATCATTATGTATCCGACGTTTCAGCCTCATTCGTCATCCAAAAGTGGGTCATCGGAGATCTTTCTTGAGCTACCCTCGTAGGCATCTAATCTTCAGTCCCTTTGAAACAACCTCCCTCTACTTTGAAGGCTCATAGTTGATACAAAGATGACTTCAGCGTGTAGTGCTTTCTAAAACTTAACTCCGGCTGGCATATCTGTTCACGCCACATTTCGCGTTTGATCTTCTAAATTGAAGATTGAAAAAATGACGCCAGTGGCACACATATCACCTACATACAGCGGGGCATCCCGGTATGCTTTAGTTTCAAATGAATTGAGGAAAACGTAGCGTTTGAAATCTATCTCTGTCATATCTGTTCATGCTACGTTTCGCGTTTGATCACCGGAACCCAGTGGCACTCACATCACCACCCAGTGGGTACCCGTATGTTATACTTCAAAAGTAATTAGGAAAATAAAATTATGTAGGTTTCTAAAGCTTAACTTCCCGCTGCCATATCTGTTCACGCCACCTTTCACGTTTGATCTTAAATACGCCACCGGCACATATATCACCATACAGTGGGGTATCCCGGTATGGTTTAGTTTCAACTGAATTAAGGAAAACGTAGCGTTCGAAACCTTTCTCCGTAATGTCTGTTCATGCTATACGTTTCGCGGTTTTTAATAACCAGAACCCAGTGGCACACATATCACCTACATACAGAGGGGCATCCCGGTATGATTTACTTTCAAATTAATTGAGGAAAACGTGGCGTTTGAAATCTATCTTTGTCATATCTGTTCACGCTACGTTTCTCGTTTGATCACCAGAACCCAGTGGAACACATATCACCACCCTGTGGGTTACCCGTATGGTTTACTTTATTATAAAAGAATTAGAGAAAATGTAGCTTTCAAAATCCATCGGTACGGTTGCCGATCCTGCCTCTTGTATATATATGTTGTATTTGGGCTAATGCCCGTGTATAACCTCTCGTAGCCGTTATACGTTAGGTAGGTAGGTAGATACGGATGGCCGAGGTGGCGTCGAATGGACGAGTAGCTAATGTTGAGCAAACCAAAAATCGAGAGGTCACTGGTTCGACTCTCCTGGCTTGACTCTGTGTCCTTGGGAATGCACTTTAGGCTACACCAAGTAATTTTTATGGATGACGTCCTTTGGAGACCCTTAATCTAATGCGAGAGCGCGAAAAAAAACAAGAAGGGCCGAAAAAAACAAGATGCCTAGATTTGAAATATGATTGTCGACGACACATGTTAGGACACAAATTGAATGGGAGAACACAGTGTAGCAAATAGCAATTCTTGTATTCATCATGAAAACAGCAATAATTTGAATAAATCAGTTGAAGTTGAACAGCAGTTGTTGTCCTGTCTTGTTTCTTTCCATATCCCATTGATTTTGCAGGCCTGCAGAAACATAGTATCTTAAATGAACTCTTTGGTCATAGTTACAGGAAGCGGAATTTCTTGTGTTTTTTTTTTCTGGGAACAGACCAAAATCAATGAGCGCGCGGACGTCATCCATAAAAATTACTTGGTGTAGCCTTACAAGACTTTCCTCACTACTGCACAGCTTTAGGGAGAGTGCTGATTTCGAAATCCAATAGTATTGGTTATCCATCCTGCCTCTTTTCAAGAGACACATTGCATCGCTGTATTTGGGCTATTGTCCGGGTATAACCTCTCAATGGCGTTACATAAGATCTACACGATTTCCGGATGGATAGTGGCACGCATCTCCTGTGCACTTTGCTGATTTGAGATAGCACTTATAACGTTTAATCAGCGGTGTATCTTAGAACCTACAGCAGGCGTCGCTGACTGAAGTGGAGAATGATGCTTTTTCGAGCATGAAGTAGTGCAATGAGACTTCGTTACAGCTCACGTTTTCAGCCATGCTGCGGTTAGGCAGCGGTGTATCTTAGAACGTACTGCAGCCGTCGTTGATTGAAGTGAAGCATGGTGCTTTTTCAAGTAGCTAGAGTAATGCAATGGGGCTTCCTTACGGCTCACGTTTTCAGCCATGTGCACCTGGTCACCCCTACTCTTCTGGATACATGCTTTGGTTCTTCTGGATTCAATGGTTTGACCCCTGGAACTCATCCGTACACGGGACTGCTGGCTTTACGTCCCCATCCGAAATGACGGCTGCAATCCTTTTACAGTTATCCCCGAGCGGGGTTTGAACCTCATTCCTTGGGATCCATGCATGAAATTTGACGTCGGCCTTGATCGAAGTTAGGGATTGAGATATAAAGAAAGAACTTAAGCCACTAGGTAAAATCAAAACGAATTAGGGAGAGCGTTGATGATTTACATAGCCAGCGGTACTGGTTATCAATCCTGCCTCTTTTCAAGAGAATGGGGCTTCAATGGGCCAATGACCGGATATAAAACCTCTTGTTTGTTTGGATAGCATCTCTCGTGGGCGTTACTACAACTACAAGGTCTGCGCGATTTCCGGATGTATGCTGCCTCTCATCTAACACTTCTTTGCGAAAGTTTCTGTCATCCATACAAATTGAATCCTTGCCATGACGTCAATGAAAAGTGGTTTAGAATTTCATTACTATCAGCTGTGTGCTCTGTTTGCCGTGCTTTGTAATCTTATTACAGATTAACACCACACCCGTATGTTATTGCACTCAGAAAGATAAAAACGGATAAGAGCCACTTTCCTTCACCACTTACTGAAATCCTTGAAGTATTTGATACCCTAAGCTTTTTTCACCACTTAGGCCCCTTTCCTCTAGGCGGCGATCGCGCTGCGATGTAACCCTTGCCTTCATCATTGGAATATCATGCAAAATGTAGAAGTATGACTGAAAAGACAACAAAATACACAAAGCGTAAAAAGATTCGCTTTTCATCTCTGAAATTCGCCGCCTTAGTGGAATGGGAGTGTTAATGAAATTGTTTCTTAACCCTAAAGCTGCCAGTCCCGGTTTTATCAGGGATACAGAAACATGCCTTGTGTGCTGGGCCCGGCTATAACCGGGATAGGGTATTTGATACTCGAAGCCTTTTCAAGGCTACGAAGGACGTCATAGAATTTTGCATGGACAACAGCCTTGCTGTCATGTTTTTACGTTCAGCCTCATTTTGTCAGGGTGGTATTGATTTATTTACATTGTAGAATTTTAATATGTTTCTTGCATGCGTGGGTGTTTTTCTAGCATACAATCTGACTTTGTGCAGCACCGAAGAGCGGTTATCTGCACAGGGTTTATCAAGTCAGATTCTGGTTGTTCCAATCGTGTCTTTCCTGTCAACACGGACGGTCAAAGCGACCATAATCTTACAAATCCGTGATCTTACACTAATGTGTTCTAATATCCATCAATCATCCGACATCCCTCTCTGTTGATGGCAAGATGATTAGAGATGTAATCCAGTGCCAAATCATCCCGTGCGTAGAGGCTGACAACAATGCACTAGACTTAGCTGCAGGGGATCAGTTCCAAGGCACCGATAATGTGGCCCGGGAACGTTAAACCGATGACAAAGGAGTCATCTTTTGATTTAATGGCCGTTATATGAGAGAGAGAAGATTCAGATTCGTGGTAATATTGCACGTAGAAGCCGACAACAATGAACTAGATTCAGCTGTATGTAGGGAATCATTATAAAGGTACAGATAATGTGGCATGGGAACGTAAAACCGATGACAAAGAAGTCATCTCAAAGTTTGATTTAATGGCCGTTATGAGAGAGAGACGATTAGTAGTATATTGCACGTAGAAGCCGACAACAATGAACTAGATTTAGCTGTAGGAGATCAGTTCTAAGGTACAGATAATGTGGCCTGGGAACGTTAAACCAAAGTCTTCTTTTGATTTAATGGCCGTTAAGAGAGAGAAAAAAGATTCGGGTTTATATTGCACGCAAAATTATAGCCTAACAAGATATAGATTTAGCTGTAGCGGATCAGTATCAAAGAGCAGATAACGGGATACGGGGAACATTAAACTGATGATGAATGAGCTTTGCGTAACCCAATGGTCATTAAGAGACAGAGGAAGGCTTCTCTTCTTCTGATTGTATTGCGCAAGTAATTATAGGCTGGTAGAGAGAAGAGACTGTGGCGTTACACAGAGCTAGAGATGGGGGAATGTGAGTCGACATCAAAGCAACTACTACGTAGGCATAATCAGAATGCATGGTTTAACAACGGTAGAATGGACTCACAGAGGGCAAAACTGTTTTTTGGCAGAACGTCTTATTGTGCTGAAAAAGTTTTCATTACAGAACTGCTGGGGCCCAGCATTCAAACACTTCCTTCAGATACGTTGATGTAGGTTAGACATCCAGGTAATAAGATACCCAAAAAATAGTTACTCAAGCAACTGGATACAATTTTTAAACAGTCAGACGTTTTAGACAGCATCTGCTTTATTTCGTCAGGGACTAAGGAAAGATCTGACAGAACCAGGTTTTATACCAAAACTCTGAATAGATATGTCAATTAAGTGAAATATCTAGAGTGAAATATTTCTCGTAAGGCTTGTTTAATTGTAGTTCATCAATTATACAAATAAGGTTTTGATTAACATAACATGTGTCTATTGCTCACTTCCTGTCACTCTAAGGTGAACGTGACCAACATACATGGAATATATAACTGCGAAAACACAAACAAACCAGTAACAACACCTTCCCGTGAATTAGGGGCTTCTTCCATTGACCCCAATGACCAGGAGTGTCTACCATGTCTGATAAACGACTAAGTTTACCACCTCTTAGGGCGTGTGGCGTAACGGCAGGATGTTTGGCCCAGAACCCAGAAGTCCTCGGTTCAAATCCTGTCATGTCACTGAACTTGTGCCCTTGGGAAATGCTTTTCACACGACTTTCCTCACTCCAACCAGGTGTAAAAATGGGTACTAATTCTAAGGGTACCTGCTGAGGGTTGAGCTCCACCTTCCAATACAGGCTGCGAGGGATTTATTTTCGAATCAAGCATTCATCATCATCATCATCAATACCGTGCCCTAGACACAGTGGATTAAGAACCCACTACTCCTACAGCCTCAAGAAGCTACAGGACTATTTGTACCTACCACCACTGAGTTTTACTCCCAATCACTTCTGCACATCTGGCCTTTGCGGTGACATCACGTTACAACTCACTTCCTGACACTCTACGGACAGCATATTCAAATAACTACGAACACACAAGAAAACAAACATCCAGAAACACCGAAAGCAAGACCTCCGTGCAGGGAGACAAAAACACCTTCGCGGTAGTAACTAAGCTCTAATAATGGCCAAGATTTTGTTTTGACGTCAATACAGCATTAAAGCTCACTTGAAAGAACCTGATGTCCGTCTTGCAATAATCGGGTTTTAGCGCCCCATCATAGATCAAGGCCTCGACTAATGGCAGACTTATAATCAAGCCCCCATCTCACTGGACCCGCGGCACGCTGGCGGCATCGCTGCATTCTAAACTGGATTTGTGTTACCCTTGACTTTATAATGGGAATATCATTCAAAACGTATGACCAAAAAGACAACAAAACACACAAAGCTTAAAAAAGATTCGTTTTTTGTCGATGAAATTCGTTGAGTGCTTTGTCAATTCGATCGGCCGCAGCGACGCCGCCAGCGTGCCGCGGGGCCAGTGAGAGGGGGGCTTTAGTTCTTCCGACTCGCTAAATCGCGTCTGTTGCGATGACATTATTCTGACCTTTCCTGCCGAGAAATGTACGCAGCAGTATTGATCCCTGAAGGAAAACCTCCTAGCAACATCAAAAGATTTATTTGCGATCATGCTTCGAAGCCTTTCTTGCCGCAATGTGCGATATTTCTTTTGCGGCCTTAGTATCTATTACGCTGATATTAGAATAGGGAGGATATTTACCGGGGGGGGGGGGGTTGGTCACCTGCGCATTTGTTCAGTCATTCACCCTATTTTGGCCGAATTCTACAGTGCCCCATAGGAAGGCCTGGTCAAAAGGCATTAGCCTCCTGGAGACATCAAAAGAACATATTTGCGATCATACGATCTAGCCGCAATGTGCAATATTTCTTTTGCGACCGCGAGCGTTGGTTGAAGAAGCGAGTCATGACGGCATGACATAACATTAGGGCGAAAAGTGAAAGTAACCACCGTCCCCTAACAGATCTTAGAAGGGTGTTGGGAAAGTTCCGTGACTGTAGCATCAAGTTTTTGAAAACCATGTATCCTGGCAATTGTATGTTATGTTAAAGGTATGTGACGTCAGAAGAGGATGTTCACGTTTTACAATTCAGTGCGCCTTTATCAAATCAATCGCCGCCACTATTACCGCTCTCGGGACCACCTGGGTTCTTAAATCGAGATAACAAGGAGAGAGGGCCACCATTTGAGCCTAAAACTGCTTCAAAGCCCTGTGTATCTATTTCCCTTCTGGCTCGTTATACTTGTTAAACGACGCCCTTCACACGTCCTGCCAGACTTCGAAAGAAAATAATACTTCATACCATTCTCAGGGGGGCGATTTAACAACCGCGAAAACTCCCCGGTGGAGAAATGAAACACTACCTCGGGAAGTCGTGGCCGTCTGATCTGAGATGTTCGGGGAAGTGGCGTTGGAGTTAATGCCACTAGTATGTACATGTAACTTGTCAACAAAAGGGTCAAGTCATATGCGTCAAAACGTGAGCCACCTCGTAAGACACACACCTTACAAGGTGCATATGTATGCATCATTGTCATCATCCACTGATCTCTGCATCTGCAGTCGTTGAAACGTCCTGCAGCTGCATTCACTGCATTCAGTCTTTCTTCATCTTTCTCTTGCCTTTCTCTTTGCCTTGCATTCTGCGAGCTCCCTTAGTTCTTGAGTTCTTTTCTGTTGTGGAGTGGGGGGGGGGTCGCCCTTTGTACTTTGTGCTTCAGATCTCCCTTCAGCATGCTGAGTAGATTGACACAGTGTCTTCCTTTGCGTGCTTTGTATCTGTTGGAACCTAAAGGTCCAATCGGGGCTGTAACCTAATATGCATGGATGCAACAACGCATACAGACGTCATGAAAGAAGAAGCTTCGAGATCACAGTCGAATAAAGTACACTGTCAAACCTGTTCATATGGCGACCACTCAGGGGACTTTGACGAAAATGACATTTGACAAGTGGTCACTATACACAGGATTCTTGCTGCATAGGTTAATGGAGAAAATAATCCTCGGAACAGCGAAACATTGCCAGGTGGTCTTAGACTAGGCTTGAGCGTATCATGTTTTCCTTTTAAGGAGAATTTACCCTACATGAATGTCAAGACACAGTTTGAACTGTGTGGTGATGAATGGCACGCGTAAAGCAGGGTACGGTTATCTGGTTTTCAACGGTATTGGCTGCATGTATGCTCAGGACAAAAACGAAATGAAAAAAAACCCAGCTCGGGCACTCAATAAGTGTGAGCTTGTACCACATGCCAACTACTACTAAGTCCTAAGTCCGCTAGTGGTTTCTATGTCATAAATGTCAAGACACAGTGAACGGTGTAATGAGAAATGGCACATGAAAAGCAGGGTACGGATATCTGTGACAGGTTTACCACGGTATTGGCTGCATGAATGCTCAGGACAAAAACGATATGGGAGGGAGCTTGTACCACATGCCAACTACTACTAAGTAAGACCCTAAGTCCGCTAGTGGTTTCGGTCTCATAAATGTCAAGACGCAGTTTGAACGGTGTGATGAGATGATAAATGTTCCCCAGACTGTGGTGAGGGTGTTCTGTGGGCACCGGAAGTTTGCAGTGGGTTTTATCGATCCAGTACGGCTTGAAAATACAGACGTGCGCCTGACCACATCTGTGCTGACCCAGACAGACTAACACGATGTTGTCACTAGTACATACTATGTAACTCGCCAAGATTAGGGTTAGGCGGGGATTTAGCCATATGCGTCAAAACGTGAGCCATCTCGTCCAAACACACACCATACAAGGTGTATATGTATGCAACGACGCAGACAAATGTCACGGAACAATCAGCCGCGAGAAAACAGTCGAATAAAGTATACAGTCAAACCTGTTTGTATAGCTATAGCGACCACTCAGGGAACGAAATGATCACAGGATTTTTACTACTTGTGTTGATGGAGAAAATAATCTACTGACCACCAAAACATGATCAGGCGGTCCTTATGCAGATGTGGTCTTTGGAATAGATTTGGCTGTATCGGTTTTTCCTTGGTTTTACCCTCCCGCACTACGTGGATGTCAGGACGCAATGTGAAAAGTGTGATGATAGATGTTGGTTCAACTGTTCTGTAGGCGCTGGAAAGTCTACAGCGGGTTTTATCGATCAGGCACGGCTTGCAAATACAGACGTGGGTGTGACCACATCTGTGCTGGCTCAGACAGGCTAACACGACGAATAGCAAATTTCTTCATTCACAACCAAGTATTTACACGAGCCGACGTTTCGATGACTGTCAGGCATCTTCATCAAGGCAATATTGACTAAGATAAGAGACAGTCATCGAAACGTCGGCTCGTGTAAATACTTGGTTGTGAATAAATAAATTTGCTTTTCAGACATTCACTGACATGATGAAATTATTCACGGAGCCTAACATGATATTGTATGGCCTGAAGGTAATGGAACCGACAGAATCATTATCAGTGCCGTTTTAATTGCCCATTAGAAATGACAACTGGTTGATACATATCATCATCACTACAGCGGTGTCAGAATAACTTGACTCTTAAAGGAAGCCTACCAGATAGAAGGGCGTAGGTGATAGACACAAAAAGGGCTTACACGATGTGTGTGTGTCTAGAGGCCTTGCAATGACAGAGGGCATTGATAGATTTTACTGTTCTGTTATCAAAGAATTCGTTGGCTTAATTTTTTACGTCAATTATTGGAAGGTACCGTGGGACGAATAATATTTGGTATGTTGGTAGGTGTTTTGAAAAGTGAAGTATTGATCAGGCATAGTCTGGACGTTTTGTCATCTGTCTTCGAGTGGCATCCACTGTAGATTACATTCTGGTTTCATGCTGGAAGCGCCTATCGTGTTGTATCACAACTGACCAGATCAATAAGATAGCGGCATTCTCCACCAGACTAACTGTGCAAGCTGTAGGGAGAATATTTGTCAGGAAGTTTGGCCTCCAGAGGGTTTCACTTGCAAGCGTGGGGGCATTGATTATTAACGCTACTGACTCTACTGGCCTTATATGAAAGAAATCCGTCTCAACCTATATTTCTAACATCACAAAGAGACGAGAAGAAGACGAACCTATGTATTAGAGTAGCTTTAGAAACTATGTTTTAGATTAGTATTAGAAGTCCTGTCAGTGTCATTATATGTGCTTTACCAAGAATTCTTTTTAGTTTGTATACCAGTACTTAGCCCGATAGGGCATGAATGTACAATAAAGGTTATTGTTATTATTATCATAATTTTCCTTTTTTTGCCGAATTCTACGATCCATGCCGCCGTAGGAAGGCCTGGTGGAGGGTAAAATATCGGGGTGCGGGCGGGCTCTGGAACGTTCTGGAAGAGTTCTTTACGGACTTGTTAAACTGGTAACAGATGCCGGGAGTGATGATGGCGACAGCCCGGTATACGTCAGTATGTTATTATTGATTTGCGAGTGCGGGTGAAGTAATGTTTGCTCTGCAGCACAGATAGGCGTACATAATTCATGTACTGTACCGGGTAGCACCGATAAAGGAAAATTGAATTCATCTGTCAACGATACTGATACCATTATACGACTTGTTGTAAAAGCGTCGGCTCCGTTGGACTGAATTGTCAATGTCATAAAGTACAGAAGAATGTTGACAGAAGAAAATAACGAAAAAAGTTGATATTATCAATTAAGACGAATTGTAACATACTGTATCATCAACATCAACATAATAATTCGTTGAAAAACGCTTGAAGTCAAAAGTCACATTAGAAGAAACAGCAATGAGGTTTATAATGCATATTTACAATCTTCTTGCACTTGTCTCAATTTATACTTTGGGAACCGGTTTACAACAGGTTTTATTGATCCATCGCTGCGTGTGTATTACGAGGGGTGAAATAACATCTGTACTGACATAAATAGGTCGTATCATTGTACTCATAACATCATTTCATCGGCTTCAATACCATGAGCCGGATATAATACCGGATTATAGGTGTCTTCTCATGCTTTCAATGAAGATTAATGAGTGCACAGCTCTCCAGTTTTCTCTAGTTTTCTCGAAGTATATTAAATTTTCCACATTTAGAATTCATGACTTGCGGGATGACTAGGAATCGCAACTAACCATAGAAGTATTTCATGGCATGCTATCGCGGGAATAGTTACCTTTAAGAGTTTGCAGATGAAAATCTAATGAAAATTAATAAGTACCCAGCTTTCTGGTTTGAAATTGTTTTTTCAAAGGATATTAAATTTTTCGCATATAGAATTCATTACTTGCGGGTCGACTAGGAATAGCAACTAACCATAGAATACGATATGCAAGGATTTCATTGCATGCTATCACGTGAAACATTTAAGCGTTTGCAGATTAAAATTTAATGAAAATTAATAAGTACACACTCAGCTTTCTGGTATGAAATAGTTTTCTCAAAGGATATCAATTTTTTTGCATTTAGAATTCCTTGCGAGATGGCTGGGAATAGTACCTGACCATAAAAGACGGTACGCAAGGTTTCCAGTGCATGCTACCGTGTGAATGGCCACCTTTAAGAGTTTACATATGAAAATCTAATGAAAATTGATAAGAACACATCTTTCTGGTTTAAAATAGTGTTCTCAAAGGATATTGAATTTTTCACAGTTACAATTCATTACTTATGGGATAGCTGGGAATAGTAACTGGCCATAAAAGACGGTATACAAGGTTTTCAATACATGCTGCCGCGTGAAAAGATACATTTATGCGTATACATATTAGGCTTTATGATAATACGGGATTGGTAGAGGGAATAGCTAACCAACAGCAAAAAATCACAGGTTTGCTTAGATTTCACAAGCATATGTGCATGAATGGTACGATGATAATTAAACACTCAATATACATTGAAAGTAAATTGCCTTGTACAAAGGTATTCTTGGATTAAAGAATAAAAACAAAGTTAGATAAATATCTCGCGGTTGGTACATCTCTATGGCAGTCTTGATCATTGTATGAAATTATGCTATACAGTGCAACATCGTACAGCCATTTGAAACCTTTTACGCTTGCCAGCTAGGAGATAATGTCATGTGCAATACTATATGTCGTTGTGAATATTTGTAACCTTTGTCAACTGAATGCCACTTGAGTGTCACTTACCCTGCAAAATGTCAATGAATACGTATTGAATCTTGAAACATCTGTACCAAAGCTGGTGTGTTACGCCGAGGGGCGGTTATACCGGCTTTATAGATACAGATAGAGTAACCACCTACAACAGAACTGAACAAAAGAACCATGTAGACTCGCCCTACTCTGTGGAATGGCTGTCAACACTTAGATACAGATACTGACTACCTTTGTCAATTGAATGCCACTTGAATGTCCATTACCCTGCAAAATGTCAATGACTACATATTGAATCTTGAAACATCTATACGAAAGCTGGTGTGTTACGCCGAAGGGCGGTTACACCGGCATAATAGATACATTTCGAACAACCGCCTACAACAGAACTAGACAAAAGAACAATGTAGACTCGCCCTACTCTGTGGAATAGCTGTCAACACATAGATACATACATACAGATACCATAAATGAAAGAAGAATGCCCTACCTTGTCCGTGTGCCCTCGAAGCGACAGACCACCGCCACCAGTAGCGTGTTGCCCACGGTGCAGACCAGGAGGATGGCCGAGTACACGAGCCCGAGGAGCACCCGGGAGACGTACACCTTGGCCAGGAGGTCCTCTACCGTCGGGAGCTGGAACGCCGAGGACGGGAAGCCGCTGAAGTTGTAGTACGGCAGCTTGCTGAAGTCCGTCGTGTAGTTCTGGTCGTCGCCGTACAATGCGTAGTCTGCCATGATCTTCTATCTACCTTTTAGGGGTCTATCAGTCCACCTAAAAACTCTTCTGATCTCGTACGTACGCTACTATGACGCTGAGTACTGGCAGCAAATCTGGCAAAATTCACGTCGCAAAGATGCTTTGCCCAGCAAAACCCCCGCACGTGCCTAAGCAATCAAGCAAGGTACTGGTCCTAGCTAGATCATCGGCATAAATCGCAGACGAACTGATCTCGCGCCAAACTGAATACCTCTGATGCCACGGCAAGAGAGAGCGTACCAGAGCAGTCGATTGGTATGCATTGATGCGGTCCAACCACTGGTATATATGTACCACAAACCGTTGCCACGTCATCATTAAAAATTGACCAATGAGAAAGTTAGGACGTACCATCAGCCAATAGCGAGCCACCAGGACCGAGAGCTAAGGAAAGATCATGATTATCTTTCCCTCCCTAAGAAGTGGGAAGGGAAATACGTCATTTTATTTCAATGACTCTAATACTTTCTTCCTGTCTTTTTTTTACCAAACAGCTTTTGAGTAACATTTTTCATGGAGTTTCGAGGGCCCCGCAATGAATATTTCGCCTGACTCACTTCTCCTTATACGTGTGTTATTTCACTTTCCTACCATAACTGTAAGTAGGTCAGTTAGAATCTTTATGGAACAGCCCTCGCAGACATAAATGTATAATATTTTCGATCTGTGCTTGTAAAGCTGGTGTGTTACGCCTAATGGCGGTTATACCGGCTATATAGATACAGATACAGATACAGAAATGCAGTAGCTAGATGTGAAAGGTGTGATGATATGACCAGCTGTCGTAATGGTGGTCGTAGCTGTATCTGTACATGTACTTTGTTCCTACCATAACTGATGTACCGTGCAAAATGTGTGTGGAGGATCTTAATTAACAAATGTAAGTGGGTCAATCAGAATCTTTATGGAACAGCCCTGGCGGATAGATGCAGTAGATGTGACAGGTTGCTCACTGACAAGCTGTCGCCGCGTGCCTACGAAGTTGGCATGGTTGTATTGGGTGAACAATACAGATACAGATACAGCTTTCATCGATTATAGCAAAATGCTGTCTTAGAATCCTTTCCTAATGCCATTTTAATCAATCGTATGCCGTATGGGCGAAGATTTGACAATGTTAGAGGAAACCATAATTTTATTGTTCCGTTTACCATCTTCTTAAAATAGCATTTTCCCTTCTGAAGTACTGATCAGTGTGCTTTCGGGAAGGCACGTTTTGCTATGGCGTGAGGGGGAAATAGTCTGAATTTGCTTTAATCAAGCGCAGTTATTTTAGCTTTCTCGCTCGCTCAATTAAACTTGATTTGCAGCCGTGAGGCGCTTTCCGCTCATTTCGCGCGCTAATCATTACTTCAAATATGGATATGCTAGAATGGGATATAATAGCCATGTTTTTTTATATGTCCCCGTGGCGTACGCGGTAACGCAACCCCGCTGCTTCGCCATCTGGATCAAATTCCGTGGATCCTAGGGCCCGAGTTCGATCCTAGGGGTCGACTCCAGGTCGGACATATTGTAAGGGATTGGATTCGTCTTTTTGGATGGTGACGTAAAGCCGGCGGCCCAGTGTATGAGGGAGCTTCAGGCATTAGCCTCAAGCGTCAAGCCTCTGCACGTAAAGAAGCCAACACACTTATCGAGAAGAGTAGGGGAGACCCGGTTGGGCAAAAACGCGAGCCGTAGCGAAGCCGCATTGCACTACCACTAGCTACTTGAAAAAGCATCATGCTTTACCTCAAATGAGGATGCCTTGAAACGAACGAATCGTACAAGATGATTGGGCTACCATTAATTTCACCTTGATGCAATATGAGTGTAATTACTTTACCAGATATGACGTAGGCGTCATATTTTCGCAACAACTGTGCATTACGTTTTGAGTAGATCCATTTAAGGACAGTCACGTCTGGGCTAGCCTCTACCAGGCTCCACAGGTCGCTAGAAAAACAGTAGAAATCGGCCAGACGGATAACATGCCGGAGTTAGTCCGCTATAGAAGTTACAGTTTGCGACCTCTGGCATATTGGACCCTCTCTCCGTGGCCGACTCCCTTAGCATACTATTCACTCTATTTGACCAATTTCTACTATTTTTCCGGGCATCTGCAGGGCATGGTAGAGGCTATTTCTGGGCTGCCATGATGGTTGAAGTGGCAGAAGAGGACTGGCACCCAACATGATTAAGCCAAGATCCATTTAGAGACCTTTTGAGTTAGGACAAAGTACAGCAGCACAGTGAAACCGGTGAAATGGCCTTCCTGAAGAAGGCGACAGTGGTCGTCGAAAATTCGATCCCTGAATACCTTAGTGTTGGAAGAAAGTTTAGCATTGTATTATGATTACTACCAACACAGATGAGCTTTCATCATAGTCGGTAGGGTGTTTGCCTTGCATACGGTAAGTCGTGAGTTCTATCCCGGCCGGGTCATACCAAAGACTCTGAAAATGGTACGTACTGCTTTCTGTGCTTAGCACTCGGCATTTAGGAAAGAGTGTGGAAGTTAAGTTAAACACACACCACTACCAGTGGACCAGCCCCCTGCTGTAGTGACTTGGGCTACAGAAATGGAGATGGGCGCCACCCCTATGCGTCTTATCAAGACGTCTGGGATACTTTTTTTACAGCAGGACGAAGACCGTTGAATACTTTGGATACTTCATTTCCTCCGCTATCTATCATACAAGTAACAAGTAAGTAGTTATTATTCCTGGAGTACAAAAACAACATACAACTGACAAAGTACATACATAAGTTGCAGCGATTTTGCGCCATTTGGCGAGTGCCTTTCGCAATTTGGCGAAGTCCGGTGAGATACCCGCTTAATGTAATATATATTCTTCTCGCTTTCTCAAGATCAAAAGACCAAGGACTATCACTTGAGCTCAGGCCAAAGGTTCGCTCCAGCCTTTGAAGTACGCCATTTCTTTCTAGATAAGGGCATACTAGATAAAAGAGCGTGTCACCATTGTGATTTGCGCCTACGGTCTAACAGATATGCCATTCTTGCCTGCTGTGTGGGGGTCACTACGACGCTAAGATGCGCCGCACTGCATTTTCTCTGTTGTAAACACATGCAGCGTTTACTTTCATCCTCCCACGTAGGCTTAAAGGGCACATAGGCTTAAAAGGTCAGTCAATTAAAAAGTATAGTTATTATTTTTGTGTTGGCAATGGCAGGTAAAACATTGATTCAGAATGACATCTACCAACATAGATGAACTTTCAAGTGAAGTATAGATACTTGTTTTTGTGCTTGTTTGTAACATTCATTTACTACGTGCAAGGTACTGAATTATCATCTATTCAGGTGGGATTGCTATAAAGTTTAAGAGAATTATGTTTCGTCAGAATTTTGTTTATTTTTGTGACATTGAAGTCTGTATGATGTGCTACTGTATCGTTATAATGTCATGCATAGCAACTTTTTTTTGCATCTTTGTCAAAATTGTTTACAACGCTAAAATGTGTATTTTCAAGAATGTTGCAATCTAAGTTGCAGGAAGTTGTGTCGAAGTTGAGAATCTGAGACTCCAGGAAGTTAACTGTGGGAGCTAAGGCAGCTTTCGGCGAACCGGACAAGTTGAAGAAGGACTGATTGCAGCTGCTAACACTGCAGGAGCAGAACTCATTGGACTACTAGCTACTACACTCTAGCAGTGGCCATTTTGTATGGCTCATCTGGGCTTCATACTCAAATGCATCGCGCGCGCGTGTCAGTGTGACCGCAAAGGGAAAGTGTCACAAATTTGCAAAGTTGACGCAACATGTCCTTAATCTTGATTTGGGGGTCGTGTGGCATACCCAGCGGTCCCCTGACGCCACCGATGTTGTGCTCTTGGGAAAGGCTTTCCTCACTCCACCCAGGTCTAAAAACGTGTGAGACAGACACACACACACACACACACACACACACACACACACACACACACACACACACACACACACAAACACACAGACATACCAAAAACAATATCTCAATTTTTCATGGAGCTGATAGAATCAAATCAAGTCTTATCGATAACTGTGGTGCATGTGTTTTTCAAAGTGTGTTTTTCAACGTCCTTTATAGAAAGGGGACATCCTCGGGCTAACGACGCACCACATCATTATAATCCATCCAGAGGTTCTTGAGTTATGCTGACTACAACAATCCAGAAACACAAACACACAGACAGACACACACACACACAGACAGACACACAGACATACCAAAAACAATATCTCGATTTTTCAGGGAGATAATCATATCAAATCAAATTGTATCAATGACTCTGGTGTTTTTAAACATGTGCTTTTCAACGTCCTTAAAAATGAGTCATCCTCGGGCTAACGGCGCGCCACATGCGTTTTCCGGAGGCGGAGATTTCCTTAAGATAAACCGGACACGCCGCTTTAGCCACTGTAATCTAAGCTTGTTACTGGCGTCATCTGTTAGATGATACATTTTCATTTCGTGTACGTACACGTGCAACATCTTGCCTTTGTTACATTGCCAACTTGAAGAAGGCTATGTTTTCTGTGCCGCTTGTGGATAGCATACGTCTCGAAGTTATGGATGGATCTGGTAAATCAAGATTTGTCTTGAACAACTATTAGAAAAATTGTTAAGTTGAAGGGGCTACCCAGTTGTCTTTGGAAAGGAAATAGATAGATAAATCTGTGTTCTTCTTCTCGAGTCACCACTTCTATCTGCCACACACTCCCTCTCCAGCGCTCCGCAACCGCCCCTCCTCTTGGGGTCAGGGCTTCCATGTCCTCTCTGGTGCATGGCTCAGGCAGGATGGGACAGACGGGGAGGTGTCTCGTGGTCTGCTCCTGTCCGCAGTCACATACCGTCTGGACTAAGGCCCCACTTGTTCATAAGGGTCTTGCACCTTCCTGTGCCTGTTCTGAGGCAGTTGAGACATGACCAAGTTGGCCATGCCTCCCCCGCTCCTGGAGGAAGGGATTCCCTCGGGGGGATGGTGATTTTATGTGCAGCTGTCCGGTGGTGGTGAGACCACACGATAACTCTGTATGATAATTGATGTAGATAGGCGTGGATATATGGATAGGTTAAATTGTTAATTTGAAGAGAAAACCCAGTTGTCTGTGGACTTAATAGAAAAATAACTTTGTATGATATTTGGTATGTAGATAGGCGTGGATAGGTGGATGGGTGTCAGCAAAATGACGGACAAGTTTGATTAATGGCGCCCTAACGACTTTCTAGGGCACTGCAGCAGAAGTTCTGGTTTCTGTATCTTTCATTGTACGAAAATGTTATATATATAGGAGAGTGGTTCGTTCTTATGAGTGAAGACACCATGGCATGATGATGATGATATTTGGTTTGACTCAATGACTGCGGTGCATGTGTTTTTCAACGTCCTTAAAAATGGGACATCCTCGGGCTAACGACACGCTGCATGCGTTACCCGGAGGCAGGGTTTTTCCTTAAGGTAAACCGGACACCCCGCTTAAGCCACGGCGTGGATATAGGTGGATAGGATAAATTGTTATGTTGAAGGGGCAGCCCAGTTGTCGTGGGATGAAATAGATAAATAACTCTGTATGATATTTTGTTTGACTCTTACCCTCTCCCTCATGACTATAATGAAAGGCGGCATTCAGGACGATTTGAGCTTCTCATGATTAAAGAAAGGTTCAATCAAACGAACAAACAAACAAAGAAGATCGAAACTAGAAAAAAGGGAAAGTTATTGACAGATGTGATCTTTTCCATTATTTCTGCAAGTTTGACGCCATTGGTGTCTTACGTGTGATGTTATGCAAGACCATTATCAAACGTCATGGCCATATGTGTTCATAATGGCAGCACGTTTGAGAAATGGCAGGGTTGTCCTTGCCGATCCATGTATAGTTCGTACATCTTTTCATCTGTTTATACCATCTGCTGAATACGCCCAGCATGCGACATATCTCACTTTTGCGGTGGATGGCAACTACAAAAGATGAAAAGGAAAGTCAATGCCAGATGTGTTTTTAGCTGATTCTCGCACGTTGAGGTACATGTGAAGACACTGGTGCCACCCCACGCAGGATGAATTGAACTGAACTCACGTTCAAGGTGATCTCCACTGTTACATACCATATTTGTTTACAAAATCATGCGGCATTCATGCCCGAAGGCTATCTTGATGTACAGTATCAAAGTAATACAAAACACCAATGTCGACTCAACTATAATGTAGTACGTTTACTATTATGGGTTTGACTTCCTCTTTGAAGGCAGTGGATAATGAACATTCTGCTATTTATTTATCTATTTATTTGTTCGGCTGTGTACAATGTACAGCAGCCAAGGCTGCCCGACTAGCTATTGCTATTACCAGGGGCCAGCCTTGCTGCAAAAGTACATGATAAAATACAGTAGTTGCATTAGTTAAAAATAAATCATACGCACAAACAATCATACAACTCTTACCGTGAATCAATATACATAAACATACTATGAATACCACTATAAAATCTAAAAGGGAGAAAATACAGATATGGGTTGAACATTGGAATAATAGTTACTTAATACTAGACCGGGGAGATTTAAACAGAGAAGGGGTCCCCCAGTGACTTCCATGCCATAGTTTTAAAAGTAGAGAGTGAGGGGGCAGTCCGTGTGTCGGATGGAAGGGAGTTCCATAGTTGGGTGGCTCTATAGAAAAAGAAGCTATTTGCCGTATCTTATTACCAGGATGTCTAACCTTCATCGACGCGGCATTTCTTATTTAACGATAAAAAGGAACGCTTGAAGCAGGAGAAAGAAACGTCACGTACATATATATATATTCCAATTATTTGTTACTGCCGTTATGTAAGCATACATGACGAATAAATCATCATCATCTATCGGCCTGTATCAGCTGAGACCAAACAAGAAGTACATGTTTCACTCCACATTGCCCTATCAAGCATCATTTTTTCTAAATGTTTATATTCAGTCCCAGTGTATCTAACTAAAGTGTCAGTAAAAGTCAAACTTCTGCAACGCACTCGGACTCTTGGTTTCCATAAGGAGGACGCCTGAAACTATTTCCAAGAAAGACTCCTTGTAATGAAAGAACACATTATCGAGATAAATCGCCCGTATTAATTCTCTAGAAGACGTCATCACTAAAAATAACGTTAGGCCAAGACACGCTTTAGATCTACATCTAATGGAAAAACTATCACTTTCCATCACGACACACTAATTGCATTTCTACACTAATGATCACAGGAACAATAACGTTGCCATGTTGTCTGTGTAGTAAAATCTCATAGAGGCGATGAGAGAAGCAATAAGGTGAAATAAAATCTCGCTATATATATCATCTATTACCTGTTCATTAAGATGCTTAACTCATTCACAGTCATTATATTTTGTCGAAATCTAAATGTAATTGAATACGATTTTTTTTTAAATCGTGATTGAAATGACGCAGTCACTTCAAATAAGGTTACAGGTCTTTGAAATCTTGCTAAACGCTTCCCACACCTTACGGTGCACAGCGACGGCGCCCATCTCCGGTTCTATAGCCCTTGTGCCACACGGGACACTACAGTAGATGCTAGTCACTGGTAGTGGTGTGTGTTCACACTCTTTCTCATCAGGCTAAGTGATAAGCAGAGAAGGAGTTTGTTCCATTTTTCAAGTCTTTGGTATGACCCGGCCGGTGTAGACCCAAATCCTTGAGCTGCCAAATACGTGAGAGATCAGCTACTGCACCTGAGCACGACACTTTGGGAGGATTCCAGTATTCCAGTACCCCCCCCCCCCCCAGGTGTCGTGCTCAGGTGCAGCAGCTGATCTCTCACGTATTTGGCAAGCTCAGAAAGTTGGCTTGACGCCGGGATCGCACGCAAGACCTCCCGGCTGCAAAGCGAACGCTTTACCCACTAGGCCATTGCACCATGTGATACTGTAAGATGACCCAGCCGGGGTTTGTCAGAAACCACGTAAAAGCCGAAGACCGAAGAAGAAGCAAACGGACATTTAGATGATATACTCTGAAGTACAACCAGCAGGTACCCATCTGAGTAATGAGGCTGTTGTAGTGCCTTTTAACGTGCTCGAGGCACCTCCTCGACCACGGGACCCCCATTTTTCGTCCCTTCCGAAAGACGAATGCAGCTCTAACCAGGACGCCCTTCCCCGGATTTGAACTCTGCCTGTTACCAACTAATTGCAACCAGGAGCTCAACTGTGAGGCTGTGACCAACTGAGCCACGGGGACATTCCTACATCTGCTTGCAGTTACAAGTACGAAAAGAGTCCCACGTTGCAGTGCCACGTGATAAGCGCGCACGAGGATATGAATGAGCTTCGAATTCACTCAACACAAAGTTGATTATCATCAACACAATAACGCGTTGCATCCGTGTCCCGTTTTCTGGTTCATCAGTGCGTGGATGATCAGACCTACGCTTCCTTCCATTGCAACTTTTTGTACGTTTTCTACCTTTTCTGTCAGTTATGTAAATTATTGTTAGTTAGTTAGTTAAAATCCTTCCACACCATAAGATGTATAGGGCGGTGCCCGTCCCCGTTTCATAGCCCTGGGCCACACTGTGGTGCAATCACTGCAGCAGGGGGCTAGTCCACTGGCTAGTCCACTGGCAGTGGAGTGTGTTTAACTTCCATACTGTTTCAGAAGTAGGTACTGTTGGGACGGCACGACTATTAAGTCTTTGTTATGACTTGGTGCATCTCTAATCCAGTCATGTCCTGTCCGGGCGCGAACTCGGGACCTCTAGTTCTGAGTAATTTGAACCAGATGTGGTATGTGACAGAGGCGCAGACCACTACACCACAGGGACATGCCCGTAAATTATTGTATTTGGACTTTATCTTTGCCATTTGGACGACCCGTTTCTTTCAGCCAGAAATATTTATTGGGGATTTGCAAAAACTTGCATCACGTGTTGAAATGGATTGCTTCAACAAAAGTTTTGCAGTTAAAATTCGAGTGCGCCATCACTTTGTCTTTGTACTGTTTACTGTTAACAAAAAGAATCATACGTTACTGCGTGCAACGTTAACTGCATGCTTTGACATTTAGACGACCTATTTCTTTGAGCCCTCCGATATTTGGGACGGCAGAAATCGCCTCATGCCGGATAGGATTGCGACAGCAATGACGCAGGTTTTGATTCCCTATCAAAGGACATGTCCATCATTATTGGCACAACGATATGTTATAGCGCACATGTGTACGCACAACTGCTTGCGTCAATCATAACACAAGTAATCCATGGACAGCAACGTAGCAGGCAACTCTACCAACTACTATGTCATGATGAAACTAGCTGAACAGCTCTTCTTGTAAATATCTTGCGCATGCTGAAAAGGACTCGGCTACTCAATGATGACGCATGATGTAAATTTCACATTTCTTAAAGTTATAGATTTAGCTTAGCATTGCCATTCGTTTCGCAATTCCCTTTATCATATGGTTTTTAATCCATTATAGATATAATTGTATCAGTCATCAATGTAGTCAACTGTAAGTCTCGGCGCAATTCAGCTTTTGCTGCAAGGCCGATTTGTATTGTTTCCTTGAATAAAACTCCATAACTCTGCGCGCTACCAACAGCTGGAACCAAACGTTACTGAACCAGTGCCGTCCCAACAATGACCAAGTTATTGAATGAACTGCTCATTAGCAACATAGTAGGCAACTCCACAACTCTGCGCGCTACCAACTGGAACTAAACGTTCTTAACCAGTGCCATCCCCAGCAATGACCAAGTTATTGAATGAACTGCCCATTAGCAACATGGCAGGCAACTCCACAACTCTGCGCGCTACCAACAGCCTACTGGAACTAAACGTTCTTAACCAGTGCCGTCCCAGCAATGACCAAGTTATTCGAAAATTTGATCCGTGAATACCTTAGTGTTCGAAGAAAGTTTACCACTGTATTATGATTACTACCAACACAGATGAGCTTCCATTATAATTGATTATCCTAGGCTTAACAGGATGTGTAAGCGTCGTGCACGGCAGGGCCTGGTCCAATGCGCGACCTCCCGAGTATAATTACATGTGCACATCATATTTGTTGAGTTTGAACGTCGTTAATGCAATGGCGAGGGAATTATATTCTTCAATTTCGTTAATTAGGTTTCCCAACTGTCGTAATTAGCTCGTTGTCATACGTCAAACGGTAAAACGTGGGTAGAGGATGTGGCCATTAATGACAACGTGTTTTCGCGCGTGGTGCATTGACATACTTTAAATGCAGAAATGTTCGCGGTGGTTTGATGTTCGCGGTTTTCGCGGTGACCGTTTCGCGGTGAACATTTTTGTCCAGTACTGATACAGTAGCAGTTTGTAACTATAGCACTGCAGCGATCTTAAAAAACACCGCGAACACTCCATTTTCGCCTTAGCGCGAAATAAAAACCACGCGAACTTTTAAAAGTGCATTTACATTATATAACCCAACAGTCCTATGACCGAACATGGGTTCGCCCTAAGTAATAGCCTCCGGCTAGTTGGGCAACCCTGGCATGTACATGCCGAACCAATAAATAAATAAATGTATATATATATACATATATGTGTGGGAAGTTTTTTAAAAATATATTTTTATATTTTTTGTCTATTTTGCTTTCTGGACAGACTAAGGCAATGTGACACCGCACCCAAGTTTGTTGCTATAACTTAATTTAACGTTGTCACGTACAGAGAACAATAACCCATTTTCACACCTGGGTGGAGTGGGGAAAGTCGTGTTAAGTGCCTTTCCCAACGGCACAACATAGTTGGCGTCAGGAGATTCGAACCCGGGACCGCTGGGTAACTTGGGTAGAGAATGTGCTCATAAAGAAACCGTGTTTTTGTGCGACGTTTTCTTTTTTTAAATATCTTTTTATGATTTTATTCTATTTTGCTTTTTGGACGGACAAGGACAATGCGGCACTGAACTCAAGTTTTTTTCCATGACTTAATTTAACAGTCCCACATACAAAAAACAGTAATCGTGATAAGGTTAAAGTTGTTACCCTTCCACCGCCGTTTTTACTTTACACACCCGGAGTAAATACGAAGTACAAAGAAAAAATCCCTTTAATCAGCCTTCGGTAACATGTAGAGTCGTCTGTCTAGCGCTGATGAAACGCCGGGATCCTGTGTCGCAAAGGCCTCACATCCGCAGTACAAAGACATGGGTACTTCATTAAACCGCTTCGTTATCAGTCTCTTGCTGTGCACGTGTAACTTCCACGTGGCTATGTCTGCATCGGGTCCGGGGACGGGCAGACCGTTAGCTTCCTGCAGTGAGCTTTCTGTCACTTATTCTGGAGTAATAAGGTTTCCTGTGTCGTTTACATAGCAGGGGTGCTGAAATTACTTCCCCTTGGACTCGTATTGCGCATGACGCAGTAGCAGGGTGTTTGGCCGAGAACCCCGAGGTCCTGGGTTCAAATCCGGGATTCCTTGATTTGTCCCGTTGACGTTGTGCCCGTGGGAAAGGCACTAAAGACGAATTTCCTCACTTCACTGAAAATGAGTACCTAGCTTCGGTAAGGGACGTCCCTCGGATAGGAGGTCCCGTGGTTGAGAGGTTTAAAAAAAACACAAAAAACAACAACATCGGGATCCTGTGTGGTACACGCTTTGCATCCGCAGGGAAAGACGAAAATGTCAGTTCAATTAGCCTCTATACAACTTACGCGTAAAGTTACTAATCGGGGCAGGGTTTCCCCAGTTCACAAAGGCTGATTTGTCTCGTTGACGTTGTGCCCGTGGAAAGGCACTTAACACGACTTTCCTCACTTCACTGAAAATGAGTACCTAGCTTCGGTAAGGGACGTCCCTCGGATAGGAGGTCCCGTGGTTGAGAGGTTTAAAAAAAACACAAAAAGCAACAACATCGGGATCCTGTGTGGTACACGCTTTGCATCCGCAGGGAAAGACGAAAATGTCAGTTCAATTAGCCTCTATACAACTTACGCGTAAAGTTACTAATCAGGGCAGGGTTTCCCCATTCACAAAGGCTCAATGGTTCTTAAAATTCCTCTGAAAGGCTTTTTTACTCGCAAACGTACACCTGAAAAGTATTTTTTTTCAGCGGAAAACGAGAATAACAATCAACTCTTTTTAACGTGATTTCCGATGAAATCACGACCAGAGCAACTTATCGTTAACTCTTCAGTGATGAAGTGATCATGGCTTTTTATGTCTCATAAAACGAGAGTAACAGTCGAATCTAATTGCCTTAATCGACGACGACATATCAAGAGCAGAGCAACCGAGCGTAACGTCTTCAGTGGATTATTAATCATCAAAGGCATGAGTGCTCTTGCCCAGTCATAATCACAGTCTTCAAATACTACCAGACACCGTGCACAGCCACGTGCCGCGCTTACAAAAGCGAGAGTAACAATCAACTATAATTGCTTTAATCACTGATGACATATCACGAGCTGACCAACCTATTTTTTTTCACTTGAGTGGTCAAGTGATGATGGAAGGCCTGGTCTCTTCTCCAGTCAAAATCACACAGTCATCAAATACAAAAAAACACCATGCACAGCTTTATGTCTCGGAAAACGAAAGTAACAATCGCATCTAATTAGTAATACCTTAATCGACGATGACATATCAACTGCGAAGCAACCGAGCGTTACCTCTTCAGTGGATTATTAATCATAAAGGCCGGTGCTCTTGTCCGGTCATAATCACAGTCTTCAAATACTACCAGACACCGTGCACAGCCACGTGCCACACTTGCAAAATGTTTGAGGGAAAAAACAAGAGTAACAATCAACTATAATTGCTTTAATCATCGATAGCATATCACGAACTGACCAACCTATCTTCTACACTTCAGTGGTAAAGTGGTCATGAAAGGTCTGGTCTCTTCTCCGGTCACAATCACACAATCTTTCCGTGAACAACCACGTACTGCGCTTGCAAAATGTTTTAGGGTGAAAAATAAGAGTAACAATCAACTCTAAATGCTTTAATCACCGATGACATATCACGAGCTGACCAACCTATCTTTTACACTTGAGCGGTAAAGTGATCATGAAAGGCCGGTCTCTTCTCCAGTCACAATCACACAGTCGTCAAATAAACACCATGCAGAGCTTTATGCCTCGGAAAACGAGAGTAACAATCGAATCTAATAGCCTTAATCGACGCATATCAAGAGCACAGCAACCGAGCGTTACTTTTTCAGTGGATTATTAATCATAAAGGCCAGTCCTGGTCTCTTCTCCAGTCACCACCACACAGTCTTCAAATACAAATAAACACCATGCAGAGCTTTATGCCTCGGAACACGAAAGTAACAATCGAATCTAATCGCCCTAATCGACGATGACATATCAAGAGCAGAGCAACCGAGCGTTGCCTCTTCAGTGGATTATTAATCATAAAGGCCAGTCCTCTTGACCTGTCACAATCACAGTCTTCAAATACTACCAGACACCGTGCACAGCCACGTGCCCCGCGCTTGCAAAGTGTTTCAGGGTGGAAAAAACAAGAGTAACAACCAACTCTAAATACTTTAATTACCGATAACATATGACGAGCAGACCAACCTATCTTTTACACTTGAGCCAGTGGTGAAGCGATCATGAAAGGCCTGGTCTCTTCCCCATTCATGACCACACACTCCTCAAATACATATATACACCAAGCATAGCTTTATGCCTCGAAAAACGATTGTCTTAGCTTAATCGACCATGACACATCGAGAGCACAGCAACCGAGCGTTACCTCTTCAGTGGATTATTAATCATAAAGGCCGGTACTCTTGCCCACTCATAATCACAGTCTTCAAATACTACCAGACACCGTGCAAAGCCACGTGCCGCGCTTGTAAAATGTTTTAGGGTGGAAAAAAACAAGAGTTACAATCAACTGAAAATTCTTTAATCATCGATGACACATCGTGAGCTGACCAACCTATCTTTTACACTTGAGCGGTAAAGTGACCAGGAAAGGCCTGGTTTCTTCTCCAGTTATAACCACACAGTCTTTAGATACAAAAACACCTGTAAAGTGTTTTGGGGTGGAATATGAGAATAACAAATAAATCTAATTGACTTATCGCCGACAAGACTAACCTATCTTTTACACTAGAATGGTCATTTTCATCATTAAAGGCGGTGATTCTTCTCCATTCATAATCACATTGACATAGTCACCAAATACAAACAAACACCGTGCACAGCTCTATGCCTCTGACGCAGAAGTTGTTTTCGATCCAAGAATTGTTATCACCGACGACATGTCACGATCAGGGCTAACACGAAAAACAGTATTCATTCATTCATAAACATTTAATGATCATCAAAGACGTTTTCACTCGCTTTCAAACAATGTACAGTGTACTCACTATCAAACAATTTCCTTATGTCATTAAAGACTGCTTCACTCCCGATCAAACAATGCACAATGTCCTCCCTTTTAACAATTTCCATTATCACCTATGACATGCCAATAACAGAGCAACCAAACTCTCTATGGTCTCTCACCACAATCCGAAAACGCACAGTCTCCTGTCAAAAGTGGTCTATTTTCGGGCGAAAAAGCAACAATCAGCCTTGATATCCTTAAAATATCACCATAATGTCGGTAGCTTTTTATCAGAGGCTAATCGAAGCACGATGATTTCCCATTCACAAACTTTCAATGGTCGTTAAATACTTCACCACTTGCGACCAAACAACATGTAGCTGTCGATCGCTTGAAAAGCGGCTTACTTTATGTCATAAGAATAAGAAAGAATTACATTTCAAATATTCCAGTTATGTTTGTTGATAGCTATAGACCACAGGTAGAGTAGCTGCAATGTACTTGAATGCATATTGTTTAGCTCATTGTGGATCTGAATAAACTCTAACTATCATGAAAAGAGCAAGCGACTCTTAACACGTATCAAAGACAAAGCAACCAATTAACGTATAGTGTTTCACAAACTTTTAGTGATTATCAGATACTTCAACACTTGCAACCAAAACAACATGTAGCTTCTGGTCTGACTTGAAAAGCCGTTTGCTTTCGGTTAGAAAAATAAGTAACAATCTCCTTTGACTGCCTTGAAAATATTTATTTTATTCTATTGTATTTTATTCGAATTACAACAGTGCAATACACGTGGAACACAGGCAGCTATTGCTGGTGTCGTGACCCACACATAATATACTCGTTTTTACACATGGGTGGAGTTAGGAAAGTCGTGTAACGTGCCTTTTTCCCAAGGGCACAAGATCTGCGGGGTCAGGGGATTCGAACCCGGGACCGCTGTGTTCTGGGCCCAAGACCCTGCCATTACGCCACACGACCCCACTACAAGTGGCTTTAGTAGATATCAAGACGATAAATTAAAGCAAAGTGTGTCACAAGCTTTATATGGTTGTCAGATACTTCCGCACTCGCAACCGACCAACAACAACCACAGCTGTCAATCCCACTTTAACAGCGGCCTGTTTTCGGGCGGAAAAACTAGCAGCATTCCCATCTGATTAATTAAGTAGTAATTCCCACCTAATTACTTAATTGCTTAATGAGAACATCATGTAAGGAGCACGATGAAGTAACTTGTAGTACAAGGTGTGAAAGCAATCATGCAAGGCAAATGTTTTCCCCATTTACAAACTCTTAATAGACCCCAGAGACGTCATCACTTACGATCAAACGACACGCAGCTTGAAAAGTGGTTTATCGTCTTGCGAAAAGATAAGCAACAACCAGCTTTGATCGCCTTAATAAAGTCGGTCAATGTGTAATTTGCTGTCTAATTTGCAACTTTTTTCTGTCAGTAACTTTGCAGTGCATCAATGTTCTGTTTTACGTTACACCATGTATTCTTACATATCCAGGCACTCGTTTTATAGCCTGACGGCAGCGGGTGCATCTTTAAAAGTATTACCGGCGATGAAGAAATCAACTCGGAACGCATGACCCTCTCATTCATGACTCCAAGGTCGAGCTTTCGGTCCATGTCAAAAGAGATAGATGTATGTTGAACACACACACACACACACACACACACGCACACACACAGAGAAAAAGAGACAGAGAGAGAGACAGAGAGAGAGATAGAGAGACAGAGACAGACATATACAGACAGACACACCCAAAACTATATCTCCATTTTTCATGGAGATGACAACAGCCACAGCTGTCGGTCCTACTTTAGCAGCGTCCTGTTTTCGGGCAGAAAAACAAGCAACAATCAGACCTAATTACATAATAACATGTAAGAACATGTGAGTAATCACATGTAATAACATGTGAGGAGCAAGCGATGTGTAACACATGGTGAAACGAATTAATCAAGGCAAATGTTTTTCTCCATTTATAAACTTTCAACAGACCCCGGAGACGTCACCAGTTGCGATCAAACAACGAGCAGCTTGAAAATTTGGCAGAAAAATAAGCAACAACCTTCTTTGATTGCCTTGCAAATATTACTGTTATCTAAGAAGCAGCCTAGTTTAATAGGAGTCACGGTGCTGTAATGGCAGGGTGCTTGGCAGCAATTTTCTCCAATGGCCTTAATCAACGATGACATATCACGAGCAGACCAACCTATCTTTTACACTTCGGTGGTTAAGTCATGCATCATTGAAGGTGGGATCTCTTCTACGTTAATAATCACATGGCCTTCAAATACGAATGAATACCTTACTTGAAAAGTGGTTTCCGTCGGAAAACGAAGAACGACATCAACAACTAACTGCCTTAATTGCCGAGAAGACTAACCCATCTTTTACACTAGAGTGGTAGATTTCTAATCATCAAAGGCCCGAACTCTTTTCATATATTCACAATCTTCAAATACAAACAAACGCCGTGTACAGCCACGTGTTTCACGTCAACAGTGATTTCTGTCGGAAAACTAAAACGCCTGAATTGCCGACAAGTTGACCAATAGGGTGGTATATATTTTATCATTGAAGGCCTGAATTCTTCTTTATTCACAATCACACAATCTTCAATAATAACCACCATGCTCAGCCACATGTCTCACGTCAACAGTGGTTTATTTTTGATGGACAAAGAGAGCAAAGATCAACGCCAATGGCCTTCATCGCCAATGAAAAATCACGAGCAGACCTACCTATCCTTTAAACTTGGGTGGTCAAGTCTCATTAAAGGCTGGATCTCTTTTCAACATTCATAATCACACAGTTTCCTTCCTTTCACCAGTCACTACAGTTTATATATTTTTCACCTTTGGGGTCATTGAACTTGTGATCATATTACATAAGTGCACTTACAACATAAGGATTCCGCAACAGCTGTTCTCAGTTGATGCGATAGCGCCTGTTTGTCACTGTAAATCTTTGAGGGTGATTGAACTACAATGGTGCATCCACGAAACACAAACACAACAAATTGGATACCTAGCTGGTATGTATTCTATCATTGAAGGCCCGAACTCTTCTTTATCCACAATCACACAATCTTCAGATGCAAACAAACACCGGTGCACAGCCACGTGCCTCACGCCAAAAGTGGTTTCTGATTCTAGCTACAGGTGAGACACCTAGTGGAAACAATTTCATATTCCAATAAGCGATGACTTATTGATAGTCATAATCATGATGATGAAAAAGCACTAGTTTTCCCGATATAATCATAGACGACGATATAGTTGCGCCCAAACCAGTTACTCAAGCAACTGGATAAAACACACCGTGCAAGCTCATTGATTGTTATCATCATCATCTAACGTTGGGTAACCTAAATTCGTGGGGTACTTAAAGTCGGGATTTTTCGAAAACGGGGTATTTAGGGATATGTGCTAGATGCAACATAAGTAATACCGCTAGAAATGCAAACCTGACAGACTTACGTATTCAGAACACTGTCTGAAAAGCTTCGATAAGCATGGATTATAAGGCGACGAGGTCAAAAACTCTCCGTCCCTTATTGGAACAGTCCCAGGGCTTCGTGGGAGAAGTACACAACATGGTTGTCGGCTGGTTTATAAGAAAAATGTCACATCCGCTTCCTGCTAAACACAATTATTTACAAGACAACTTATTACAATCTCTTTTGCTCACCTACAACTGGATTCTAAGTGTGATTAATCATCAAAACTCCTCTCTGTTGCTACAACCTACGGCACGTGTATTTTCCCGCCGCCATATTGTTAACCAGAATCCTGTTGTCAAGCAGACGACAAAGGTTTGTGAGGAACACTTTTTTGTCTAAATGCTGCGTGTGATAGTAGACTGAGGAAGATATTTTCCTCAAAGTTTGCTCCTAACACAACAAGGAACACATGGACATAGTAGTATTACCATTGCTACGGCATCCAGCTAACTTGCCATGAATAATGTAACGTTACACGTTGCCCGATGATGACGATGGGCCGACTTTGAGTGAAGTTCTACCGACTCAACACACGGGTTGTACCCGAACTGGCCTGATGTGTGCGGTACGGCCGTTTTTTCGTGTATTTTTTTTTACTTGGACACGTCTATATCCTTAGCACTCTCCTCAAGCCAAGGATGGAACGAATAACTGCTGTATAAAATGTGATTAGCGGTAAGATATTCAAGACGAATCTTCTCTCCCGAATTAATGTGCCCCCCTGTCCGACAGCACCGTGATTGTGCGTGCGGCACACGGTAGTTTCAAGTTGAAATATTATGGTGTCAGCACGACTAGAGACAAAATCTACCATATATATTATTAGTGCAAAGATAGTACATGATACTGACAGAATAATAAAAAAAAGGATGTTTTATTGTTCTGCTAGATTGATTTCAGTCAACCATTATCGGAAAAATCCCGAATTTAGGTTACCCAACGTTATATCTTGATGAAGGTTAGACATCCAGGTAGTACGATACGCCAAAAAGTTACTTAATAAGAAACTGGATAGAATTTTGAAACAGACATTTCAGACAGCATCCGCTATCTTTCGTCAGTGACTAAGGAAAGATCTGGCAGCACCAGGTTTTAATCAAAATTCTGAATAGATATGAGGTGAAGATGGTTCTGCCAGATCTTTCCTTAGTCACTGACGAAAGATAGCGGATGCTGTCTGAAACGTCTGACTGTTTCAAAATCTGTATCCAGTTGCTTGAGTAACTATTTGGCGTATCTTATTACCTGGATGTCTAACCTTCATCAAGATATAGATGATGATGATGATGACAATCAATGAGCTTGCACGGGTTGTCTGGTACAGGGCTTACAGAACATCATGGAAGACAGGGGCGCTTGGAGATGTAAAGTGAACATAGCTCGGGCTAGACGCCCGTGATGATCAATCAATCAATCAATAACCTTTATTTGAACTGAAATGTCCTGTCGGTCTTGGCCGCTCTTCACAGAGGTCCAGTTTGAGGGGGAGGTCACGGGAATATATATACGTTAATGAAGCTAAAATTGGGGTCAAAATCGGGGTCCCGTAGTCGAGCATCATGCTTCACCTCTATTGAGGATGACTGTTTCACCTTAACTAACGTGGCACAACCATGGCACGCGCGGTGAAGGCTACTTAGTCGAAAACAAAGGCTATTTCCATCGCAACAGGGTAGCGCGTGCGTCATACCCCAACGGTCCTTCTGTGGCACCGACCTCGACTTTGAGGTAACTTTGCGCGCGTGGCAACATCAGGAGCAATCAGAAGAAAAACGTCTGGTCTGCGTTGATTTAGTTAGATGTACAGAACAAAACTGCTGTTGTTTTCTACTTTGACCCACCGTTGTGCAGCCTGGTTATCGAGCCTATAAAATGACTTCTTCGGCCACTAACCCACAAAATGTTAATACAGACTTGAATTTCCGCTCAAGTGTTAAGGATCCCTTAGGGCCCTGTCACACCTGTGCGTATATTCAGGTGCGCATGAGTTCCGCAGTAACATTTTTTGGGGTTTAAGTAAATCTTGCGGGTAGGAAGTTGTTTTCTACTTTGACCCACCGCTGTGCAGCCTGGTTTTTGCGCCGAAAAAATGAATTCTTCGGCCACTAACGTTACCTTGCCAAAAAAATGTTGATACGCAACTCATGCGAACAAGAATTTATGCTCAAGTGTTAAGGGGCCCTTAGACACACACTCTCGGGGAGCGCGTGCCTTGTTGCCGCAGCCTCGAACATCAATTGAATTGAAAGTTTATTGCAAATTCCTGCCCGTAGGCTAATTGCAATAAGAAACTTTCTGTGGCAGAACTTTGGAAGCGGCGGTTAGAGGCAATTAGACGACAAAGTCAGCATCCACTCAGTTTGGACGTAATAAACAGCGGGGTACATTTACTAACTACAAAGAGATTGTCACTCATACGCCGTGTACTTAAAATAATTAGTCTCGGCGCTGTCTGTCTATGTTTTATGTAACAGTTGGGTCAAGTAATAGTTACGCGTTCTAGTTATATCTACAAATAGTTGATCACTTAAGACAGCCCTTGAAGTATGCAGTCTCTACGCGTTGTCAAAGCCTGTCTACGTTTGATGTGGATGTACGGTGTAGCGGGGTTTCGTTATGTAAAGGTATCACAGCCATAGGATAAAGTCACAAAGCATAAAGCTACAAATTTTCTTCATACAGTCAAGTCACGTAAGCCACTTTTACATAACAGGAAAGTCGATCGGCCAATGATTCTGCGAGCGCTAGCTTTAGATGACATCTTCAGCAATAATACCCCCGGATAATCCATGTATAAAAATTATTTACATAAGCAACTTATGTCCTTTCATAAGAAGATTGATACGAAACTCATATGCACTCTTTTAAAATTTTGTTTTGTTATTAATCAATTGAAGAATACACAGGACACAAATGTGATGTACTCTAGCCTGGAGTCCAGCCTTATCAGCTTTAGTACGCTACTCAAGCTCCGCTCCTCGGCTATTGGCGAGGAGCGGAGCCTGGGTAGCGGACTAAAGCTGATAAGGCTGGACTCCAGGCTAGATGCACTCTAGCAGTAGCTAATATCATAAATCACCTCTAAAAATATAAAATTACAACTGACATAGACAAATAACAATAAGTAACAGCATTTGGGTAGTCCAATACAAACAAGCAATGTAAGCAATAAACAATCAATATTTACTACGGACTATATGAAGCATGCGGACTTGATATACGCACAAGCTTCTAAAGTTAAGTAACCAGTCCAAACAATCTTAAAAAGCCTGTGCACATTTTATGTAACAGCGAGGTCAAATTACGTATAGGCTTCGCGGCCGGAGTACAAATGGAAAAGTCATTTTCTTCAGCCTTTAAAAACGTAAGAAGTAGTAGTCCACTGTGTTCTGCTGCTGCAGTGGTCTGAACAACCTGCAGCTGCAATCAATCTTTCCTTCCACTTTTTCCGGTTGATAACGTAACATGTGCGTAAACTGATCAATTTAGATATAGTCCTTTGAAAGTTTTTATAGTTTGTATAGTTAACTGCGGATCGGCCTCTGTTGTAAATGATTTTCAAGACGATGTAATGATACCACATACCACTTTGCCTTCGAGAAAGCAACGTGTAAATCAATTTACTGACCTAGTCGTTTGAAATATCTGCCCAATTTTTTTAGTGAAAAGAGAATCATGTTTAAGTCGCAAAGGCTCTACATGAATGCAATACTAATTATAAGAAAAATTAAGCGTCTACGCAAAGAACGTGTTAACCATACATGTAAGTTGTCAGGACGAAATGGTAAACATCTGCCTAGTTATGATCGAACGGTGTCCGGTGCTATACCGTAGGCTCAGGATCCGACACTACAAAGAACACCTAACCTTACACCGTGAAGGAACATGAAAACTAATCTATCAAGATGCAATGATAAACAGATTTGCCGAGTTATGATGAAACGATCGCTGTGTTGTCCCGTAGGCACCAAATCAGGACTACAAAGAACACCTAACCTTCAGCTTCTACGCAAGGAAAGTGTAAACTGATTTATGAAGACGCAATGATAAACAGATCTGCCGATCATGTTATGAGGCCGGTAGTTCCTGTAGGCACTGAATCCGGACTACAAAGATAATTTCACCTTACTCAGCCCTCACAAGTTATGTTCATACAGCCTTGTAAATGTCATAACTTAATGCTTTTAGTTTTGATCACACCAACGAAATGTTGTTTTCTGAAGTTTTCGTGTTCGGAGTTGAAAGAGGAGATAGTGAGTAACTCGCGAAGTGCATAAGACCATACTATGTAAAACAAGTCCATCTCAGCCTATATCTTTAACATCACAAATATACGAGAAGAAGCCGAACCTACTAAAAGTATTAGAAATCCTGCAAGTGTCCTTATAATTCATAACGTTATGTACTTTACCACGACGTCTTTCGTATCTGCATGCCTGTGGTTAGCACGATAGGGCATGAATGTACCGTAAAACGTTATTGAAGGCGTCTCTGCTGTAACTGGAGAGGGTGTGGCTTCCGTGCAGTTTGCCTTGCCGACGAATTAGAATGCAGAGGAGAAAGAAGGTAATAATCAAATCAAATTAATTGTATTCATCCCTCATTCGTGGGACTGGCAACGTCAGTATGGGAGACAAAACTTGACAGCGAGGGCACCTTATGGCTTCTGTAGTACAGCAGGCAGAGAGGGAACAGAATGTTTACTAACAAGTCAGCTGTGGCGATTCGATTTACCCCCTATGTTCCGACACCCTTATAGACCAACACCCCGGTATAACCCTAACCCACACTAACCCCAACCCTTACCCAAACCCCAGCCTCAACACCAACCCCAACGTGAACCCACCCTAACCCAACCTAACCCAACCCTAACCCACACCTAACCTCAACCCCAACCCCAACCCTTACCCCAACCCCAAACCCAAACCCAACCCTAACCATGCACAACCCCAACCCTAACCCTAACCCCAACATAGGCCGGTGTCGGAACGCATGGGTTCGGGAAGTAGTGGTGTCAGAACATAGGGCCGTTCCTGAAGAGTTTAAGCAGAAAATCCACGCAGTTTTCAACTGACCTTATACTTAGCAGTTGTAGAAAGAGTTCGGGTCGGGATATGCATTGATAAGACGGGGGCATGGTCCATTTGGGGTCAAAGTGCACGTTTGTTAACCCCCCCCCCTCCCCAGTTAGCCATAAACAGACTTACTACGGTATGGAACTCTGGTTGAACTTGGTTCTACTCTGTTCGTGTTTGACCTTGGCTAACGGTACGTGACGTTCCATATGACCTTGACATGTCACCCGAGCTTAGTCTGCGATGCTCTGTGTCAGCTAAAATATTTCATTCCTAATGTACTTTGGGTACGGGGCACTGAGTTCCGAGATTGGAAGCCACCGACTGGCCCAAAACGTGAGCGTTTCCCTGACATTCTTGTTGGTATTCGTCATCCAGTCGTTGGACAGATTCTTTTCGTTGACAGTCGAACCGCAGGTCACCGTAGAACGTGTTTGTCTCTAAGATACGGGGTACGCCAGGTCTAGGTTTGATCGATGACCCCGTTGCATGGGGTTAACAACTACTATACCTTTGGTCCGAAAATAATAGACCTGCATAATGTATGCACAACTAGATGCATACAGTGCAAAATGTTAAGAACAATTTGTCTTGCATTAGCGGTTGCAAATCTCTCACAGTTTCTTAAACGCCACTCTCTTTTTGGCAGGTTCATTGGGGGGGGGGGGGACTTAACCGTCAACCTGCCAAGGTAGCACTTTGGAACCAGAGTTGCATTGAGTTATGGGCTTACACTACGGGAAACAGGTTAAGAATGTGTGCCAAATGGGCCAACTTAATAAAAGAGCCGATGTATAGATTTAGCATCTGCCTCTTTCCAAGAATGATTTTAAGAGCATGCTAATGTTTTTTTTTCCTTGTTGAAAGAGTCGGCGAGTACGGTAGTCTTTGTTCTTTCCATTTTTCATTTCTAGCTCGTCAAAAACTGCTGCTCATCTCGTTTGACGGACTGAGATGGGACTACACCGACGACGTGGACACTCCTAACTTCGATGACGTCTCCAGGTCCGGAGTTCGAGTCCCGTATATGACGCCATGTTTTGTCAGCCTCAGTGCTCCGTGTCACTGGACCATGGCGACAGGTAATAAATTAATACACCTAAGCAATATAGAAAAATTTATATTTTTAGTGAGTTAAGACAAACCATTGATTATTGATCGGGACCGTTGTCCTTATCACAATCTGCACTCAGCACAATAAATAAGCAAACTTTATTTTTTTTTGGAATGCTACTCAAATATCTTAAGGATTTAGAAAATGGAAAATTTCTTTAAACTTCATGTTTAAGAATGACATTCGAAGCTGATCGGAGTGAATGAACGTTCGTCTACCTACACAAAGTTTCAAGTCAGGTCGAGTAAAGTCGGATCGGGTGAACGCATGTGCTGATATATGGGGTGAAACAGTGAACTTCACAGAGCTTAGGCAGGTGGTTGGTGTCCACAAATGAGTTATTTGTGAATCAGTCTACTCTATACATTGCTTACTTATAAATCTATGAATGAATGAATATTTGAATGAATATTTAATTTTCGTGTCCTGTGACTTGATAAAGTCGCCCAGCCCATACGGACTTACAGGACACCAAATTGAATACATAAACTTGACATACGATAATGTTAGTAGAGGTACAGTGATAAATCATAATAATCATCTACGAGGGCGAAAAGAAGTACGTACGCAAATGTCCACGTCAGGTCGAGTAAGGTCGAATTTGATCCGAGTTAACGAACGGCCTTCACACTAGGTGTAGGGTAAGTGTCATTTCAGGTGAATACATTTACCGATATGGAGGTGACCCATGGAGCCAAGGCAGGTGGTTGTTGTGCACAAATGGCTTACTTAGTGTAACAGTCTACTACAAATTGCCTACTTATGAAACTACGTGAACGAAAATACGTTTACAATGCCCCAGGGTCAACATTTTCCTCACAAGCAAACAATCATGTACTCGTAATTATTTTTGCGCACACTTTGTTGTCTACTTCAGCTGCCTACTTGCATGGTTCGCTTTCATAACCGCTCATGCATTCATCTCAGCTGATCTTTCTTTTCCTTTCCTAGCCATTCGTGCAGACGGCCGTTCGTTCACTCCGATCAAATTTGCACCCATGCAACATGTTTTTATGGTTCTCAAAAGTCCAGAAGGTGAGCGCAATGATAAAACTTTTAATTTCTTCTAGTCGATCCAACCCATAGACAGAAGCTCACCACACAAATTTCCAGCCGAATCTTTGGCCTTCTTCGGGTGTGTCATGACCAATCCAGTTCGGGCACGTGACTTCCGGAAACGTGACGTCATTGACGTCAGTAGTTGATTACCTATCAACTCAGTTGCCCTTTCATGCTAAGAATCATGGAAGTTAAGTGAAACGTTTGTCCTGTATCAAATGTTTTTTAATCTTTTCAGTACAAGTTTACATCTTTTACTCCTTATAAGGACAATACCCAGAAAGCCATGGGGTTGTCCACAACGTCTGCTATGACGTCACCACGGGAGAGCGCATTGATTGGCCGGACAGTCTGACCAATAGCAGGTGGATGGATGCAGGGGCAGAGCCCATCTGGATAACGGCCAAGAGACAAGGCAAACGAGTAGGCACGTACTTCTTTCCCGGAGGGAGTGTCGACATTAAAGGGATGCGCGCTGACAAGATCGTTCCCATGGGAACAACAACGAACACGCTAGAGGACTGGTAGGTGTAATTTCCAAGCAGATGTTGGGATGTGGTTTCGCTAGGTTTCCCGTCTGGCACGAATCTATATTTGTAAAACATAAACATACACACATACACACAAACACACAAACACAAACAAACACAAATATTCGCATGTTATTTCTAAGCATGAAGTTTATAGAAATCTTTCAAGGTCTGGTCTAGGCTCAAAGGAGCGTTCCACTCCAGAAGCGGGAATTGTTATTCATAATTTATGTATGTACAATGATAAAATTACATATATTCATATTTCTTTTCTTTGTTAAGGAAGGAGAGAGTGGACACCGTGATGATGTGGTTGTCACGTGACGACCTTGACCTCGTGACCTTGTACTTCAGCCAGCCGGATTTAGACGTGCACTATCACGGAGTGGGGTACATTTTTTCTTTGACATCATTTCCCCACACTGTATGTATGTATGTATGTATGTATGTATGTATGTATGTATGTATGTACATGTATGTATGTATGTATGTATGTATGTATGTATGTATGTATGTATGTATGTATGTATGTATGTATGTATGTATGTATGTATGTATGTATGTATGTATGTATGGATGGATGGATGGATGGATGGATGGATGGATGGTATATCCGGTAAACCGCCTCATGGCGTAACAGACCAGGTTTGCACTGAACAGTACAAGCTGCATATCCGGACAGATATATTTGATTCACTCACATCGGGAAGGATCTCTATTCTTTTCAAGAAGCGTATTTTTTTTCTTTTACGTGCTCGAGGTGTGGCTCTCCTCACACACGGCACCTACATTAAACTCGTGTAAAGTGCCTTTCCCAAGGGCACAACGTCAACAAGACAAATCAGGGGACACCCGATTGGAACCCTGCCACTGCGCCAACGAGACGAACATGGAAAAATACGACAATAAAAGTAACACATGATAAAAAGTTTTGTTTTGACAGCAATCGCCTAGAATCAGTTCGTTGATAACATGTACCGTAAGTGTGAAAGGCGTCCGAAAGCCTTGATGAGTTTGCTACGTGAATCTTCTGCTGCTATGAGTGCTTATTATTGGTAATTATTATTGGTAATTATTAGCGTTATTTCCAGAAATAGAAATCATAAAGTGCATTTTCCGGTTAACTGAAGGCCGACGAATTCGTGTCTTATGCTTAATGGATGCATTAGTGGAGTCGTTAATTGATTATTCAACTTAAGTGACGTTCAAGAAAACGTCCATGCAGCGTGAAACGATTTCGCAAGTACTCGATCGAATGTTTCAAGTGGTTTGTTTTCAAAATTTACCTGGTGCATCTAAGGTGATGGCGGTAAAATGGCGTTCCTCTAATTCTTCGAACTTTATTTCACGCGACTGTGAAAGTAACATGTATCTTTCTATCTGACCTCAACAATACTTTAAAATTCAGTGCTGAATTTTTATCTCCATGAAAAATGGAAATATATTTTTGGATGTGTCTGTGTGTGTTTGTCTGTCTGTCTGTCTGTTTGTCTGTTTATGTTTCCGCACTACTGTAGTCAGCATAACTCAGGAACCTCTTGATGGATGAAGATGAAATTTGGTATGTTGGCAGGTGTTGTGAAGCCGAAGTTCAAGGTCGATTTTGGGGCCCCTGGTTAAATCATGTAACCCGCGGTTAAGAAGAAATGGCGTTCTTTTAATTCTTCAAATATTTATAAATGTTATTTCATAAGCCTGTCGAAATAAAGGCACGTAACTATCCTTGTGAGTCAACAATTGTTTAATAAAACGCTGTCTTTCAAGTTCCTCATAAGGAACCGATCAAGCAAATATGATATTTCTGTCAACATTTTTTATACCAGGTCGGAAGAGAGGAAACGAATGGTGCGTCAGGTAGATTCTGTGATCGGATACCTGCGGGAAGAAATACGTCGGAACGACCTGGAAGCGACGTTGAACGTCATCATAGCGTCGGACCACGGCGCCCAGGACGTAAACACGTCACCTCATCAGATCGAACTACTAAATTACGTCCCGGAGTCGTACCTACAGTTCTATCTGGCCGATTATGGTCCACTAGCGATCATTCAGCCGAAAGAGGGGAAGCTAGAAGAGGTATGTTTATGCTATAGAATAGACGAGTTTGCTTGTTTGTATGTATGTATGTATGTTTGTTTGTTTTTGGGCGCTGTGCACCGGTTTTTGTTAAAGGCCACCCCACTTATCGAAATAATAGGCCTAGGGGTCCAAGTGTGAGTTGTTCAAACTTTACAGTCTGGTCTCTGGACTTACATTTTGGAAAGGTGATAGTCACATGTCAATCCTTCCACATAATGTGGCAAATCTGAATTGATTGATTGATTGATAAGAATAAATAAACGAGAGCTTACGCTTTGTTTAAACTATCATGTTCAAAAGGTGCTTAATTATAACGGGTCTTTCTTCTTATTTATTTCCAGGTGTACACGCTGCTCAGTAACGCTCACCCCAACATGACTGTGTACAAGAAGGAAGACTTCCCACCTGACCTCCACTGGGCCAACCACCCCCGTGTGCCGGCCATACTCGCCATGGCAGACCCCACCTTCGTCATATACTCGGTAATGCTAGGGGTACATTCGCACAGGTGCCCGTAGGGGCCGTAGTCCCGGCCGGGCCCAGAAGCCACAAATTTGTCCCGGTGGAATGCCGAATTATGCTAGGGTCACATTTCCAAGCCGGGGGCCGACCGGGCTGTTTGAAAAAACAAAGAATAAAAGCTGCATATCAAGTACATACATAGCGTATGGTAAGGAATAATTTTTAAGAGTTTTGTGTTTTGTTGTCTCCTATAACATAGTTTTCGTTCCCGCAAGCTGCCCGGCCGGGCCCTGTGTTGGAAATGTGACCCTAGCATAAGAGGGAGGGCGTGTACCTCAGGTGTTCTCACGATTAGCTCACGGCGTCTATTTGTTACTGGGTCCCGGGTTGATCATAACTCCGAGGTAAAAAAAAATCCGGGGCCCTACCGAGCCCAAAAATAGCCTGGTAGCTACAGGGTGTTCTACGAGGTAACGCAGGCGTCCCGCCGGCCGCCCGAAAGTGCAACAAAAAAACAGCCCGTAAAATACTCGACGGGGCCCCTTTTTCCAATTGTGACCGCACCATTATGGTAGGATCGCATTTCCAAACAGGGACCCGGCCGGGCTGTTTGTAGGAACAAAACAAAAAATAGAAGTGTCCATCAAGAAACATACAGAAATTATGCTCGTGACTAATGATATTTCCAAACAGGTGCCCTGTTGGGCAGTTTGCGGTAATGAAAAGAATGAAATAAGAGAAAAGAAAACACACAAAACGTAAGAAAAATATCAGGCATGAACACAAATTGTGTATATCTTTTTAATCAACGTTACACTTGTATTTTTCGGTGGTTTGTCCTCATTTTGAGGTCGTCATGACGAACTTGAACTATTTCTGTCGATGTTGAATAATAAAGCACCCATGACGTAATCTCTGACGTCAATGGAGGTCTGCTTCTTGCTACAATTACCGCACTGAACCGCGAATCAGTGTTACATTGTGGCAAAATGTACACTGTTGCCAAGCGAAGCTGTAATTCCATTTCATCATTTGTACATAATCAGTGGCGAGTGGAAAAATAAACTCTAATCTCAAATGTGCAGGCTTGCAGAACAAACTTTACAGAAATATTTTCTGATGAAAAACGACATAAACGAATTGAGAAGACACGGAATTACGACATCTGTACCAGAAAGAATTATCTGTGTGTGTGAAAATGACTTTTACAAGAGACTTGTTGGCGCGGTCATTTGTTTTTCGCTTTGCTTGCAATTTCCTTATGCCCATTGGGTCGCTGTTGCTAGTTAGTTTAATATTTCTATACATGTATGATTAAGTTCTTTTTGTGTTATATTGAGAGACCCAGGTAGCATACATAGCAGGCTCAGCGGATGAGAGAAGTAAAAACAGGCGCAAGCAAAACAGTTCAGCAATATCAGCGAACGTTACTTTTAAGTAACGTTCGCTGATATTGCTGAACTGTTTTGCTTGCGCCTGTTTTTGCATTAAAATGTTATGATTGGCATAAAACTTTAATGTCAAAAACGCTGGCGTTGAGCCATCTGGGCATAGAATTGGAAATAAAACGAAAAAGATTTTATAGGTTGAAAGTCCATGTTGGTAGTTGATACGGCAAATTTTGAAACAGTCAGACGTTTCAGACAGCATACGCTATCTAATTGCTTGAGTAACTGGTTTTGGCGTATCGTATTACCTGGATATCTAACCTTCATCAACGAAACAATAGCTTGATAATGAAAACGCTTATCATTTAATATATACAGTTCTACATTTGAATTCTGTTATCTGGTGTTTGGATCGAAGATGCATAGCCTCCATTACAGACTCCTTCCGGCTGTTTTCTTTTTAATGTTACAGTTTTATCATTAGATTTTAAGGAAAAAATATGTAACAGTAAATAAGAAAACTGTAACTGTAATAAGAAAACAGCCGGAAGGAGTCTGCAACGGAGGCTAGAAGATTCACTTGTTGTTCCATCCCCTGTGCAGACGTACCCCGGCTACCCTCCCCTGTTATCCGAACACGGCTGGAGCCCGAGGCTACCGGACATGAGGGCCTACTTCCGCGCCTTCGGACCCAGCTTCAAGGTGGACTATGACGTAAGCACCAGCCTCACAGGCAATGTTACTATTGTTTGAACCAAGTACTGTAGGAGCATTCTCAAAATCGATCCTGGGGTCGTGTGGCGTACGTAAGTAACGGCAGGGTGCTCGACTCAGAACTAGAACCAAGAGGTCCCAAGTTCGAATCCCCCTGACGCCACCGCCACCGTTGTTGTGCCCTTGGGAAAGGCACTTTACACGACTTTCCTCACTCCGCCCAGGCTTCTAAAAATAGAAATGGATATGCTGTTATCTGTACGTGGCACTGTTAATATAAGTTATGAAAACTTGAGTGCAGTGCCACGTCGTCATTGTCTGTCAAAAACCGAAGTAAAAACAAAAAAAAATCGATCAAAAATCCCAATCGTACTTTCTATCGTCAGAGACTCCGTTCGCAATTTTTACTGGCACTAAGTCTGGCAGAGATCCCTATCAGATTCTCTGCCCACATAACATAAACTCAGATCGGGATCTCCCCCCTAACATATATATTGTTGTTGTTTATTGTTGTTTATTTATTTCGCACTTAAAAATATACATACATAAGAAAGAAATACAAAAATAAATAAAACAGTGCAGGGCAGGCCAAAAAGCTTCTGCTTATGTAAAGGCCTACATTGAAAGAAGTCACTGAAGCATACAGAAACGCCCGTGCTGCCGCATACGGAACCACTCCCGAGCAGCCAATTACTCACGCCGCAGACCGGCATCTTCTCCAGACCGTAAAATGGGAGTCAGTCTCTGAGCCAGTGCCAAGAGAGAGAAAACATTTATAACGTTACGTGCATTCCGAGCATGCAGGGCCATGCGTGTTAACGCATGCAGAAACGCGTTTGAAACACTCAATTTGGCATTCCGTAGACCAGAACTACCTGCAGACCGTATAATGATTTTCTGCATCTGCCTCTTTCATCATTCTATGTACCAGTGACCCAGGGTGGTCTCGCCTCGGCTTTGCCTTCTCCCTCTGCCTCAAGGTACCGATTCATTTTATTGATTGAGGGGCATCGGAGAAGGCTTCATGTAAAGCCCCCCTCTCACTGGACTCGCGGCACGCTGGCGGCGTCGCTGTGCCCTTAATTGAATCTGTGTTACCCTTTACTTTATAATGGGAATATCTTTCAAAAAGTATAACCAAAAAGACAACAAAACACATAAAGCTTAAAAAGATTCGTTTTTGTCGATGAAATTCGTTGAGTGCTTTGTAGATTCGATCGACCGCAGCGACGCCGCCAGCGTGCCGCGGGTCCAGTGAGAGAGGGGCTTAATAGTCTCTACCAGACTAACTGTGGACTGACTCTACAGGCTAATCATTCCTTTTTCTGCCGAATTCTACTATTCATACGCCCATAGGAGGGCCTGGTGGAGGCTAGGGGCTTAACACACCAGGGTACCACGCATGCTGTAGCCTCCGCCAGGCCTTCCTATAGCCATGGGATGGTGGAAAGTAAGATTCGGCAAAAATAGGGCGAATCATTAGCCAGGAGCTCGTGAGTGACTCCACGGGAACAGTACGAGTCTTTTCCCCTACTTAGTCTGTTACTCAACGGTGCCAGTCAGTGCGGCAAAACTCCTCTGGCAAAAGTATTATTCCTATAGCCAACATACAATTATGTAGTTAGTCTACTAGAGAATTAGCGATTAGATTCCCATGCAGACACTGAGGCCGAGTGTGCCTAGCCTCCACCAGACCTTCCTACGGGGGCACGCGTACGGATCGTAGAATTCGGCAAAAAAGGGAATAGTTGGCCAGTACAATCAGTCCACGGTAAGGTATATTTTTTCCCCGCGGAGTAAATGAAACCCGCTAGTTTAACTACATGTGGTATCATGCGTTTTTATGTACAACTTGCTACATAGAGTAATATATATGATTGTAATATTTTCTATTCGTATAAACTTCTATTGAGACAGATGCAGATACATATATACAGAATCCCGTTATACTGTCTTCAAAGTTTACCAGTCTGTTAGCGAATTAATGCTTTCACTATTTAGTTTCAGTGGGTATGCAGCATGCTCCTACAGTCTTCGATTAACCTCCATTAACATTAATCCGCCGGGTTACATAAATCCGCCACTTTGAGAAACAGTGGGTGTTAGAGATCTCTAGTGCAGCACCCCCCAGGTATGCACAGTTTAGATATACAAGAGTGCATTATACTGGGGGACGTTTGGCTGGAGATCTGTTTGCACGTATCTTTTCAGGGTGGCGGAATAAGCTATGTACCCCGGTGGAACTATCTTAGTAGATGTTACATGCAGTAATATTTCTTCTCCCTAGGTGGCGCCGTTCGAATCGGTTAATCTCTACCCGCTCATGTGCCGAGTGCTGGGCGTGGCACCGGCTCCGAACAATGGCACCCTCTCATTGGTCGGGAACATGCTACGAGATGACGTCAGCAGTGGACATCTCTTAGAATTCAACATGGCGGCTGTAACCATGGCAACAGCAACTGCCATTTTGTTGAGTTGTCAAACTTAAATTCTACGACGAAAATATTGTTATAATAGTACTACAATGGAGTGATTTTATTGCTGTTTTTCGTTTGAGTGTTTTGTTTAGTTTGTAAGGTCATGTTGATTTGATTATATGGACGACATCAGCGCGCGCATCAATTTTCGTCCGTTTTCAGCTTTGCTGTAAATCGTAAAAAGCAGCTACAAAATGAGATCATATATCCTGTAAATTGGTAAGAAATATTTCAGAAAACGGATACTAATGTCGTAGACTGCCAAAGTCAATTCCAAAGCGGAAGAAGACGTTTTGAAAGAACAAAAATGAAGAATCTATATTTCGGTTTACCAGACTCTGTGTGTTTAGTTTTGTTCATCCTTCCTGTCAGTTCCAGACCACGCAGATTTCATAATGAAAGCAACTTTTTTGCCAAACCTTTTTTTTATTTGCACGCTCGCATCAGTTTTGGGGTCCACAGAGGATGTGCTCCATATAATCAAATCAACATGGCCTAAGTTTTCAAGACAAAAACGCTGTAACGTTATACGGACAGAAATCAGTTTTTACTAACTATAACATCAAGATATGAACCTAACATAAGATAAAGCAGCATTCAAATGAATAAGTACGGACCTATGTTCGTTTCTACCTTGAAAAAAACATTCAGTGTGAAGCTAGATACATTTTACAAACGTGTGAGTGTTCACAAGTATACGCAGTGTGTCAATGACTCCTATTGAAACTCGATCGAAGTACATGTAGGCCAAAAGGCAACTATATTTGGAACGCTACCTTAGGCTTAGCGTTGCATGAACTTTGTACGCACCCTAGTGTATTAATAACAGTCTGCTTAGCATGAACTTTGTACGCATCCTCGTATATTAATAACAGTCTGCTAAGCGTGTAGCGTTACTCGCGTGCTAGGTTGTCATTGTAAACAAGCGTAAACGCCATGTATGCAACATTATATAGTGGATGGACCCCAACTACCACACCCTCGCTGTTGGTACTAGTATGTATATCGTTTCTTCTATCTACTTCTACAGTGCGTTTACTTATTGTAATCTTACGCATGGCCGTAATGATATTTCGTCCAAAGGAGACGTCCGTGATGCAGTTAGCCAAACGTGACGTAAGTACTAAATCTTCAAATTCGATAGGGTGGGATTTTCATAGCCTCTACCAGGCTCTGCGGATCGCTGGAATAATAGTAGAAATACGCTATCTAGAGTGAATAGTATGCTAGGCATAGCATAGGCTGTAGGCCTCGGAAGGAGAGTCTATATTTTTACCGAATATATACCGGGATATCGGGTGATAGGCTGGGCGGATCCCGAACTTACCCGAAAGCCGACCTCGCCCGAAGTGTGCCCGAAGGGCGCTCGTAGGTGGGCGCCCGAAGGGCGCCCCATGGCGCCGCAGGCGCCCAGCGAATTCCTCGCGTCACATTGGACGACGGGGGGCCGTCGGGAGTATTTGCATAACTATGGGGTAGGATGTCTTACGCAACTGCTCAGCGGGGAAGACAAACTCGCTATTGTTTTGAGTCCGCGGAGCTGAGGCCTACTGCCCATGGGCATAGGGGAGTTGGCTACGGAGAGAGGGATACTCTATTAACTAATAGCCAATTTCTACTATGTTTCTAGCGATTTTCCCCCTTTTTTCTGTAAAACATGTTTGATAAGTCAAGTATTTCGTCTGAGCAGAAAATAAGTATTTCCGCATACTTCCACGTACATCCTGTCTGCATGGTCATGACAATATTTTAAGTAACTGAGACTTTCTTAAGATCGCTATCATTGGCTATCATTGAGAATTGTTCTCACTAATGAATCTGTGCGTCTCAGTGGCAGACGTTTTCTGTCAACAAACAGCATAAGCACAGAACACGGTTTACTTCCAAGTCAACCTTTAGACTAGACAAACCTAGGACAAATGCCTTGAAGAAGACCTTTATGTAACGTTACAGAGCTGTATCAACATGGAATCAGCTCCCGGTAGAACTACAGACCACCCTTTCTGCACGAACTTTTAAAGCTAGACTCTGTGAGCTGTTATTATAAGGTATAGAACTGAAGTGAAGTGTCATTGGAAATTGTATTGTAAATAATTTTATTCAATTATCGTTAATGATGTGCCTCTAATTTCAAGCAAATCGTATGGAATTTCAAGTAGGACTATGAACTATAATTTCAATTATTTTCAGTAAACACGTACGACAACTAGACGGTAATTCTACTGACATGCTACTACCTGTAATTAATGTACATATTTGATGGTTTTTCGTTATGTTGTCATCGTTACTGTATGTATTGATTGTTACAGTGTGTATGTTGATAAGACGTCCAGGAAGACTAGTACTAGTCAAAGTCATCACATGCAGTTCTACAGACAACACGTGATCCAAACGTTGTTGTGGCATCATGTGGCTCAGTGCTTGCCCAAGAATCGAGCGTTTCTGGATTTCGAACCCTGACAGTTCCCAATCAGCCAATGCTGTGACCCAAGTTGGGGAAAGGCTAGCCTGAGTGACATCCTGTTTCAGTTCCAGGCTCTACCTTCCTGGAACAGGCTCTACCTTCCTGGAACAGGCTCTACCTTCCTGGAATTGAAACAGCCTTCCTGGAATTGAAACAGGATGACATTCAGGCTGGGGAAAGGCACTTAACACGAATTTCATCACTTCACTCAGGTAAAAATAAGTACCTAGCGTCGATTAGGCTATAGGGATGTCTTCTCGGGCGGTACATACAACGTTAGATGGAGGTCCCCAGTTTCATCAGGTTTAACACAATCATACTAATGTAAAAGAAGATCTAGACTTGACGCAGCTACCAAATCTACATCGATATTAATGGTGCTAACGTTTTACAAGATCTACTGTCATCTTTAGAGCTGTTTTTTTTATAATGAATGCACTCTTTTATATATTTTCCTATGTGTACGAAGTAGAGCATTATCACAGCCTAATGTATAGTTAATTTTAGCTTGTTGGGTCAAGTGTAGAAAATTCTAGAAAAGAAATAGGAAGGTGAAGATGAAAATTACGTCACCCATGATGTTCTGAGCATTCTAAAAGTTTGAAGAGAATTTAATCTTTGGCATGCAACGGTGGACGAAACCTTAGGTCTGATCCAATTTCCCGGCGTCTTCCAAAATTCATATTCAATTTGTGGCTGACAATGAGCTGAAAAGAAAGCGTCGAGTGGGTTCACGTGGAAAGCATCAATTTTCTAGTCACAAGCTAAGACAGCACAATTATTTTAAAATGTTACCACCGCCATCTAATACAAAGAAGATGGCAGGAAACATATGCTATTTCTGTATTTTTACAGCTAAAGCTCCCTGTTATTAACTGCATTATGATCTAAGCAGTAAAGATGAAGCCATGTTACACACAAATGTCAATTTCTACACCACTATAGAACACTTACGGCTTTTTCTATTGGAAACGCCTCCACTTTGAACTTAACCTGGAGTGACCTTTCTGTTTGCATGCGCTCTTTGTGACGTCACAGTCAACATGCTCAACTATGCCCGGCAAGATCAACTTCGTTGTTACGTCGCTGGTTCCTGGTCACAAAGATGATTATTTCGAGTTTATAAAGGCTATGATTTGTATTGTGACACCAGAAAGGCTCGATTTCATAAGGAAAGAACTGGCGTGCGGGAAAGTTCAGGTAAGTTGTGCAAAACTTTCGGGGGGTTTTGGTGTGCTTGGCAACCGTGGCGTTGCCGTGCAATAGTCCTGTCAGTTTCTACGTGTACGAACGTTGTCATGGTAACGGTGTCGTTAGCTGGTACAAAAGAATTCAATCGAGCTTCACTAGAAAAAACTCCTCGTCACTTCAAAATTTCCTACCCTTTGAGGAAGACTTGTAAATAGCGAATTTACTTAATATGGCCATGCCGCACGCTATGTATCCGTGAAATACGATTTCCAAAGTGGGAGGGGGGCAGGTTCTCAACAGTTGCTGTCAGACGTCCAAAAAAATCATTTAGTCTTCTTCCTTGAGCCACTTAGCTTTCAGAGACGATTGCCAAGAGCAGCAGAGGTTAGTAGGTAAGGGTTGAAGTGGGCGGCAGACATGCCAAACGACAGAATCATAACAGATGGCAATCGTCAAGCGTGAAGGGCGAACATCGTAATTACATATGGGGACTTAGTGTTGAATGACACTTGCTTGTTTTGCTGCCAGCTGAGAACAACAACAAACAGCGATCTCTCTAAGGGAAAGGTATGCAGGCTTCATGATGTTGTAACAAGTTATACATTAGTCAAAATGACGGGAAATATTGTCCAGATGGTTTAAAACCTCCAAACGGTGTTGTCCATAATATTTGCTTACTCCGATAGGGGGCGTTCTTAAGCTGCTGTTCTTGTTCTATCGCCTAAGATGAAAAAGAAGATAATACAATTTCTTCTTTTTCTCAACATTTCTAAACATATTTCCACTACTATTTGATGTATATTCTGCTCCAGTCGACTTATTTGTACAGCTTATTTGTTGTTTAGCTGTCACTGAAAATGTGACCTCACTGGAAAGATGTAATTTGGCAGGGGGACAAAAATGTGGGCCTGGTGTTCGGGCCAAATGCCAGCAACATGTGTTTACATATGTCAACATTCAGCTGATGGTGCCCAGATACACTTACAACAGCTTGGAAACTGTTATTTTCTTTGCTAAGGGTCTTGACAGCTTAATTTCTTGGAACATCTTTCATTCAATATTGACACCAAATTTGTAGCAATCTGATATTCTCCAAGCAGAGGTTTTGGTGAAGAGGTCCAGGGGTGGCCGCAATTTCTAACATTTTTAATTCTTTCTGCTAAAGATTGTGGCCACTCCTAGCCCTCTTGACCGAAACATCTGATTGGAAAATATCAATCTGAATTCTGATATTGTAGCAGTCAAGTGAGAATGGGCACATATCATACTTTTCACTGAAAACTTGCAATGAGTTGCGGAGTTTGGGTACTGGAATATTTCAGTGTTATATCCTTACTGTTGTTGCTTTTTTTCCTGTTGATCAACATTTATGCTTGAAACGTAGCAGGCATTTTCAAGTTTGTTCAGTGTTTGGTTTGAAATGACCAAAAATGATGTTATCTGTGGTGCTTTCAGTATTTCCTCTTTTTTGCTGTGTGGCCCAGACTTTGTAAGGTCTTGACGCTGTTATTTGATAAAACTTACATTAGTCATATATAAGAGTTAAAGAATGTACATCAACTATACAATTCATCGGTTGTGTCAACAATATTGTAGTTTTTGTAGACATTTGAAAATTGTGGTGCATTTTGTTAATTTCTTTAAATAGCTTTTCTTTTCTTAACTAACAGTAGCTCATGTTACCTTTCCACTGTAGGTTTGACTGAAAGGGAGACTTTAATCTCCAACTTCCAGTGACCCCACCCTCTTGAACATTCAACTCAACAGTGGAACAATAGCAGAATCTTCACAGCTCACTTACCCCACCTGGTGATCCTTCTCAGTACTGCAACCTGCCACCACCTCAAATACCAAATATCAGAATGGACAACCAAACCAATACAGGTGCCACCAATCCTATGGCCACTCAGGGGCTTCAGCCCTTAGCCTATCAGCAAGGTTACATAGTGCAACCCCAGCTGCAACCTGTGCAACCATACAGACTGCCAAGCCCTGTGCAGCCACAACTTCCAGTGATTCCAAACAACTATCCCATCCACAACGTAACACAAGCTCAGATGATGCAGCCTAGAGGTAACAACTATGCCGTACAGAGGAATAACAGCACTTCCACTGCGTTGGTTGCACCGCAATACTATCCGAATCCATTCCAAGTTGTAAGGCCGTATTATAGTCCGCAAAGACCTCTGGCACCGGCTAGCATGCCTTATGTCAGGAATTATACAGAACAGAACATCGGGGTACGGACAGCAATGGCAGACCCCCAGGCAGGCACTTGGAATGCATGTAGAATGCAGCAGCCAGTGTACGAAGAACCCCGGCAGGGAGGGACAGGCACCGAGGAATCAGCACCATGGACAGCTAACCAGCAGACAAAACAGGCAGCTAATGGCGGGGCTGCCTCCCCTGGGTCAGGGCACAAGGTGGGCTTACAGATTAAATCCTATAGGTGTCATGACCCTTTTCTCAGAAATCTGGCAGATTAGATCTAGGAACCCAGAGGTAACTCATGCAAGGGCCGAATAGAATGTTTAGATCTTAGAATTTTAGTAGTGTAAACAATACGTTAAATCTAAAGTGTTGATTTATCCAGCATACACTTGTGTGTAGGTTAAGTCATTTGCATCCACCAGTTTGTTTGTATGAAATGTTATAGTCTACCTTATGAAAGTTGCTGTACTTTTGTTGTGTTCGTCAGAGCTGGCTGGGGCTACCCAGCTGTTTGAAAATGTCAGTTAACAATAGATAAAGTATCCAAAAAAGATTGTGTTTCTTACAGCACTGACATCAAGCAGTATTTTTTGGGAAAACAGGATTGGCCACTAAGTCTTTGATTTGAAGGCTACATTCTCAAATAACTCTCTTATTCTCATCCCTTGATATCCTATATCAATATCGTGATCTCACTTGTTTCCTGTCCTGCCAGCCCCCCTGTGCGGTCTGCCACTGCCCGTCCACAGGGCTGCACTACGGAGTGTACGCCTGCGAAGGGTGCAAGTCCTTCTTCCACAGGGCTCATAAAAGAGGTAGGAACAGTTATAATTTACTTAGGAGACATTCCATATTTTTTGAAACGTACATTGAGGAAGAGGAAGTAGTTGACATAATTCCACCAGGGTACATAATTCTGCCACCCTGAAAAGTTACGTCCAAACAGATCTCCAACCCAACGTCCCCCAGAATAATGAACTGTATCTATACTGTTCATACCAGGGGTTGTGCTGCACTAGAGATCTCTCAAACATACTGTTTTTGAAAGTGGCTGATTTATGTAACCCAGGGGACAGATGTTAATTGATGTAGTTTTAGACATTCAGTAAACTTTCTGCACATATATACATAGGAAGCCGTGGTCCAGTACCAAACGTTAGCAATCTTGCTTAAGAAATGCAATGATTAGCAATTCATATGCTGGGATGGCAGTCATGGTTCTAAATGCTGATATGCACAACAAACTAATAGGATTTGTTGTTCTTGGAATATTATATGGGAAATTTTGTAAGCTGTAAACTGTACATGTGTATATGTTACGAGCAATGTGGTTGAAGCAAATATCAGCTCTTTTTACTGCTCATTCTTGAAACCTTCTCCCTGCTGCCTAACTCTGTAACCAATAGAGCATTGGGTGCCAAACGGCTACTAACCTATTGCTAAAGGTTTAAGAAGGATGAGGATGTTGTTTGCAAAACTGAACTATTCTTCCACACCCCAGCCCATCCCTATGTGTGTCCTGCCAACAGCAACTGTGTGATCGACCGCAGGCTGAAGAAGAACTGTCCGGCCTGCCGGTTGAAGAAGTGCCTGGCTTTGGGCATGTCTTATGAAGGTAGGGGAAGAACTATGTCGGCTAGAATAGACCTCTTTTCAATCTCAGACTCAGATGAGAGCAGTAACATATGAATTACACAGTCGACTGGTGTTGATACGTTTTTGTTATTTATATTTCATGTAGCACTAATTGAGATCTTGATAAAACAAACAAAAAACTGTTATGGTGATTGAACAGCACCGAACAACATGTTCTTTAAAGACACTTATTTCCTTTTTTCAATAAGTTTATTGCACATTTGTAACATCATAAACATAATGAAATACAGACTCTGTAGATCAAGTTCACTAAATCAACAATTTGGTATACACTATATGAATAGATTAAGAAGTAGATGATTCTTGCTATTTTCAAGATTACTTTAAGGGCATTCCTTGACTACCTTCAACTTTTTGTTGAATAGCAAAGTTCTTTTATTCACAACCAAGTATTTTCGCGAGCTGGCATTTCGATGACTATCTGCCATCTTCATCAGGGCAATACTGACTGGTTCACGGTGCACTGAAGCTAGGTGTTACTGTTAGCAATGCAGTCCCAAACGTAAAGTATTGTATTAAAGTTACATTTATATTATTAAGTAACAATGATGAGATGATGTGGTTCCTTTTTCTTGTCCATTCTACAGAACATGCTGTACCTAACAGAGCAACCAAGAAGAAATCCAAGACCAGAAGATCCCCCAAGAAGGCCAAAAGATCACACCAAGAATCCCCTGCACAAGAAACACCCCCTGAACAAGTCATCGTGAACCCCCCAGTCCCCATGTATAACCCCACAGTGCCCCTCATCTCACATTTAGGTAAATATATAAAACCTATTTTGTCCAATACATGTATGATAGCTGTTGCCATACATTGTACCATGTACAATTGTCGTGCAATAAAGTTCTTCTATAAAAGACTGCTTTGTCATTAGTAAAAATACCAAAACTAATGATTAACTCCACTGGGTTGTAATACAATTTCAAAGACTTATGCTAGCCCTTATTGTATTAGTAACTAGAGTTCCACGACCCATACCTTCACCGACTGATCGAGAGGCATATCATAAATGTTTACCATTTATTATGCAAATAAGGACCTAATTTGCATAAATCATGTCAGATGATCTTCCTTACCCAAATAAGTTGTGATGAGATTCTTATCTTAGCAAAGAAAGCTATTGTAGCATCTCCTCATAAAGTATGTAAATGAGGCCCTCATTTGCATGATTTATGTCTGATAATGTCCATATCTACTGACATTCTTCTTCTTCATGTAGTCAGTATCGAGCCGAACCCCATCCTGACAGGGTACAACCCCCAGTGCACCCCGACTGAGGGATACATCATGGCGCTGGTCACCGATCTGGCTAATAGGGAGATAGAGGGACTGGTGGACTGGGCTGCTAGGCTGCCAGGTATGTATATGATAGTTGGTTCTGTTTATTTGTCAAAATACGTAATACTATTCTGCCGTAGGGACTGAGCCGCTAGGCTGGCAGGTATGTATAGGATTGTTTGTGTGCCAATTGTTAGCCAAGATATGCTGCAATAGGGACTGGGCTGCAAGATTTTCAAGTACCGTTGCATGGTATGTTACGACATCTCATCATTGTTGCATGTGAGGATAGGCATGTGTGACGCCAAAAGGTGGTCTTAACGGCTATACAGATACAGATGCATATAGCCAGGATAAAGATTTGACCATGTAGTTGATAACATGGATAACATGATTAGTATGTGATTTGTGCAGGTCCCAGTACAAAAGGTTACAGGCACTATCCTATACTATGACAATTCATTATCTGTATTAAATATAGCATACTGATGCTGCTATTTCCAAATGAAAAAACCTAAGTCACTTCCAAATTTATTTCCCTAGAGAAAACCAGACCAAAGTAAAGCAGATGAATATTTTACAATGCGCTTGATCATTTTTTTTCTTTTTCTATCGTTTGTCTCTGCAGGTTACGGCATGCTACCGATGGACGACCAGGTCAACCTGATCCGTACTGTCTGGTTGGACCTGTTGATGTTGGGGCTGGTATGGAGGTCCATGGAGCATCGCGGGGAGTGGCTGGTGTTCGCTCCTGACCTGCTCATGGACAGGTGACTGGAATCTGTTTCTGAACTTCCATATGCTATCGTTGTTTGGACTGTGATCCAAGCAGCTGCCACTGCATGGCTGAAAAGCTTGTGCATAATGTATAAAGATCAGCAGCAATACCAGCTGAACAAGATACCCTATATACAGATCACTCCCTTTGAGTTGATGAGTATGAGTTGATGAGTGCATGACAGTGCAAAAGCTGCTAACACTACAGTACTGTGCTGAATGTGAAGGTTTGTTTTCTTGTTTGGAATAGCAATGTTAACAATTGTATGTCTTAGCTTTCTACTAATCTTAACATAATTATCTCTATAAAATTGTGTGAAATTTTTTCTGAATTGTTTTTGTTTTGTTCCTACAGATCTCTGTGCAGACTGTCCGGAATGGAGTACATCTGCACACCCATGCTGGAGTTCGCCCGACAGTTTGCTGATCTGCAGGTGTCCCAGGAGGTGTATGTGTGTCTGAAGGCCCTCACTCTTTACACAACAGGTGAGGAAAGTGTCCCAGGAGGTGTATGTGTGTCTGAAGGCACTCACTTTATATACTACAGGTAAGCTTTCTATCATCCCAGAAAAAGAAGACTGTAAGAGACATTCAGGACAAAGTGTTATGAACCCAGAATTTAGGTTGTTGAAGGTTGAGTTGCTCATAGATGTAGAGAGGAACTCAAAGAAACCTCCCTTTCTTAATACAATTGTAGCTATAAACAACACTGAATATACCTGGCTGAGATGTGATAAAGTCATTCAATTCAAAACGAGAAGCCCATGTCTGGTATTGCGTCATGTTGAGTACTGGCTGGCAAATTGTATGTAACTGGTTGTTTGTTGAACATCGTACAAAGCCAAGAAAATTTTATTCTGTCATGCTGAGACTCAATACTTTTGGCTTATCATCACATGATATTATGCGTTCCCCAGCTGTGAGCAGACTGCATGACTACAGGCAGGTGCAGCAGCTACAGCATGAGATAAACGAGGCTCTAGCCGAGGCCTGCACGAGCGCCTTCGGTTTCTCTCCAGGGAACATCGCCCGTCTCATGATGATCGTGTCACAAGTCCGTCAGCTGAGCTCACTGGGAATCGATCATCTGAACAGGCTAAGGGGGGCTGAAACTGTTGCTGTGCAAGGTTGGTGTTTGTTTATTTGTTTGTTTTGTCGTACATGTCTCATGATGATCCTGTCACAGGTCCATCAGTCAGCCTTTCGGCCAGGCTAAGGGACGTCCCACTCTTGATATTAACCAAATGATGTTGGCCAATCAGAAGGGTCCATTCCCCCCATAACCCAGGTCATTTTATATCCCATATACTGATCACTTATTTCTAGGTTCCCATTGGTCAAATTGTTTGTAGCGTTGCTATTACCTGAGAGGGTGCTTTTTTAAGAAATTTAATTCTAAAAAAAATTCTGGTATAGACAGACTTAATGATAATGATAATTTAATAGATGAATGTTTAAAATCTGCTCTTGAACTTGCCTTCCTCCAGGCTTGCTGAGGGAAATTGTTGACGAGCCTCCGAGGATCACAGAGATCACCTTTGAAGACCTGTCTGAGCCTGATAAGGGGAACAAGACAGCGTCTGCGTCTGCAGGGAACACAGCATGTGCCGCATCTACCTCACAAGATGGTGGGTAGATAACACGGCTGTGATGAGAAGTGTTCCGGACCGTGTGATAATTTTCCGTATCACACGGGGTTCTTAGTTGTATCACACAGGCTTCCATAGAATATCTAGAATGCATTTCAAGCGCACCGGTTTGCACCGCCGTTGAAAATTCAAATGCCCGATTCGGAGGTTGGAATCAATGTTGTTACAGTTTTCTATTTGAGGACACAAAACTCCCTCAACTTCTTGAGCATTCTGCATTGAAATGTGTGTTTTCTCGAGAGGGTATGACATAAATAAAATACAACACGGTGTATTCCGCATCACCCTCAGTCCCTGAGCCCTCCCGCGAGTCGGATCCGACCCGCGGTCAGGCTGGAACCTGAGGTGATACGGAGTACCCCGTGTTGTATTCTATATCTATTGAGAAACTCAGAGATGTACCATTTTTCATATTGATGTTTCTTGGCTCTTCTGTTTGTTTGCTTGTTTGTTTGTTTTTCTCTTGGCATTTTGACCCAACACTTCACTAGAATTTAAGGCATCATTCTTTCTTTTTAAAGGCCAAATGAGGTTACATTTTATTTGATATGTAGTTTGGGGGTAGCTTTGTGATAGAATAAGAAACTTAGGTTGAAAAACATCTTTATTGCTTAACAACTGTATGTAAATTGTAATATAATTGTGTTAACTTGTACAAAACTTCTCAGAAACCTTAGTTATCTACTCTACAAAAGATTATCAATCAATCAATCAAATGTTTTTTATTGTCAACAAAAACAAGAATCTCGCAGCCAGAGGCTGAATTGCGCCTTGTTTTATAAAGTACATTTTGTACCCCACCACAATCAAAACAAGTTCAAATCCCAATTACACATGAAGTTAAAACAATAGAAGTTTCTACTATGTAGTCTATATAGGTCTATATCTACATTGTCAAGTATACAGGATGAGACTATATACTTGACAACGTGCAGTTTTTAGTGGAGGCGTTGGTTAAGAATACCATTGTATGGACAACTTTTCAGCCAAAGGAATGTGTTTTTCTACCTCAGAAACTATGGAGAATTCCGCCGAAGCAGAAGCAGAGGCTGCGGAGTTTGCCGCTGAGCTAAAGGAAGTCATGGAGGGTGACGCAACGACAATCGCCGACGTAAAAGCCATGGCTGATCAGATGGGCATCGAGATCCTAGATCTGGATTAATCTAGATTGTGGTCCAGCTTGATCTAGCTTAGTCTAGTTCAACAGGATCTACTATCTAACCACTGTGATTATGATCTCTGAATTGGTTTAGGTTGATCTGGCTCAGTCTAGTTAAACAGGATCTGCTATCTATCTAATAAATGTACTTTGATTATGATCTGGATTGATCTAGGTTGATCTGGCTCAGTCTAGTTGAAAAGGATCTAATTTTCCCACTGTGATTATTACCAGGTTTGATGGAGATTGATCCAACTCAAATCAGATTTTCAACTAGAGTGATCCAGCTTGAACTAGATCATTGGAATCCATCTACAGTGCACGGTCTAGGTTGATCTGGCTCAGTCTAGTTTGACAAGATCTATTATCTACCCACTGTGATTATGACCTGGATTGAGTTAGATTGATCCAACTCAAATTAGATCATCAGGATCTACATGCACCTACAATGATTTAGATCTGGACTGATCAGAATTTTCATCTAGAGTGATCCAGCTTGAACTAGATCATTGGAACTTATCTACAGTTCTTGATCTAGAACTGAACTTATTGGGATTTTGATCTAGGTCGATCCAGCTCAAACATCAGGATCTATCTACAGTGACTGAGATCTTGAATTAATGAGATTGATTTGAATTGATCTGGCTCAAGCTGTCATTAAACTCTGTACACTGTAATTTGGATTGAACTGGATTTATTGTCATTATACTAACCCAATGTATTGCTCTGCATGAGGCAAAATAAACCTGATTCTTATTTGATCTGGCTGTATATGTATACATGTATTATGTAATTTTGAATTCAGAATCACATTTGCAAGTCTAATCAGTCTCAGATTATTCGATTGTATCAACCAAATTGCCGATTCAACAACAACACACTCTACAGAGTGAAGCTACCTCTATTTGTAACAGTTTTTGCTAGGATTCAAGCTAGCACAGTATTTAGTATTTATAAGTAGAGGAATAAGGTAAACAACTGCTGTTAGTACCCTCAAGGAGGTCATTTAGTCCATATATTAACCTCGAGCCTTGGTACCCTGATGTGTACTCTAATAACGTTTTTGATAACATGCATCTTGTAGTCATGATGTTCAATTATCCCAGTTCAAGTATGCTTCATGCACAGGTCAAATGTTCAAACTATCATTATGGATATTTCCAACCATACAATGCATATTGTTATAGCTGATTGCTTATGATAGTGTACGTGTGTACTTATGATAGCCCAGTTTATCCTGATTATAAAGGATATCTATGTCAATGCTTTTCATAACTGCATTTTGATATCAGATTTGTAGCTCTTACACAAGGTACAGGACTGATAACTATAAAAACTGTTGTCTGGGATTTACACCGGAATTGTGGAGAATTATGTAAAACAGATGGTTCTGCTGACCAGTAAAGCAAATTTTCTTGGCCTAACGACAAGCCAGGATAAAACATTTGGCAGTGTCTGTCTTTTTCAACCTCCATGTACAGAGGTTTTGTTTTTAGTTTGTCTGTTTCTTTGTATGTGTGTCCGTAGTTTGTGTTTATACAGTAGAGTTCATTGACAAGTGGTTTCCACATTATAACAAAGCACGTCGGGGACACTAACCCTGAATAATGATAATGATAATAATAATGGTTTTTATTGGTCATAAATTACCCGCAGTGGCAGCCTTTTTAGCGCTGAATTGATGCAGGGTATTACAGGTTTCACACACTACACAACATATATGATATCTTATCCATACTTGCATGTTGTGGAACTGTCGCAAGGGTCTGGGCGGCTGCCATTCGGCGCCACCAATACGACCTCAATACGACTATCCCCAACCGAAGTCAGGTCCCCATTTACACCTGGGTGGAGTGAAGAAAGTCGTGTAAAGTTCCTTTCCCAAGGGCACAAGATCGGTGACATGACAGGATTCGAACTCGGGACCTCTTGGTTCTGAGTCGAACGCTCTGCCGTTGCGCCACACAACCCCACAGGTATAGTATATCTCACCTACATCACGGAGTAATAAATCAGAAACCCGATCATCCTATCTTCTGACCTTTTGCCGCAGGACCAGTGCAAATTAGTCTAACTTTTAGGAAGCAGTGTTTTCCGCTGCCTTGGAGGCACATATCCTGTCAGGAGGTTGTTTTGTGTGTCTCATCAATATTACTACAAGAAATACATGCATTTAAACATCTGGATATTGTAATGCATGACCAGCATAGGAAGCATTGCCACATATGAAGGTTCCACGTAATTTCTGCACTACTGTTATCATTAGTGAACACTGCGTAAATTTTCACAGCATTTCTCACAAAAGGTATAATGAAATTTGAAAAAAAAAAAACTACTGTAACTCATCAACAAACCAGTAGTCGCCATGTCATATTTTGACTTTTTATCGCAGGGCAGAGACCAGTGGAAATTAGTCTAACTTTAAGGAAACAGTGTTTTCCGCTGCACTGGAGGCACATATCCTGTCAGGAGGTTGTTCTGTGTGTCTCATCAATATTACTACAAGAAATACGTGCATTTAAACATCTGGATATTTTAATGCATGGTCAGCATAGGAAGCATTGCCCCATCTAAAGGTGCCACGACTTCACTTAACATCTAAACTTCTGTTTTCTTTGGGGAACATTGCTTATATTTTCACAGCATTTCTCACTAAACTTTTAATGAGATTAGAAACAAAAACCACTGTCACTCATCAACAAACCAGTAGTCGCCATGTCATATTCTGACTTTTTACCGCAGGGCAGAGACCAGTGGAAATTGTTCTAACTTTAAGGGAGGAGGGTGTTCCGTTTCCCTGGAGGCACAAATCTGGCAGATCCTTCTGTATGCTTCAACAATTCTGTACTAAATACATATATGTATACATGTACTAAATACATAAATACATGACCGACGACTAATGATGTAGAGCCAGTGGTTTATGATATCTGTATTCATCTATCCGCCTACATGGATTTGGTGACAACGATACTTGCCATACATGAAAAGATAAAGCACGCTATCTTAAAGTATACTAAGGTTAACTTTCAATGAATCCAGTGACCCAAAAAAAATGGTGGAGATTAGTTCCGAACAACAGGAAGGAGCCTTTTCCGTTGCCCCGGAGGCACAGATCTTGTAAGCAGATTTTTATCAACAGCGTCCTTCTGTATGCTTCAATATTACTGTACTAAATACATATATGTATACATGTACTAAATACATAAATACATGACCGACGACTGATGTAGAGCCAGTGGTTTATGATATCTGTATCTATCTATCCATCCATGCACATAGATATACTTTGGGATAACGATATAATTTTTGACATGAAAAGAAAGCTCACCACCTAGAAGTGTACTAAGGTTGACCGCCCATGAGTCCAGCAACCCAAAAGATCTGGTAGAGATTGATACGAACAACAGGACGGAGTCTTTTCCGCTGCCCGCTATCTATCTATCTATCTATCTACCCATCTATCCACATAAATGTATTTGAGGATACTGCTATTAAGTCCGCAAATGAAAAGTAAGCTCACTATCTAAAGATGCACTAAGGTTGACGGATCATGAGTCCAGCGACCCAGATACAGACTAGAAATCAGTCTGACCATCGGGAAGATGCTCTTTCCGTTGCCCGGGGGCACAAATCTTGTCAGCAACTCTTCATCAAAAACATCCTTCCGTTTGCCTCATCAATATTCCTGCGCGAAGTGCTTTTAAGCGCCTGGACATCGTCTACAGGACGAGCAGAAAAAGCACTGTCGCATCAAAAGGTGCCACGACGTCCTCGCAAGAACGACAAAGACATCCTCTGTCCACGGAGAATTGGCTTATCCATTGCCGACAAGCTAACCAGATAAGTGCCGTAACTTTTTTCTTTGAAATTCTTTCTTTTTCTTTCTTTGTCTTTCTTCTTCTTCTTCTTTCTTTCTTTCTTTCTTTCTTTCTTTCTGTCTTTCTTTCTTTCTTTCCTTCTTTCCTTCTTTCCTTCTTTCTTTCTTTCTTTCTTTTTCTTTCTTTCTTTCCTTCTTTCTTTCAGCTCAAGGAGACATACATAATGGCTCTTAGAACTAAAACACACATTTTCGTGCTATTTTCTCTGGCCTTAATGGCAGTCGGAACAGCCTCGGCGAGTTTCTGCTTCCCTTTCTGTGTCAATGCTAGCTGGTCTGAATGTTTATATGACGCTATGCCTGGAGCGCTGTCGCACTCTTCGGGTACGTGCATCTTATGCAAGCACCAGGAACAGAGTGCTATCCCTGTCAGTAATACTCTCATCCATAATGGTACTACACCCTGCTTGCTAGGGAGGCCAATATCACTAGCTATCAGGGGCAATCCATTCGGTGTACTGTCAAGAAAGAAACTGCCGTCCTTCGAGCGGTCATCAATCGACGCGTTGGTTCTGATTGAGGATGAAATCACAGATTTGGAAGAAAATACGTTGACCGGCTTTTCACATTTGGCATTTTTGTGTCTAGATTTCAACAGGCTGACACATGTCAAACAGGGCTGGTTCACCGGCTTAGAGAAGCTCGGCATGATCACCTTATCCAATAACAGAATAACACAGATTGATCCACGGTGCTTCAGTAACATACCTTGGCTTATCTGGCTGAACCTGGAAAACAACTTGTTGCAGGTCGTAGACCCTGCCTGGTTCCTAGGCAAAAGCCCGCTGTCTTACTTGTACTTGGGGGGGAATGGCATTAAGACTATTCCTCCAAGCACATTTAAGAACATGATGATATTTGAAATATACCTGCAGAAAAGTGCTCTGTCCTGTCTGGACTGGGGGGTATTGAGGGGGCAGGAGCATCTGGAAACCTTCTATGCCAGTAGTAACAACTTGGCCACGGTGTACGATGAAATGCCACACAGATTGGAATGGGTCGTTTCAGTACACAAGCAAATCATTCATGTTCGGGTGCCCAATTTCTATTTCTGCCTCAAGCATTACCCGGGAAGAAACATGAAGGCATTTTCGTGGGGGTTCGACTCAAAAGACGTTGCACCTCATAGTGAATCAAAACACGTAGATGTATCTACCTTATGTGATGAGTTAGATCTAGGTGCATCTCCACCAAACCTCAACAGTCTGACACGTTTTGTTGTCATTGCTACCAATGGCTACCCAGAAAAAGATGACCCTAGCTATCACATGTACAAAGAGAAGTGCAGACAGGTGTGGGAACACAACCTGGGCGTTACAGTGGCTTTAAAGGGTGACTCAACCTTACAGCTGGTTTCCCTGGGTGTAGGAAACACAACCAACTTGAAGGCAGATGTTGCGATACTAGTTGACGACACACCGGACACAAAGATAGTCAGCACCATAGAGTCAGTAAACTATCGAAACGAAACCCAGAAAGGAACCAAAGCAGGCAACCACACAAATAACCTAAATCTAACATGTATCCTCCTCTCAAGACACAATTCAGTCCCATTATTCTTAGATATCCACTCAGTCCCAAAGAGGCTCCACAAAGCATGCCCTGTACACAAAAGTGACAATGACCGGACAAGCTTTCAGACACCCACACTCAAGCTTCAAACTACATCTCAAACAACAGAGGCGTACAGATCTCTGACTCCTACAGACCAGACCACGATGACATTGTCATCCACACTGCTGCTAGGCACCCAACAAACTACTCTTGACCAATCAACACCAGCCCCAAAGTTTCCAGTCATCCCAGTTGTTGTCCCAATTGCGGCCTTTCTGATCTTGATGCTCCTTTTGGGGTTTCTGCCGAAGAAGTTCCGGCCAACTTTACGAAAGAACAGTTCCATCTGTCCTATTCAGTGCTCTTACAGAGAAGACCCAGATGACGTAGCTACTGATCAGGATCCTTCCGCCCTCCAACACACCTATGCAGAGATCCCAGATCATGTAGCTGCTGATAAAGGCCCTTCTGCCCTCCAGCACACCTATGCAGAGATCCCAGATCATATAGCTCTTGCACAACGACCTCTGCCGGTACTCCCACACACCTACACAGAGATCCCAGATCATGTAGCTGTTGCACAACGTCCTCCTCCTGCCCTCCAACCTTTGCAATTGGAGATTCCGTGCAACGATATCCATGGTGTTGTGAGGTCAGCTGCGGAAAACAGGTACCGTAATGTTGGAACATATGGGAATGAGCAAACGTTTCTGCCGTTAGTGATCCAAGGTCAAAGGCATGGGTCCCTCCCTAACACCTACTGGCCATGGGAGATCCCATGGGACGAAACCGATAACCCTCGACGACGTGCGTCCCTCTCCACACTACCTAACACCTACTGGCCATGGGAGATACCAGGGGAGGGAACCCGTAACACATCACGACGGCAGTCCCTCCCCTTCGTCACAATACCTAACACCTACTGGCCATGGGAGATACAAGGGGAGGGAACCCGTAACACATCACGACGGCAGTCCTTACCCCCCGTCACACTGCCTAACACCTACTGGCCATGGGAGATATAAGGGGAGGGAACCCGTAACACATCACGACGGCAGTCCTTCCCCTTCGTCACAATACCTAACACCTACTGGCCATGGGAGATACAAGGGGAGGGAACCCGTAACACATCACGACGGCAGTCCTTACCCCCCGTCACACTGCCTAACACCTACTGGCCATGGGAGATCCCAGGGGAGGGAACCCGTAACACATCACGACGACAGTCCATCCCCTTCGTCACACTTCCTAACACCTACTGGCCATGGGAGATCCCAGGGGAGGGAACCCGTAACACATCACGACGACAGTCCTTCCCCTTCGTCACACTTCCTAACACCTACTGGCCATGGGAGATACCAGGGGACGAAACTCATAACTCTCGACGGCGTGCGTCCCTCTCCACACTGCCTAACACCTACTGGCCATGGGAGATACCAGGAGAGGGAACCCGTAACACATCACGACGGCAGTCCTTACCCCCCGTCACACTGCCTAACACCTACTGGCCATGGGAGATACAAGGGGAGGGAACCCGTAACACATCACGAAGGCAGTCCTTCCCCTTCGTCACAATACCTAACACCTACTGGCCATGGGAGATACCAGGAGAGGGAACCCGTAACACATCACGACGGCAGTCCTTACCCCCCGTCACACTGCCTAACACCTACTGGCCATGGGAGATACAAGGGGAGGGAACCCGTAACACATCACGACGGCAGTCCTTCCCCTTCGTCACAATACCTAACACCTACTGGCCATGGGAGATACCAGGGGAGGGAACCCGTAACACATCACGACGACAGTCCTTACCCCCCGTCACACTGCCTAACACCTACTGGCCATGGGAGATCCCGGGGAATGAAACCAGTATCACACCACGACGTGCGTCCCTCTCCACAATACCTAACACCTACTGGCCATGTGAGATCCCAGGGGAGGCAACCCGTAACACATCAGGACGACAGTCCTTCCCCTTCGTCACACTTCCGAACACCTACTGGCCATGGGAGATCCCAGGGGACGAAACCTTTAACTCTCGACGACGTGCGTCCCTCGCCACACTACCTAATACCTCCTGGCCATGGGAGATACCAGGGGAGGGAACCCATAACACATCACGACGAAAGTCCTTCCCCTTCGTCACACTACCTAACACCTACTGGCCATGGGAGATCCCAGGGGACGAAATCCATAACTCTCGACGACGTGCGTCCCTCTCCACACTACCTAACACCTACTGGCCATGGGAGATCCCAGGGGAGGGGACCCGTAACACATCACGACGACAGTCCTTCCGATTCGTCACACTGCCTAACACCTACTGGCCATGGGAGATCCTAGGGGAGGGAACCCGTAACACATCACGACGACAGTCCTTCCCCTTCGTCCCACTTCCTAACACCTACTGGCCATGGGAGATCCCAGGGGAGGGAACCCGCAACACGCCACGGTGTGCGTCCCTCTCCAAACTACCAACCCTCGGGCAAAATACCGACTGCCGAAAGTAAATTGACCAAACTTCCATACCCTCATTTTCAAATGGACTGTTCTTCTTCAATAAAACAGACGCTACAATACCATCATCTAACAGTTTCCAGTAGACCTATATATAGCCGAGAGCAATCAATCTTCTCTAATACAGCAGAGCTTAATCCGCGTTGTAGGAACAAAAAGAATGTAAGGAGTTTCTACGACGCGGATTCAGCTCAGTTATAATGGGATTGAGGGCAATTATCATTTTGTCAGGAAGGAAGGAAATTGTTAACGAAGCCAGAGGCAACAGCCTTGTCAAAAAGTTTCATCAAAAGCAATTTTTGTATACTTTCCAATGATGCATTATATAATACACTATCTTATATATATATATAAAACTTTCTGGGCATGGTACAATGTACAATGTATTCGGTGTAAATTTCCGATATGAAGACTTCGCTGCAGATGGAGAAAGACACATTCTCTGCAAAACCGTACATCGGGTCTAACATCATTAAATGTAGACTATGCAAAAAACCCTGCTGTATTTGCATAGTTAATGACGAATACTATGATACGTTGATGATGGTTAGATATCCAGGTAATAAAATACGCCAAAAAACAGTTACTCAAAAAGGCAGCTGGATAAAATTTTGAAACAGACGTTTCAGACAGCATCCGCTGTCTTCCGACAGGGCTCTCATACTTACGATTTCCTTTTAGGTTAGAGGAAATCATGACTATAGATGTTGCAAATGAGGAGCTTATTTACATAACAAGCATACATGAAATATACATTATACGTCTACAAATTATGCAAATTACTTGTTTGGGTTGATATCATTTGACATGAATTGTAATATAGCTGGCAAAGTTCATTTGAAAATATTTGTGAGTGTAGGCATGGTGTTGGTTAATTGTAGTGTTACAGATGTGATTGTGTAAACTTTTTATAATTCAGAATGGAATGATACCTTGAAATTGCATAATTTATATCTTATGCCCTCATCACCATGGTGATTTGATCAAGTAATACCAACTCGATTTGGCTGTATTTTTTAATATTTGCTGAAAATTTAAGCTTTCTCGCAATACCAAAACGCAACTGACAAAAATCGTGTGTCAAATATAACTTCAATAGGAAGATTAACCAAAGCAATTTTCACATTGACTGCCAAATTACTGAATTTCCCTTAGTGTGTCATATGTGCAGGGTGAAAAAGATTTTCTCAAAAGGATTTGCTTCAATTGCTTAAGTCTGTGACAGCACTTCTAACCTGTATATAATATGAGTAGTGTCTAAATCTAATAGACATTGTTTACAAAAGAAATTAGGATGGGGACGGGATTGGGTAGTTGTAAAATATTTTATTGTGACTGCTCGGATACTGTGAATCAAATGTCACCTTGTACATTTTGTTTTCATTTTTCTAACAATGTAGGCTGGATAAAAATCATGTGGAAACAAAAGTGTTAAGTTTTTTCCTTATGTCAGGCTGTTTAATTTTGTTCATTTCTTTACATGATAAGTAGAATCTAAGTTTATTATACATCACATTGACTATTCATATTTAAAAATGGTAAAATGTACAAAATATGATGTACGGACATGCTTAAGACCTGGGATTTGCTTACAAATCGGCTGTCATGGTCCGGAGTACGGGGATAGTTCAATGAAAAGTGTCCTTGTTGACTTTTGGCCATTGCTAAACAATTGAAATGTGATACATATACAATGAATTTAAGAAGTTCTTATGAATTGAAACACTACGCAGAATTTTGTAGTCTGAATCTGAATTGGTCAACCGGTATAACCACAATTTGGCATAACACACCATCTTTTTCGACAAGTTCAACGGAACAGTGGACCACGGTTTAATATCCCATCCCAAGACCTGCGACCCTTTCCAGTAGTGTTTATGTCGGTGGAGCCGGGATTTGAACTCATGACCTCTCTCTCCAAAGGCCGCGCACTACTATCCACTGGTCTTCAAACTTAAGGTTTAAAGTGCCCAAGGTGTGACTATCCTCAATCATATGCATGGGACTCAGATGGCTTCACAACCGATTCAAAGAACTCCTGGACCAACAAAAGTCCCAGAAGCAAACTACGTATTGGGTCCAAAACACCAGGATGATCTGCGACCTTGTGATTTGCTGGAAGCAGACTTTCTAGTCGCTACACCACAGAACACTTATTAGAAACACAGGAGCAGACTTTTGACTGTTCAGCACCTGAAAGCACCTGCCGATACGTCTACCATTTAAAGAGATATTGACGAACATGCACTGGATTGATAAATTATCATCTACTCAACGCAAGGTCTGCTGAATTCCGTACCAGTTCCCAGCAGACTTCAACACGACGCTACCTCCGCCGCTTACATGCAAATGTGCATGAAAATGTGATGCGAATCTACTCTAAGCTGTACCAGGGACACGTGCAGGCAAGATAGCTACCTATTATGACTTGCAGGTCTAATGCACGGTGGTTGCAAGTCTGCATAGGAAAATGTTTGGTAATAGGGATAGAACAGTGATCAAGCTTGTGTGTTATGCCAAATGGTGGTGTACTGGTTGACCAATCCATATTCAGATAATAAAATATAAGATCATAGAGAAAAATTCAAGAAAAAGACGATTTCACAAATGACAAATACTGTTCCCTTTCTTGTGAGCATACAATATACGTAGCGTATATTTCTTGGTTGTTATATATATAATTATTTTGAAGTAGATGTATTCAAGTGTTACAATCAATTCATGTATGATGATGATGATGATGATGATGATGATGATGATGATGATGATGATGATGATGATGATGATGATGATGATGATGATGATGATGATGATGACGACGACGATGATGATGACACGTAACATGATACTTGGGATTTCCTCATGTTAGCCCAAGTTAGTAGAATTTTAATACTTTAATACTCGTATCTATATCTTGTAGTTTGCAATTGACCTCACAAAAGATGTTGTACTTTTTGCTGCGTCTGTATATAGTTTGAGGGAGGGGGATGCAAGTAAAAAAGTAATGATGAATAATGTTATCATTTATAGAATTTACCTACATTGATTTCAATTGTATTTGTTATGGATTTTTTTAAAGATCTGGATGTTCTACGAGTGGGAGTGTTACTTTCAACTTTAACTTTGATTTGACAAATGCTTCACAAACTTTTGTAAGATTAAAAGGTTTAGATGTTATACAGTAGCCTCCACCAGTCTCTGCGGGTCGCTGGGAAAATAGTAGAAATTGGCCAAATAGAGTCAATTGTATGAAGGGAGTAGGCTACGGAGAGAGGGTCAAATATACGGATGGAAATGTTATCCTCCATGGCCAAAGTCCCCCGGCAAATGTTCTCTCTATAGCCGACGCTGTCAGTCTGGTAGAGACTAGTTATACAGGGCTTGTCTCACTTATGTGTCAGTTTGATGTATGATGATAGCTATGTTGTGATAACGTTAATGGCCCGTTTTCCCTCGGTATATACTATGTCATAATGTGTGGCCGGTTCCTATAACCTCCTCACAAACCACCTCGTTCGTTTCGCTCACTCATCGATGATTTATTCGATACTTATAAGAACAGACAATGCCTTATGACACTGTAAACACCTCAAGAAGCTCAAAGAAGAAAAGGCACGTCAGCCTGACTTTGGAGAGCATTCAATAAGATTTCGAGTTTCAGACAGCTCAAAACGTGTAACATGTACTTTTTATTCCATTGAACATCAACATGAGAACATTGACAAGAAATCATTCATGCATTATACAACAGAAACGTATGATAACGCACGGCAAGATAACGACCTGAAAGTTTAAAGATTACAATATATGTCCCAAAAAGATCACACCATTCTTTCAAATATGTCCCCCCAGAAACGTTCAAATATGACTATACTATGGTTTGATATGTGGTATAATCACCGTACATTTTCGGATGACGGCTTTCGAAAATGACTACACTGTGCAAAAGCCGATTGTATTGAAGTTAAATCATCTGTCTACTTTTTGCTCTTTTCTGGATGCTGCGGCTTCATATTTTCGTATGACGGCTTTCAAAAATGACTACTCTGTGCAAAAGTTAATTGTACTGATCATAGTTAAATTTGGTCTACTTTTTGCTCTTTTCTGGATGCTGCGGCACTGTGCAAAAGTCGATTGTTGTACTGTAACTACTCAATATATCGGTCTACTTCTTGCTCTTTTCTGGTTTCTGGCTGGAGGGGTGTTGCTTGTCGTCCCGTGAGAGGCGGCGGTACTGGTTGGTGACCGGGTGGTGGGTGGTAGGTGCCGGGTTGTGCGAGGGAGGGATGGGGGTCGGCGCGCGGAACTTCGGATCCTGGGCCTGTACGGGCACCAGCGTGGCTACAGAAACGGCATGGAGATCAGCACATCATTAGGTCACAAAGGATTAGTGCACACAAGCGTACCGTGGGAAATCAATGGTATGAAATACGAATTCATTTTTAGTCTCACGACAACGCGCAAGAGTCAACGTTGTCCCTCTGCATTGTCTTCTGTGTCTGTGTGTCTGTCTGTGTGTTTGTGTTTGGACGTACCGTTCGTATGATGATGGTCTCTGGGGACTAGAGTGGCTGTAGGGACGGTATTGAATTGAATACATCAACGACGTGTAACGACAGAGAACAAATGTGCATTGCTTGTCTACAGTTATAAAAGGAAGAGCAATCACAGGCTTGACAATTCTAGTTTATGTGTGTGTATGTATGTATGTATGTATATATGTGTGTGTGAGTGTGTGCATGTATGTGTCTCTGCGTTTGTGTGTGTATGTAGGTATGTGCATATGCGTATGTGTGTGCGGGTGTGCAACTCTGTGTGTGTGGTTGTGTGTGTGCGCGCGCGTGTGTGTGTGTGTGTGTGTGCGTGTGTGTTTGTTTGTTTGTTTGTTTGTGTGTTTGTGTATGTATGTATGTGTGTGTGTGTGCTGTTTTTACAAGTCTGTTTGGCCGTACCGTTGGGTCGGGGATCCTTTGGTCTCACGGAGGCGTCTTGTGCAGTTGCGCCCCCTACCGCCCCAGTGGTGGTCCTCTGCTCTGCAGCCGGCCTACTGTCTGTAGCGGCGTCATGGGATCCCCCAGTTGCGCCCTAGATACAAAAAAGATATATTTCATTTTGAAGAAAATTCATGCCAACTGATGGAACGTAGAATATTTTCTTCCCATCCTTTTGTTACCATAAAAATGTTAACTAACCAAACGAATGCATAAACTACCTTGGAGGATGTACGTATACATCGCAACATGGACAAAATATGACTGTGAAAACACGGAAAAATAGACAGGCCAAAGACAATACCTCCCCATAAACTAGTAGCCTTTTCCATGGACTGTCTGTCATGTCTGATTAACGACTAGTTCTATCAACTCTGACCTGTACTTTCTACCACTCGGCAAGTCTGACATTTTCGGTCATCTTCCAACTCACTTCATGGCAATCTACTGGCAGTGTATTCACATAACTACAGACACAGAACAGCACATACAAACACACCGGAAAATAGGAATCCGTACACAGAGTATATCAAGAAAGAAAGTGCAGCAAGTACCCACTTGTGGAACGGAGTTGCCTGACGCCACCTGGTCGCTGCTGGAAGAAGCACCACCTTGCGAGAAGAAAGTGTGCTGCAGCACCTGTCCGATAGTCGGCCTGTCTGTGACGCTCGGCGTCAAGATTTCGTTGATCAGGTCCTTGCACTCTTGATTGACCTTCTTAGACCTAGGAAAGCCATACTTCTTCTCAAGTTGAACCTAAGACGGTGAAATACCGTATCAGATGCTAGTAGTATAGTGAGCACATGATGAGTAGTAACATTCAGGTGGTGCGGACGGTGGTGAGTAAGAATAATCTATGCATGTTTGCACTTTTTCCTATGTCTGCACATATAATCAATGCCTATTTTTCAATGTCATGGAAATGATGCATCATTTTCTTTTTTTGATAGAATCTATATATTGTCATATTTTCAAAATCGATTCATATTTCATAATTGTTAGCATCAGCTGTTATATGCTTATAAAATTGAACTTCCTTGGCCCCCTTGAGATACCATACCTTAAGATTTCGAATAGGTGTGAGACTTACCTTGATCATTTTCTTGATGTTAGAGTCGTCGAAGGGCATGGAGCCGCACGCCATGATGTATAAGATAACTCCTAAACTCCAAACGTCGTAAAGTTCAGCAAGGTACGGGATGCCCTGCAGTACTTCCGGGGCTGCATAGGCGGCGCTGCCGCAAAACGTCCTGCTGAGCTCGCTCTGTCTCATCTCTCGCGCGAATCCGAAATCTGAAATCTGTCGGAATAAAAATCTCACGTTGATTAAGTTTACAAAATACCTATTTGAGAACCACAAAGAAACATCTAGCAGTCAACCTGAACTAGAAGGATGTAAGGAGGAGGACTGCTGATCGCTGGGCCAACCTAACTGCCTCATGTGTCGGACAAATAAAGTAAGTAAAGAATCATCTCAAACGCTACTCCATTACTAAGAAAGTAGGTACTTGTACATATACATAATGTACATCTCACTACTTGGAGTGATCAGAGAAGTGACTCGCGTGGATGCCCAGCGAAGGCAAAGTCACTTACTTACGGCAAAAGAGGAGAGGACAAAATATATCGACTGTACATGATGAACAAAATGAGAGAACAGCTTCTGGTGACGTTTACTAGAAACTACATTGTACCATCCACTTATGGTATTTTTTATTCCTTTCATGTTGAAAACGTTTCCTAGCTACTCTGAACTTTAAACTTCAGAAAGACATTTTTGATTATTCAAATCACCAATGACACATGAAAGCTGGGGTCTGACCTTGATGTTGTTCTTGGCGTCCAGCAGAATGTTCTCACACTTGAGGTCGCGGTGCACGATGCCCCTGGAGTGCAGGTACTGAACCCCCGTCAGCAACTGTCGGAACATCACTCGGACCTAAATAGATAGATAAATCTTTATTTGTTTAAATCAACATCGCAGAAATACATATAGTTCATACAAATACATGCACTTCTGAATTACATTGATCTTACATTTAAATGCAACAATCCCCACAATGCGAACATGCTTAGGTAAATATCTAAACGACTGCTTTCACATTAGAAAAATACTGAAACTAACGATTAAATCAATGATTATAACACAATATTGAAAACGTATGCTAGCCCTTATTGTATTGTATTAGTAATTATGATGTTAAGTCTTATTCTATACTTCCACTTTGTGTTATGTTAACGAATTCTTGCCATACCTGTACCATTGTACAATTGTCGTGCAATAAAGTTCTTCACAACATATCTATACACACAATATGACACAACAACAACTATGATGCAGTCTGCAATTGTCTTGTACAGACAGATGGTATAGTGGAGAAATGAGTTGTACAGTTTGTTGGTCCTAGCTAAGGGGACACTGATTCCACTAGAGTTCCTTAAAGACCTTCCAGTGACCTCTGACCGAACATTACAACATTATCCGGGCATTACAACATGCGTCAATCACTTGAAAATATCTAGATTTTGATTTTGTATTATCTTATTAGAATTGCAACAGTGCAATAGACGTGGAACACAGGCAGCTATTGCTGGTGTTGTGACCCACGCATAACATACCCGTTTTTACACCTGGGTGGAGTGAGGAAAGTCGTGTAAAGTGCTTTTCCCAAGGGCACAACATCGGTGGCGTTAGGTTCTAGTCAACTAACCTTGCTTTCTGCAATCGCTCCGTGCAGCTGTATGTATTCCAACAAATCTCCGTGTCCAGCATAGTCCATCACGATATAAACCTGGGTACAATATACACATATCTGTTGTCACGTACAACGTTTCCACCTACTCAATAGGTCTAACAAGGCAAATCCATCCACAGTCACCATCATCCATGAACCACAGTGAAATCTGTATATATTGAACACTCAAAAGACTTAACGAAAACAGTCACGGTAGACAGGGGGCCACTATAGACTGCATTCTACATGTAGATACTTGGGTCAATTTAGAAAATAATCTAAGGGACAACCTAAGCGACCACAATTGAGACGTGCAGAAGTGGTCACTAGTACAGGTTTGACTGCACATGTCAACATACCATAATTTTTGTATTTCACATGCAGGACAATATGTTAGAAGTTATCTTAATCATATCAGAACTTCTTATATCCGATGGTGGCCGCAGTCAAAATATTCTTGCTGTTGTGAAATATGTGATATCATTTGTGATATATGTAGACGGTCATACGAAATTCCCTATACTTTTGTTGTGTTGATAAAAGAGAGACAGGGAGAGAGAGGGTGAGAGAGAGAGAGAGAAGGGAAGACAGAGAAAGAGAGGGGGAGAGAGGTGGGAGAGAATAAGAAAGAGAGAGAACAAGAGAGAGAGAAAGAGAGAGAAAGAGAGAGAGAACGATGAATGATTACTTACCCTCGGCCCCAGCTCCATGATCTCGTGCACCTTGATCACGTGAGGATGGTCCACCTTCGTCAAGACGCTCAGCTCGCGCGGGAGGAACTTCTCCCGGAAGTCTTGAGGCGCTAGCGTTTTGTGGATAATCTTGATGGCCACCTGAAGTAAAAAAAAAACACGATCAAGAATTTTGTGTTCAGAATTTAGAATTTTGATAATTGTGTATTTCCCCTAAGGGTATCCTTACTCGCGATCTTAAAGTAGCATGTAATCCAAAGGTTAGTGACCCTGCCTCTGGATCAAGAGGTCGGGAGTTCGAATCCCGGCTGTTGTCACTCGACGAACATACATGCCACTGGAAAGGGTTGCAGTCCTTAGGATAGGACGTTAAGCCGTGGTCCTCTGTTCATTGTACTTGTGAAAACAGAGCTAGGGGAATTTTCCCGGTACAATGAACCTGTAAATACTGTACTTAGTGTCTGCCTTGTCTACTCAACTGTAAATGCATTGAGTTCATTTGAGCTTAACTGGTTCAAGATCACTTTTAGTTCTTAGCTACCTCTTCGCTATTTTTTACTATCGTAAATTCGTAACTTACCTTGCAATGGAGTCTGTCGGAACTGGCGGACTTGACCTTGGCGTACGACCCCTCCCCGATGTGAAGCTCAAGGTGATATCCGCGCTTGCTCAGTTCTTCCTCTTCCAACTCTTTCAGCGCAAGACGCGACGAGGGAACGGGTCTGGTGGTATTTGGCATTTTCTTAGCAACGTCTTCTTAAGTGCCAAGGAGATTCCAATGCTACTTTGTCTTTAAGTCAACTATCTTCGGGGCCCGGTGACCAAAATGCACTGGCTCACGTTGGTTCCCCCATTGTTCCAGTGCAGAATGATCAACAAATCGGTCCACATTGTTCTATCATAATCATAAGGGACAGTGCGTTCTAGAACAAGTCGACCTTTGTGGTGACGCGTTTTTGTGAGGGACAGACGCCCTGGTTTGTTTCTATGTTCTGCCTTGTTGACACAAGTAGTGTATGTTAGCAACTGCAATCAAGAGATGACAGCCACCGCTACAAGTTTCCGCTTTTTCAACCTCAAATCATGGTAGTTAAGATGTGTTGTTTCTGCCAAATAGGTTGATGTGGAAGACATATGCGGTTACCATTAAATCCGGAAAATCAGTCCTGTCGCTCAGAAAAGTAAGAAGGTAAAACAAGCATTGATTTCACTTTGGAAGAGCGAAAATAACACGTTTTGCTATGTTATGATGAGGGCTCTGATCATTCAATCTTTGAAGTCAGGATAAATATCCCATTGTAAGGGCCCAAACTGCAGTCCCACTCCCGGCCGCATCGTACAAGCTAACCTTCCAGTTAACACGTAAGCTGTGAGAATCAAAGAAACCAAACTGACACGGTCTGATAGTTTATTCCACTGGAACAAAGCGATTTTTCATTTACAATATCTGGAACAATCTTTGATACATAAACTCAATGTCTTCTGTGCACCATAAAATTACAGAAACGGAATCATAGCATCATCTTAAACTTAGTACTCACTTTAACTTGCATACTTTATACACATTGTAGAACAGATTTCTGTACTTTGCACCAGTCACTTTTTTGTGGTTTACCCACAAGAACTGAGTACACAACATGTCTTGCATAAATACTTACTTATAAAATATACACATCCTGCAGAGCACACTTCATTGGTGTATTTACAGACTAGATTCTTTTGCATCCACAATAAATGATATGACCTCAACTCTGTACACTTTCTTTCTTCATTACTACATTTCGTTTCTTTTGAATGAGCACTGGCTAAGTAAAAGTAAAGGGGGTTAAATGTGTATAGTCAAGAAATACAGAGACATGCAAGGCATGAAAATGAAAGGCAGAAAACTTTTAAACTACAACTATCTTGCTCAGTTCTACTTTCAGGGCTTGAAATACCTGCCTGTAACCTATGATTTGAAAAAACAAATTCTTGAGCAGAGAAAATATCTACCATTTGCACTTTGGCAAGCAAAAACAATATAGGGCCAGTATTTGGAATCACTTAGAGCAGAAAATAGAATAAAGTATTTAGAGTCTTTGCTGTGTAGTATCAACGTTTGGTCAATCTAAGTTTGATAGAAAGTGATCAAAACAGCTGTAACACTTGTATTTGTAAATGTAGTCTCAGCTATCTCCTACAGAAATTTACTGTCCTGGACCTTTCTGCGCATTAAGTGATGCTACATTTTGCTATATTTCTGGAAGTGTCCAGCCATCATTCTACAATTCAACTATTTACTGACTAATGAAACCTTGCAATATCGACTGTCACCAAAAAATCAGAAGACTGAATAATGTTCAACATGAGGAAGGACTAAGCAAAACTAGAGACTCTCAAAAGGCAAAGTTTAAGTTAGATATGAATGGTTTCAGTGCGATATAACTGGCTGTGGCTGGATGCCTAGTAGCGGCTCGCAGACGCTCCTTATTACAACTAATTGGTAACTGGGAGACCCTGGTTCAATCCTGGGATGGACATCTCAGTTGGAGTTGTACCTGTCTTTTCCAAGGGACTTCCAGGAGTTGCCTAGAGCATGTTGAAGGGCAAGCAACCCCTCCCTGTAAAAATATACCCTGCTACTGAAACAGCAAGGAAACTGGCCGCCCTATGTAGGTCTGAATGAACAAAGAAATACATGCCTTTGAAGCTGAAGACACGCTCGGATAGAGAAGTTAAATTGCTGTTGCAGATTCATTCTAAAGAATTATTGCCCATCCAGTTTGATTATACATAACATACATGAGAAAGGCTCTTGACCATAATACCATTTTTTATCAATATGAGCTGAATATGTGGATTTTGACTTTGCACTGGAAACCAAATTGCCAAAGATTCTTCAGATTCAACCAATAGTGCCACACCAATCTAACATGTTGGTTCTGGCAAGGAGATTATATAGACAACCTCCTTGGTTCTGGGGTTTAAAATAGAAACACTGAACTGGAAGATCAACAAAATCAGCATTTATGGTGAAATCCCATACTTCAATGTCTAGTATGCACTTCCAGGGAATGTACATGGTACAGTTCCTAGCCCTCTACTTTCATCTTGACCTGTTATTTTTACTTTAAGATAGTGAAGAACCAAGGAAAATATTCATGTATCCACAAGCAAGCAATGCAAACAGCAAATCCATCTGTGATGATTGTACTGTGACATGCACTACATCAGGGAAGCACTGGATTTTCTGAGAGTTTTTCTACGTCGTCTACATTTGCTATGTCTTCCCAGCCATGGAGGAGCTGACTTTCTTAAAGCTTTTGGGCTGAGCCGAGAGGGCGGCAGCTCGAGATGTGATGTCGTCGGAAAGTCCCCCTATCTGAGCGTTTCTTATTGCATCCTCTATACTCAACGGAACGTCCACATCTTCTCCAGGGTTCTCCACACCAGGATCAGACTGGTGCCCTGTAGGATTGGAGATTGGAACGTTCGCTTTAGGTTTAATGTCGACCGTTATACGTACTTCTGCTGAGCTGACAGGATTTGAGCTCGGACTGGATGATGGCTTGGTTGTCGTTGGCTGCACTCCGTTGTCGGAATTTGGTTGCAGTCCGTCTACGTTTGCAACGTTCTCTGGATTTGTGGCTTCTTGACTTTGCATCGCGTCTATAACATCCTCGGTGAGGGAAATACGCTTGAACTGTTCTACGTAATCCTGGTTGACGTCGGAATCGTTATCGTGAGAATTGTTTCCGTCCGAGTCCCCTACGCTGGACTTCCTCGAGGTCCGACCTTGCAGAGTCAGAAGGTCTCTATGCACACCTGGACTTGAGTTCCCTGCATCTTCCTTCTTAGAGTCAGCTGTTGTTTCTACAGGTAATTGCGAGGTTAACACCTGGGCATTTTGCATTGCAGTTTGTGGCAAGACTGTTACGTCACTTCTACCCGTATCTGCCCGTATCGTCTCCTGACTTGTCTGTGGAAGAGTCTGCGGAGACGTTTGTGTTCTTATTACGGGCGGAACACTTGGAACTTCTGCTATGGATTGTTCGTGCTTTTCCTTTGGCAGAGCGCCGTTGGACGTGGCAGGAAAGTTGGCGCGTGTCGGAATCGGTTCAACTTTTTCCGGAAAACTTCCGTTGGTAGTCCTGGTGTTCACGACTGGATTGCCGAGTCCAGATTGCACTTGTACAGGGTAGGGTTTGGGGTTTACGTTGGAGGTGTTTGGCAGAGACGCAGGGCTGTCTGTGGTGTCCTTGTTGGAAACAGGAACGGGTACAGAGTTCTGCTGGGCAGCAGGCTGGGCAGGTGGCTGGGGTGGGGGGGCAGGGAGGGGCCTCTGTGGTAATGCACAGGGTAGTGTCGCCTCACTGTAACAAGAAATGTGCACCTCTTAACATTTAACATTTACTTACATTGATACACATTAGCCGGTCAATTTTCAAACTACAAATTACTACATGTCATGTAAAATGTACATCTACACTTCATTAGATCATCAGATTCTGTAAAAACAAGGTACAATTTAGGACTGTTTGTCTAATTTACTTTTAGGGATTCCATCTTTTCAATACCTCTTGATAATTATGCTGAAGCAAAATGTTAAGTTGATTTTAGAATGGAAAGAAGCCAATATATAACTACTGTAAATCACTTAAAGATAGCGGCAGCAAAATATAGCAGTTTTGGGAAAATGGAGTAAGTCACGTCACTTAATTTTAATGGTTTGAATATACGTTACTGTCTCAAATAGTAGGGATCAAATATTCGTGATGATGAAATTTTAAAGGTTGACCAGTGATCGTTAAATCAGCTAAAATCAAGTTACAGTTAACAAATCAACTGAAAAATGAAAAGAAGTCTACTCACAACCTGACTCCCAGCCTCTGTTCCAGCAGACTCTTCAGATTGGGCAGGGTCAGCCGCAGGTCACTGGTGCCCAGGCCACAGTAGTATCTCAGCTGGGGTACAGGGGAAAACAGTATGATTGTAAACTTAAGAAACACTGTTTACTTTCTTTGGAATCACTTTAACTCTCTGTTTGTCTAGGTTGCAGCAGTACCTCAACTGTATAACTGTAAACTTCAGAAACACTGTTTACTTTGAACATAGAAAGACCCTATAATAATAGTTGATATCTGTTTGATGGCATTACAGATCTGAAACAAAATACCGTGAATGTAGAAAGCAGTATGTAAGACAGGCGACTAACCTGAGCAATGTTCTTGTTGAGTAGAAACACAGCATAGCTGAACTGGAATCTTTCCTTGCCCTTGGAATACAGGGGGAACCTACAAAATGGGACATTTCATTATAAGTCAGTTTCTTTTGGTCTTCGTAAGTGTAAAACATCTGAGATAAGATAAAAAACTACTCCAAGATGAAGAAAAATGATGACGACGATGATGAAGTAAAAACAGAAAAACAACACTTCTTAAATCTTATTCCAAGATCACATCAGGTCTTCACAAAAAATTTGGTGGGTAAAAGTCTAAGTTTTCAATAATAGTATAGTCATCTCTAGAAAGATGGTGTTTTAACAAACAGAGGACTTCTTACTCTCTGTCCCTGTCGGCCAGTTTGGCGGTGATGGGGTCTCTGATCTTGGACTTGGAGCCTCTGTAGATGATGGGGTACTGTAAGGGAAGCTGGAGGAACTGGGCGATCATCATCAACAGGTGGGCAGCATAACCCAGGCCTGCTTCTACCATGTTGTCATCTTTACCTGCAGGAAGAGAAAATAATGTAGGTTAAATGTTAGATGTACACATCAGATGTAGATGATGGGGTACTGCAGGGGAAGCTGGAGGAACTGGGCGATCATCATCAGCAGGTGGGCAGCATAACCCAGCCCTGCTTCTACCATGTTGTCATCTTTACCTGCAGGAAGAAGGAAGGATGTCTCACATCTAGTAATAGACTGTAGCTATAGGTGTAGAGTCTGTAGACAATAGCTGGAGAAACTGGCTTTATGGGCAATCATCATCAGCAGGTGGGCAGCATACATGTAGCCCAGCCCTGCTTCCACCATGTTGTCATCTTTACCTACAGGAGAAAGTTGATAACAATGTATGGAAGTACATAAATAAACTTATCTCGATCCAGGTTGGCTTCCTGAAGTGCATCCATTGGTTGTGGAAAGAATGACGGGCACTTATAATGTATGCACATGATTTGATATACTGAGAATACTCATCAAAATAATTGTTAGGCAAATGGCTTCTTCAGTGTGCCAAAGGTTAAAGTACTGAAACCCCTTCTTGCAGCATCCACATAAACAGTCAAGATTTAAACTCTCTACCTTTTTAGTCTACTTGTAAAGTGCTTCTAATCAACCACTGGTCCATGCACGCTAGTTTGGTGGGCAGAAATTGATAACAGCACAATGATTTCCTACCTTGTAACTCCTCTGCATTCGGCAGCCAAACCCCACAGATAGTATGCCTTCCATTGGGCAGCTGTCAATGGGATGAAACAAGAACAAGTTTTTAACAGTCACATATATTGCAATGTGGGAATGGAATTTCTTCCACACCTATGTGTACATATTTACCACAGATCTAGACCATGGTATATAACATCTACTAAATGATAATTCTACCAGGGTATATAATTCCGCCACCTTGAAAAGATACGTCCAATCAGATCTCCAACCCAACATTCCTCAGTTTAATGCACTCCTGTATATCTAAACTGTGCATACCTGGGGGCACTGCACTAGAGATCTCTCAGCCATGATATTTTTCAAAGCGCAAAATTAATGTTACCTGGCGGATATTTTTTAAGTAATATGTAAAAAAAGGAAATTCTGTCACACAAAATGATTGAGCAATCGTGAAACTCATCCTAGCTGACCTGTGCAATGGGGTAGATTTCTGCCAGTTCTGCGATTAGCTGACGTCTTCTCACTGCCAACTGCGCTTTGGACTTTACCAGCGTCTCCCTACAACAAACAAAAAAGCGAAATCATGAAAATGAAATCCACATATTATTCCTATTAACAATCCAACCCAGGGTCTGATGCTCTGAAAGGATCAAAGGAGCATACTATAAACTACAATGTAGAAGCATTTTTCTCATCGACTGTGTATTTTTCCTTAGTTGTTTGGCTTTTTGTGTCCAAGGTTTTATCTTAATTTTTACATAATCACATCCCCTCCTCAGCCCTTTAAGTTTCCCTCCTCACCTCTTCTCTATGTGTCCCTTCATCCTCTCCCCCAGGTCCAGTTTGGCCTGAGCCAGACCTTCTCTCTTCATCTCCAGCTCTGATTCTGTAGGAACAGACAACAAGAAGCAAGTTACATTCAGTAACATCCTAATATTTGCTGAAAACAATACACCCTTTCTGAGAATGGGCAAGTAACAAGACTTACAAATTTGTTGAAGTGTATCACCATAAGCTATTCCTAATTGTCTTGTCCTGTATTTCAACGTCAATTCTTCTCGATTTTTCTTCACATACAATATATTTCTAATCACCAAAAACTTTCCAGGAAAATATAACAAGGAAAAATGGTGCAAAAATGGAAGTTTCTGACCTACATGCAATACTCTATGTACAATCAAACTTGATGAAGTCGTTCTTCGAACACTCCTTCTAGACCCCTGTATCTTAATTTCTCACCTCTTGGCTCTATAGCCTCTTTTCACTCGGAAAGATTCTCAACTCTTTAACTATGTCTCCTTTAGCTTGTGTGCTTTTGTTTAGACTCTGGGGGTGTCCCTGTGGTGTAGTGGTTTGCGCTTCTGTTACTAGCCATATATCTGGTTCAAATTACTTGGACCAGAAGCCCTGCATGGTTAGGACACCTCTGGACAAGAGGCGCATTGAGTCATACCAAAGACTTCATAAAAATAGTACATACTTCTGAAACAGTATGGGAGTTAAACACACTCCACTGCCAGTGGACTAGCCCCCTGCTGCAGTGATTGCACCACAGTGTGGCCCAGGGCTACGAAACGGGGATGGGCACCGCCCTATACGCCTTATGGTGTGGGAGGATTTTAAATAACTAACATCTCAAAACCTTGAACATATTTCTCACCTCTCTGCTGGCGTGTTTTCCTCTCGTTCTTGCACGTCTCCTGCGCCATCTGCAGACTGGTCGTCTGTTTCCGCAGCTCCTCGTGCAGCAGGGCGACCCGCAGGCGCAGCGTCTCACGCTCAGATACCTGGACGTTGTCATGGGTAACACACTTCTTTATACACAGCAAGTAAATAATCATGTGCTGATGGTTCGGTGACCGTATGTCACCTATTGAATCCCCTGGAAAATACTAACTGGCTCTATTTCACACTGTAGCTTTATGTAGGTGTGGCTGGTGCAGTGTGATCAAAACATAATTTGGGTGTCATGCTTAGATACCTGTGTGTTGTTGAATTTCTTTCTTTGGTTATTTGTGCTTTCAAGTTCTCACCTTGGATGCATACTCATCCAAATTACCACTTTTCAGAGTTTTTTTCTAAACCAGGAACACAGGCTTACACTTTACATTTGCCCTGTAGCCAAAATACTGATTGATATCCAAGTTCATACACTACCCTACACACAAAACATGTCAATCACAAAAACATATTTTTTCCGAAAAAATGACATGTCAACAACAACACATCAGTGTATCTTCTCAACTTCATATGTGGCAAGGGGAGGATGACAAACGGATCACAGAAATTACAAAAATCTGATGTAGAATTCAGAAATGTCATAGAAAAAGAAACTAGGATGCTGGGATGCTAGGGAGCCAAGGGAAAGCAAGGAAAAAGAAAAGCTGAGAAGCAGCTACAGCAACCTACCACCTGTGGATCCTGTGAGCCAGGCCCAACACAGTTCAGGAGAGGCAGAAATCAGGATTTTGTAAAGAAAAGAAAGAAATGAAATCATACCGGACTGAACTTTACATTGTAGTCAGAATAATCAAAAGACATTGAAAAGATATGTATGCGAGATCCATAAAGAGCAACTAAAAGAATGAACTTTATTTGAACACAAGCAGAGGGTTTGGCAGGCTCTTTAATCTAAAAGAATTCAAGAAAGCATTACTCAAGCATCTGTCATTGTGTAATTGTGTTGAGGCACCTTGGCAATCAGTTCATAAAAAGATAAGACACCACGTGCACCCATCTTTAAGACAGAGGAATATATAGATATACCATGATACATGGCATGAAGTAAGAGCCTAAGACTCTTTTGTGTTGGGCGGTGTAAACGTACCTACCACACTTATCAAAGAGTATAGGTCCTTCCCAGTGTGAGTGGAGCAAACCTTACAGTCTGGGCCAAGTTGACATCTTTAAGAGGCAATAGTCACCTGTTATATCAATCCTTCTACATGTGTTAAATCTCAATGAATAAATAAACTGACCAGTCGAGCCTTGATCCTCTGTTGCTCCATCCTATCATCGATGGCCTCCTGTATCCGACTGACGGCCATCTGAGTCTGCTTGATGGCGCGCTGAGTCGTGTGGACCCGGAGCAGGGAGAACCCGTTGTACGACTGCCGCGGGGACAGATGGTCCTGTTGGAGCGCCCTCTGGCGGGACGTGTTGGCCTGGTTCTCATGGCTTCTCTCCTGAGTAAGGAAAGGAGCACCAATGAAATACAGTAGACTAAAATGTATGGTATTCTAGAGTGCTTGTAAGTACAGTATAGCTGTAAGATAGTACATGCACATCTAAGTTATGGCACAATATCTCTCATGTTAATATATAAAATGCAAAAGTAGCATTATTGCCAAGAAATGACAACTGTATCAAGAACTACATAAATTTTGATTTATACCTCCATTTCACTACTGTCTAATTTGTTAATCTTCAAAAAATGTTGCCAGCAAATAAACCACATGTGTTGTTCTTCCTTTTTTCCCTACACTAAAAATATCTCTCAAGCATCAATTTTCAACTTATTCTATAAGTACACTACAATTAGTACATAACGGGTAAAATAAGATTGTATTTTTTTTACCGTGTTATGGTCTGGTGCTGTGTAGTAGCCTTCAAACATGCCAAAAATGATGGTGTTGGGAGACTGGCCATGACCATCCTGGGTAACCTGTCAACACAAATACAAGTTTAAAGTAGCCATGCAAATTCAAATGTAACCACACAGTCTTAAGTCAGTTAAGATCAACATATAGACTAGGCCAAGACTTATAGTTTTATTTTACAAAATTCAGAAGAATTCCCTCTATTTCTAGACATTTTTTTCTCATAAATTCTACAACAATACAAAAATCTATTCTTACACTTTCAAGACGTTCTGTTTTCATACTAAGGCAACAAACACATGTTTTAGTGAAGCAAAACCTTCTTGGCAGAAGTGATAAACTCAGTATCAAAAGATGAAGTGCCAGTACTAGTACTTACATGAAGATGTACTGTACTTACATGAGGCCCGATGTACCTGAGACCGCCTAGGTTAACTTTCCACTCGATCAGCAGGCTGTACTTCTCCTCTGTACCTCCCCAGAGCTGTACTATAAAGGCTGGAGAGGTGGTCAAAGACTCATAAAAGTACATTTAACATGTATCTCAATTTGAACTTGAGTGCATGACTCATAAACTGTAACAAATAGGGACTCAAAATGTACTGAAGAGCACTCTTAGTTGGTCATATACTGTAAATGTATTTTAAGTTCGCGTGGTTTTCATTTCGCGCTAAGGCGAAAATGGAGTTTCCGCGGTGATTTTAAGTTCGCGGCAGCGCTATAGTCACATACTGCTACAGTATTGGAGAAACATGTTCGCGGTGGTTTTAAGTATCGCGGTGAGACGGTCGCCGCAAAAACCGCGAACATAAAACCACCGCGAACATTTCTGCATTTACAGTAGTATCTATTGTGAGGCCAAACATTTTAAAACTAGACCTCAATCCATTGTTTAGTAGAGTTTTTGATGCAAAATGCATTTTGCCTAAAATACAGGACTGAGACATGCAAGTAGGCATTAAGAACATCACAATGTCAGTAAGAAAAAGGATACAAGTTATGGATGTATCGATTCCATCTTGTAGACTTCTCAGCTCAAAACTTTTCCAGATGGGATTCTGAAGTAGAAATCACACATTATCAATATTACGACACAATCAAGGATTATTATTATATTCCATTTAGAAATCTATTAAAGGGGTTTATAAGAATACTGTTCATTTCCCCCTTTATAGCCTATTAACATATCCAATAAAACAATTTCGGAATCCCCCCCCAAAAAAATTCAAAGGCAAATTTCAAAGTTCTAAAGAAATGATGATGTACAAACATTTGCAATTGTATGTTGCAAATTGCTAATGCAAAGAGAAGTAAATAAAGCATTGACTTACCAAAGATTTTCTTATAACTTCACTTCTATAAAATTCTGAAAAACAAACAAACAGTGGCCTTCATGGATAGTTATAATCTTGGACTGCTTATCTAATAAACAGAAATACTTCGAAAGTTTACATAATACAGTGTTACCATATTCTACCATTGTCTGAAAAGAACATCATGAAACCTTTGCTAGCAAGACAGGAACCATCATGTCTATGGTATTTACACATGAATGTGAAAAGATAAAAGGCCAGCCCACAGTTAACAAAGTCTCGAGGCCAGTCTTAGTTTCAGAGCAAACATACAAGTAGACAGGTCTTGGTCTACTACTAGTAGGTATGTCAACCTCTAAATATACCATACTTGTTTGGAGAATTTCCTTTTCATATTAAGAAAAAAAATTGTTGGAATCTGCTTAAGAAAGATAATTAGAACTTAGGACAGAAAATTAAACTTCAGTCATGGCAAAAAGGAGAGTTATACAACGGCTCTCTGTCAAATAACCCTTGACCCACTTTTTGCACCAGTTAACAGGTGATTTTGGATGTTACCAGCACCAGTATGATTTTGGAGACAACAAAGGATTTTAAAATTTAAGCCCTGCAAGTGACAGTACTAGTGTGGTTATTTCCAAGCAGATGTTGGAAGAGACAAAATTGTCCTCGCTGCCCATTTCGGTAAGCATTTTGAAACAGAAAAGCTACGAAAAGGTAACAATTTAGCCTCTCCCAAACATCTGCTTGGAGATGAAGAGTGTGGTACATTACCTCTACTGTTGGGTCCCTGGTCGCAGGTGGTGCACAGGGTGAAATATGTGTCTAACAGACATCCCCGCCACTGCTGGTCGGACTGAGGCGGAGCGACGATGTTCCTGGCTGACACACTCCGCAAGTGTCTCAGTCTCCTCTGTACAAAACCAATCAATCAATCAATCAACTAATTGATTAATCAAGCAATGAATGAATGAATCAATGAGGTGTATGTGATTATGTAATGATATTGAACTTCAAGATAAAGTGCAAATAACCGTTTGCACTATAAGCTTAGGACTTTGACCCGCCTGGACTTTGATTTGAATATGAAGCCATTGAAGGTCATGATCCGCCATTCAATAATAAAATCACCTCTTGCAGAAAATGATACCGCTAGTAGTAGGTAGGCTACTGGTATCATAGGGCTTGTAGTTTTTTTTTGTCAGAAACTGAATGACCTGAATGGACTTTGATTTTCAGGTAAATTCCGAAATAATGAAGTACAGCTTGCCTTCACATCACTCAGTATAGATGTCACATGTGGGTCAAAGATACTGGTTTGCAGTCTTTTTTTTCCTGACCAAAACCTAACCATTATCAAATACAATCTGTACTTGCCAACTGATATGTTTAAATCATGTTATGCTTGTTCCACCAAAAGATAAACAAGCGGCAGTTGCAGATAAAGGCAACCACCTGTTTCACTAGTGCTGGTAATTTTGCATATCTGGCACTGCAAGTGGTGGAAATGCAAGCTCTAATCTTTTACTGCGTTGCATTTAAAGACTATGCTTTGAGCTAATGAAACCTAATGATACGAGCAAGTAGTTAAACCAAACTGGCCACGTAAATGTTGTCTGTGTCCATACCACAATGGTAATTTTGTGTACATTCTAACAATCGAATGTTAGCAGTGGTGGTAGCTATATATAGGGCAGATTAGTACGACAAAAGGTTTGCAACCTGAAGACAGCGTCAACATTGTGAAGTTTAGAGCAACATACCCGAGCATGAAATGTAAACAGAAGCATTATCCGGTCTGACATAATATCGCGACATGGAAAGGGGTGGAGCCTTGACTAATTTGGTCAGGCAGACAAGAGTGGCCAAATTCAATTAGCATAAAAACATACAGCTTATATGGCTTACTGCAATTGAAACAGATTTGTTTGTGTCGTGTGCCTTTCAATGACAACCTTTAAACGTTTCCTTAACTTCATAATGTCATCGATTACTGAATGCTGGAAAGATTTTGTCATCGAAGAAGGGAAATCTTACGGCTCTTCCTGGGTAGAATCTTTGCAGAAAACGACGGATTTTACCTGCTGTAAGCTGTGATCTGGATGCGTGACACGGTATCTAGCGTCCCTCGTCGCCATTCTCAATCAATATCCTTCCAGAGGAGTCCAGAAAACTCGGCAAACCGGCGAGGATTAGTGAGAAAACCGTGATCGGACCGCTGTTTCCTTCCGATCTATTTTTTCATCGCACCGCCGCCATCTTGGTTGGCTGGAGTGAGCATGCGTGAAGCCAAATCTCGCAAGATTATGAAAAATATCCGAGCAGTTTTCTCCAATTGTCAAGGTTATGGTGCTAATAAAACTAAACCAAAGTCAAATAATGTATTTCTGTTATCTATCTAGGTCAAAATTGGATTAGAAAACTGTGCAGAATCATGTGAAAACGTCGCTGAAACGAAATCTCGTGTTTGGCGAGAGTTGCGTGTGACGGATGCATCTTGTGATTGACCCCGAGGTCACTGCACTTGTGACTACAGAGCTGAGCTGTGTGCATGCGTGGTGCGAGTCTTACAGACTGTTCTTTGCCTAACAGATCGGAAAAGTCTGCTCAAAATGGTAAGAAAGCAGTGCTGATTATTGATGACAACCACATTGTTTGGAAATGAACCAGAAACTACGTGTTCTACGTGAACACTAGTTATGGTTTGTGGGAGGGGGGCAAAGCTTAGGATATTTTTCCCCAGAGGAAGATTGTTCTAGAGTTGCTAAATGATTTACTGACCGTTTTCATATCCAGCTTATCCAGTCTCATTTATTGTTTAGCAGAATGTCTTTGTCGTAAATGGTAAGAATGTGTTGTTTTTTATCGAATGTTGACGAAGTTTCAACCGTCACGCGTCACAAAGTATAAAATTGCAAAGATTAACTTTAAGAAATGTGGAAGTACAGTAATTTCCAAGAAAAATGAAGGTGCCGATACGCTGAACTTTTTGAAGTCCCCACTTCACCACGGATACTGTAAATGCATTTAAGTTTGCATAGTTTTTATTTTAGACCCCGTTCATACTAAATCGCGCAAATCGCGAAATCGCCCTGAGTCGCAGTCCTTCACACCAGGGGTCGAACGAGCGCGAGTTGTAAAATCGCGTCCAACAGCTTGATCAACGGCGGACGCGTTATTCGATTGTCAACACTCTTACTATTGTGTTCAATGACCTTCTTGTACTTCATCTTGAGTTTTTTTACCTTTGATAGTGCGGCATTACTTCCATGTTTTCGCATATTTGGCCAACTCAGGCAGTCGCCACTTCAGCGTACACGCTCCGGTTTCGGTGGGATCCCTTGAGTTTCTTCTGAATCCCCACATCCCCGAAGATGGCCATCAGTACATGCGTTTTCGTCATTCCATACGCCAAAATCGCCGCCCGATTCTGACATATTTCCGCCGCATTCGGCGTAATATTCCAACAAGCTGGAGGTAGATGAACATCATATAATGAGCGGAAAGACTGAATTTGCAGATGACCCCTTGACCCATGACCGGGTCAATATGCAAAGTAAAGCGCCCAACGCGCATCAAGGCGATTTCGAGCGTTCATACTAAGTCGCAATGCAGGCAAATCGCGAGTAAACCACCTCCGGAGGTGGTTTCGCGGAAAGCGATTTCGGGCGATTTCAAATGCGATTTGGAGCGTTCATACTAAGCCACATTATCGCGATTTACGCGATTTCGCGATTTACGCGATTTAGTATGAACGGGGTCTTAGCGCTAATGCGAAAATTGGATGTTCGCGGTGGTTTTAAATTTGTGGCAGCGTTATAGTCACATACTGCTACAGTATTGGACAAAAATGTTTGGGGTGGTTCTAAGTTTGCGGTGAAACGGTCACCGCGAAAACCGCTAACATAAAACCACCGCGAACATTTCTGCATTTACAGTTACTTATTTACATAGGCATAATGATATGCTATTGTGATTGGGTCAAATTAATCTTGTAGTCCCGATAGGCGGCTTGTACATTTTGTGTGAAATGTCATGATGAGATGACTAACTACACGTAGGAGTGCAATTCAAACAAGCAAATAAACAAATTAAAGTCGCTCGAAACGTCCGGAAGTAATCTCCAAATCTTACCCAGTTGTTAAGATTGAATTGTCTTTTAATATTGTTTACCTGGATGTCTATTGTCTAACCTTCATAATCATATTAAAACGAAAATAATAAACATATTTGTTTTATTCCAGACCACCAGTCCTATCACCGCGAGTCTGGACCGGGTGCCGGACCAGGTCGGGTACCTCGTCATGACTGAGGACGGAGCTGTCATGGCTGTGAGTTCTCATCTTACACTTTTTTTTATTTGTCAACTTTCAGAATTGACATCTTCTTGAAAATTGCCTTGAAACCACCTGGACTAACCAAGGAGGTTATATACCTCCTTGGACTAACATAAGTCCTTGAACTACTAGTAACTAACTAACTTGGCTCAGTTTTTCCCCAGACTCTAATGTTACTGATTCTTTATTAATTTACGAAAAAATCCAAAATTTCAGATATCCTTTTTGGACAAAACTTAAGATGATGGTTAACATTATACTAGATTGTAACTGCTTCAGTCATCAGAGCTGGAGAATGATGTGGCAGTGTGTGTGTTTGTTTGTTGTCCTCTGTATCATTAACAGGCTAACATGTGTGTGTTGTCCTGTAACCAGTCTAACATAATACTGAATGTTGTGTTCCAGTATTTGTTGTCCTAACCAGGCTAACATTGTACTGATTATTGTTCCAGTCGTCAGGAGAGCTGGAGAATGATGAGGCCGCAGCAGGAGTGATTATGAAGATGGTGGACGTGGCACTCAGACTACAGACTGGCACAGACAAACAGGAACCATTCAAACGATTATCAGGTATGATTATAAGGAACTTAGTAAACTCTAGCAATTTCTGGACAGAGGAAATTCCAAATTGGAGGACACTTTGACATAACCTGCCTGACTTTATTTTATCAGGTACAAGGTGATGAATTTTTTACAAATTGGAAAAAGAGAAACTGGCGATTCCAAGAACCGACAAATTAACATGGTGTGGCCTAAAGTGGCCTTAATGGTAGTTGATGATAAAATAATTCGCATTCTACAGTATGAAACAGTTTCTTGAAATAATGAATTTATGAAATACAAAGATGTCTGAGCTTCAGTGCACGCATCTATAGCAGCATGCTGCAGCAGGCAGTATGTACATGTAGCATTCTGCTTCTGCAGTCAAGTGCATGTGTAGAATTGTAATCTTAATGATGTTATTGTAATGAGTTATATTAGCTATCACTTTGTTTACTAATAACAATCTCTCTTTTATTTTCCAGTTATCTATGATGAGCACATGTACATGGTCACCATTTCCAACCAGAAAATTTATGTTAGCAAGAGAACAAATGAGCACCATGAGCCCATTACTGTCTAAACTACGCACAAAAAGTTTGGAAACTTTACTTTGATTGATCATATTTCCATTGTTTTTTTATCAATTTCAATGTGTTATATATCGTTAGAAAGCCTGTGTAATTTCCTTTCCTATGATACCCTACTCATTATAATTGCAATCTAATGGAGCGAGCACCAGGCCTGCTTACGCGAGTGGGTTGTAGAAAAAAAGTGCCCAAATTTCCATAATAGTGTCAAACACCTATAGCGCAGCGCCAAACCCATTAGTGGTGGTGTCGTCCAAATCGTGAATGGAACAGTGTGTGGTGGAATGTTATGTTCACAGCTACAGATAAGAGAAGGTTTATTTCGACTGTTGGATGGGTAAATTAAAGTGTTGGGGCGGCGAGGAGAACCCTATGCTGACTGTTACACAGATAGACTGACTATTTGTTGGGGTCAGTGTTATAGTGTGAGGCAGTACAACGCAAACTGCCAGCGGAAAAAAAAACAGGCTAATCATCCTAAGCAACTTCGATGTGTCGATATAGAGACACCTTTCTCCATCCAGTCACATATCCAAGATTCTTATCTCTGCAATATGATTATGAGTCTGTGAGAGTCATTTCAGACCACCTCCAGTACCTATGCAGGAATACAGAGGATAGAATGGCCCTCTTGTAGCCCAGATCTCAACAACAATTGAACACAGTCTCAGACTCTGTGATCACTGATCAGCTTGGGCGAGCTGTGCATGCAGTTGTGATCAACAGAACAACACTGGTCGACCTGCGACGACTCCTTGTGGAAGAATAGCCAGGGGCCGCGTACCAAAACTGGTCACAAGCATGAGGAGGATGTGCCGGGCTGTGTAGTCAGTATTAAGCCACCCTCATCATAACTGAGGCTCCTTTACGCATTTTTTTTTGGATGAAGACTACCCTTGGCTTTCATATTAATGTGTTTTGTTGGTTCAAGTTTCACATCACCCTCGTACAAAAGCCACTTGCTACCAGCAGAAGACAAAATACTGAATTGAGCGTTTTACATTAGTAGGGTAATTTGGGCACGTTTTTTATGAGACTCGCTCGCATAAGCAGGTCTGGTGCTCATTGTATTAATTTACAACAATAATAAGTTAAGTATCATGGGAAAGACAATTACAAAAGCTTTTCAATGATATTTAAATCATTGAAATTGATCAAGAAACAACGGAGATATGATCGACCAAAGTTAAGTTTCCGAACTTTTTGTGCGTAGTTTAGTACTACAAGTAGTACTTGTAGATAAATGTTTTCATTTCACATATTACTTTTTATACAAATTTCCTTATTGCAGTTTTCTTTACGTGATGCTGCAATGAAAGTCACATTCATTTTTTGATAGCTTTTAATTAAGAGGAACAGGTATCTTGGTAAGCGACACAAATGTGTGATTTCTTCCTGAGAATAACATAACATCTGGGAAATAATGACCTTCAAAGGTATGCAGGCATAATTGAAAACCTTTCAGATATCTTAGATATTTTCCATATTCGTATCTTAACCCTGGTGGTGTGTAAGAACATCGACTGATGATGATGATGTATCTTAATCTTCATCAAGCACTTAAATTTAAGGCAGGGAATGGTTTGGGCTAATTCATGATGCATTTTTGCTGATAGAAAGCTAATCCAAAGATGTCTAATTTGCCCCTGGCAGGTTGTCTCTTACCACGACTTGCATATTGACTTAAAAAGTCCTGCTGACAGTACGTGGTAAGAAAATAAAGGAATTGTTATTGTACTTGGTATTCCTGAAGTTGTGGTCTTTGAAAATACTTTTGATAGAGTTGTGACTGTGAGGGAACTTGTGACTCCATGATGTACATGTCATGGACTGTCCTATCTTAGTATCTAAAGTTACTTTGCATATTTAAAGAAACCTAAATTGCCTCTGTTGCCACTGCCATTTTTGAATGGGATTTCAAAAAATTATTTTAGTCAATGCTGTAAAAAATAGGTTACCTCATATCACTAGTCTTACAAAGTTATCTTCAAACTATTGAAAATTAAGTGGTACTAGTAATCAGTCAAAGCAGACATTTGTCTGCATGAAAAGACATAATCTAGGCATTTCAGCAATATACAGTATTTGGTTTAATCTCAAACATAAGAACAGAATAAATTAAGTACAGGTGATTTGAACAATGAATTCCACTTTTACCTGCACCATTTTACTGGCATTTTCCAAAGTCCAGGTACTATTTTTCCATGACATCAATCTTACATGTACAAGAGGTATTGGACGGTACAAAATGTAATTACAAACATAAAGTGTAATTTATAGCTATGACTGGAGACTGGCCTTTTAAATGTGAAAAACATATTCATGGAGTAGTCAATTGAGAAACCAATAGTACAGAATGTGAGCAACAAAACCTAGAAGAAGAGAATATTTTCACACTCACATGACTCAATTACTTCTCAGTTCATTGCTAGTGTCATACAATACTACAAAATTACTTTTAGAAATTGACTAATGAAACTGCACACTTCCCCTATTTCGGTTGTTAAGTTTGCACGAGGTTATAAAGCAGGTTACAATGTTATCATTTAGTAAAAAAACAACAGATTACCGGTACCGAAAGAATTGGCAGCCTAACAATGACATAATCACTGTTAAATTATGACAGTGTAAGCCTGTATACTATATTCACTTCTGTAATTGCTGGTTACATCAACCCAGACACTATAAATGTACATTGGGCAATAGTCTGCAGGTACTTTGAAAGTGAAAAAGGTTGGGCAAACATTTGTTATCAATTTGCCTTGTTGTGGTGTGTTGTATTGAAAATCAATGCATTGGAATGCTTGAACATTGCGTAGTACATGTAGATTTAAAATTCTTCCATGCAAGATCTTGTTTTTTTCTTCCTTTTTATGCATCAGAGGATTTTGCATGTAATGGGTGATGTGTTTGGATGGTTGACATGTTCTTAGAAATGTTTGTCTCTTTCCAGCCCTTTTATTTTGTTCACAATTTTGTTTTGTATTACAAGTTATATCTGTTTTGACAAAAAAATACCATATTTCAATATGCCAAATTTGTTAGCCCACATCTTCCTCTGTAGATCCTAACATCAGAGCAGCTTTATTCCTTCTGGTCACTGGGTACCCACACTCACAGTAAACAACTTGTTTCCCTAGCATGGAGATTTCAACTTTACTACCACAGTTGCTGCACTGGTATCTTTTCAACTCTGTCACATTGAAAGCTTCACATCCATGAGCAAAACTGAATCCCAGAAAGAACTCCACACGGGTGTTCACAAAACGTCTTCCATAAAATCCAGACACAATTGGAACAAAGACTACCAGTATACCATCAATTCCTCTTATTTTCCCTGTGTCCATCTCAATGGTACCTATTGTTTCATTGTCTGCTTTTCGAATGGTCCCTGTTCTCATGGTCAGAAGTGTATATTTTTCTTTGTACCTCCAAAAGCGAGTTTCGTGATCCCAGTCACTAAGGCAATGTGAGTGAACTAAACACTGGATACCTTTTTGACTTGAACCAAGCCATTCTCTGCAGATCTTTGGTCTACTGACCCTTGCAGCAGCATTTTTTAGCTGTGGCTTTAATCGATTTACCTCTGCAAAACTTTCACGAGAACCAGAATATGGTCCAATCCCAAGAGCAAGAATAGTTGTAAGCACATACATGTAGTAGATGGAATGTGATGACTTTGCACGCTCATACCACTGTCTGACTCGCCTTAAAACTTCTTCTACTGAGTACGGTTCATCAATCAATTCATGCCTTATAGCTAGAAGCCAGTCTTTCATGTCCGCCTCAATACTATAGTCAAGACCATGCTCGAACACTTCATCAACATTTTGTTCATGCAGAGCAATGATGTCAACGATATCTGCTTTTTGGTTCACTTCATCCCAATATTGAACACTTCTTGTTGCAGCCACATCTTTTTTATAGTGTTTCATTCTATATGCTGCAATTTTTCCCCTGCGTCCTCTTACAGTGGAAATGTCATGCCAATCATTGATGGCACTTGCTGCATCTTTGAAGAGGACATAGAACCAGTCTACACAATTGTAGAATGCATTAGTTAGTGTAGGAACCTTGTCTTGACACTCACAGATAAGGGTATCTATTGTTCCCAGTGCTTCCTCAATGAAGATATCTGCATTTTTTGAACCAATGTATTGACGATAGCCACCGTAGTGATTTTTCTGAATAAATTCAAGTAGTATGAGCCTTAGTTGAATGTCAGGAACATATCCAATTTCCTGTTCATACCCTTTTCGATAGTACTCTCTACACTTTACAAAAGCATCAGAGGCTATCCTAGCCAGTGACAAGGCTTCTGTTATCATAGCCTCTATGTCTATGCTTCTTTCATATGTCGTAACTGAACCAAGGCGACCAACAAGTTTAGACATTTCAGCAAGATAGACACACCCTTTCATGTTATATATGCGTAGTAGATTATTATCATATGGGCTGTCCATTTCATTGAAATCCTGGCTTCCCCGAAAGTCATCATTTGTGCTATGGTGATGATGTTTTGAAAATTCTTCCTGACATATTTGAAGTGCCTTCTCAACATTTTCTTTTGCCAATTCAAATTCAGACCTTTCATAGGCATAGAAGCGACCCAGGTGGGCTAAGCAGTGGGGGTTTCTGGGAAAGCTTTCAGCCAGAAGCTTCAAGATATTCAATCTCTCTGTGTAAGGGTGCTTTGATGGTATGTCTAAGAGTATTGGTGACAGATGTTTCTTCTGTCCAGCCAATAGAATTTCATTGTTGTGTCTCTGGAAGAAAGTTGCTCTGATAATTTGCACAATGTCATGGGAAACTCTGTCGCCACTACTTTTTTGAGCACCAGCTTCTTTGACAAAACTTAAAGCCAGTTTCTCCAAATGATTACGGGCATCTTTGCTTAGTCTGATGCCAAGTTCTCGTCTGTGCTGTTGTGGGCGAAGAACTTGTTCAAGAATTTCTTTGGCTATAACATGTAGCGTGATCCGCCAGTTGTTTAACTCATCTGTGCAAACAACTTTTTTTGCCTCATAGGGTAGGTCATCATAATCTACAACATCTCTGTCATCTATATGCAATATTCGAGCGAAAAACTGTCCTGGAATCTGAGCATGCCCATAGTAGTATGCCAATGCAAGAAAACTCACCACCTGTTGCCATGGTAACATGTCCCCTGAGCTGTCATACTTCAAGTAACCTGACACATATGACTGGACTCCCTTAAAGTCATATTCATATGCAGCTAGTCCAAACTCACACACATGATGTGGCCTGCCACTTTTGACATCTTTGACCAACTTCTGAAGCTGTTTTTCCCTTGTTGGGCAATTATGAGCAAAAGCTCTCTTCAGCCTTATGGCCTCATCGTCACTCACCTCACCCCTAAGCCAGAAAGAATCTCCCTTACTGTCTGTCTCAATCCTAGATGAAAACCTTTGAACATCCAAAATCACAAGCTGAGTTGCTCTATGACAAAACAGAAACAGTTGTTCAATATACAGGGATTCAGCCTTCCACAGTCTGCAGTCATCCACAACCAACACAGGAAGATGTGTCTTTTTATGTAGCCAGACAATCTTTTGTGAAGTTTCAAGGGAAAGATTAATGACAAAAACACAAACACATGCATCTATTTTGTTAAGATGAAGGTTCCAAATTATTCTCCGGGCCAGTGTTGATCCCCCTCCACCTGGTGCATGATAGAGAGTCAGCTTTGCTGACTTGTGGTTGCCAATGTGTTCATGTAGGCGTGTCTCTATTTTATGCGCAAGGTCCCTTTGGACATCAATGTTTCCAAGCTGTAACTCATACCAAGAAATTTGCCCACCACGGTAGAATTCATTTCCAAGTTCATTTCCATCCAGATCATCAGGTTTATGATTTTGTCCAACATACAAAACTTCAAGCTCTTCTGCCAACCATGCTGCATCCTTTGGTTCTATCTCAACTTCCATTATTTTTCTGTCAGATAAGAGAGGGAGTATGTATTTGGATGTTTTAGAACTACCAAGTTGTGAAAGACACAGGCACAAATACTCTAGTGGAATCTCAAATATGTCTTCAATCTCGAAGTCATGACATAATGTTGTAACACTCTTCCTTACCTCAGAATTTTTCAAGCAAAGCACAATCCTCAATGATTTGCTGACATTTTCTCCAATTTTCACTAGCAACTGGTGCAAATGAGACAGGAGATTGCCCTTACCATACCACAACACAACTACTGTAAGGGGTCTCTTCCTGTAACAAAACTCTGCAAGTTTTTCACAATGAGCATTTAGCTTCTTTCCCACAGCATTTGTCCATTTTGTTAGAGATGTTTTTGCATCAGGTATTGGAAAGAACCACTCTGTAGCTTTGTCAGAAAGATCTTTAGGATGGTCTTGACATGTGGTTATGTATAGTCCACGCCTATTTCGAAGGGGTTCTTCACAATGTGTTAGAATTCCGGAATCCCTACTGTTTGGATCAAAATCAAAAACCTTTGTCCAATTGATGTTTGCAAGAGCATGAAGGTTACCAGATGGTTTCTTTTCGATATGTTCTTTGTCAACTCGTAGTTGCTCAACTGGCTCTTTGTCCGTTGTGTAGTCAACTATTAAACAGTATGCTCTTGATGATTGAAAGTCGTCAACGCTGTCTAGAAAGTCATTCCAAATTCTTTCTGCTGAAATGTGCCTGTGCTTTTTTAACCTTCCATCAATACCTTTTTGACTTTCAATTTTTGGAACATGATCAACAGGGAAACTGATGTCGGGTTGTTGAAGCTGATTATGTGTTAGACTCTTGAGCTTTTCAATTTCAGACTTAATCTCTGTCCAGTCACCAATGGACATGCCAAGGTCTTTTCTAGCAGAGTCAGACAGGTTTAGGAGAGCTTTGCCAGTTATGTCTTCTTCTTGGAATGTCTTGATATATGGTGTAAGTTTGCCTTTGTTAAGATTAAGTGTTTGTAGCCAAGAACACACCTCATCAACACTCCAAATTTCCACCTGTTTAGAAATTAACTGATTCAGAGGTATTTGAGGAAATGTTTGGTTACTTTTCTCTGGGTTTGTTACCGGTATTGGGTGGCTTTGCACATTTTCCTCCACATTTTGTCTGGGTTGATGCTCTTCCAGTGTCTCCCTGACATCTTTATCTGTTAGTAAGCATACACCTGATTCAGTAGTCTGTTCTGTATCTTCATGTATGTTGGGCTTTTGTTCATCTTCAGAATCATATACTGAATTAGTCCTTTCGGTTGGAGAGGGACTTTTTGCCTCTACTTCCAGATTCTGGTTTTCTTCCCTTTTAGCTACGCTAGCTTCCTCCTGTTTTTGACGCAGCATTTCAGCCTGTTGTCTTTTTTTCTTCTTTTTTTTCAAAAATTTACCTACTACCATCAAACCCATTCCCTTCTTCTCTCTCAGCTCAAACTGTTTTTTGTGGTTTTCAATAAATTGTTTCATACTGCCGAACTTGTACTCCTTAAATTTCTTTCCCAATTTCATGTTTAACTTATCAAATTTTGTCCCCAGATCTTTCAAAGTCATTGGTTTACAGCTTGGTTCATTCTTAGGGTTAAGTATGTGATGAAGCGTGTCGACCAACCATTCCTCCAGATCTGCTCCCTCAGGAGGAGAGAAGCCTGGAAAAACACAAAAATTCAGCATGTGAATAAATTTGCGTTCTGTGTAATGAATTTGTTTTTGTTTTTTAATTGATTCAAGGAAAATCAAATTAAAGTTACTATAGCAGTTGGTCCAAGTCGTCATCGGTCCTCTGGGAATTATACAATGACCAAAGTCTTAAAACAGCTCTACCCTCTTGACATTATACTAACACACACAACTTAAATTTCCTTTGGAGATCTTTTACTGAAATATGTGACATCTAACAGGTTATTTGTAGCTGAATTACTGCTACATGTACATGTAGCCTAGCTATAGAATGCTTTGTTGCACAGACATAAAAGTACAAGTCAACATCCCAGGTGACTTACATTGTGTAGTTACCTTCTTCAACTTGATAACTATTATAAGGTTACATAAGTTGGTGGTATTGTACCTGTTGCCTCTGGTAGTTGCGGTTGAATGCTATTGTCTGTCCCAACTATGACATTTCTGCTGTCTGTGATGGTGTAAAAGTTGCACTGATGGTAGACTGCTTGACTCACTTGCTTTGCAGAGTCTGTGGACAAAGAAGTAATTCAATTACAATACTTGAACTGATCAGTACATTCTGACATTTCCTGATGACTACAACAATCATAACTGAGTTAATTTAAGGTCTTGGACCGGAGTTTCTTTTACGATTTAATATGTAGGCCGTCACCCTCAGGCCGATGGGCTACAATCCACCAAGAAAAGTAGGATGGAAAATCTAATGATTCCGGCGAAAAGCAGTTAGCTTGTACTTTCCTAATTTTCGGTATTGTCTGTTGCCCCTTTATTTTGGGTGGAAACCATAGTAAAATGTAAATTTTGGATACGAAAATTGTCTTAAGTTTTTTTTTACACTTTTTCAATCGAAGCTGCATGACAAAAATGACTTTTCCTGGGGTAACGGCATATATGCTGAAAAAGCGCAATACTTCCTGTCTCTGAAAAATAAAAAAATTAAAAAGTCATGTGATAACTTTTTCACAATCTCCAATGATGCAAATTCAGTGAAAATGCATAAAAAACGCTGCTATTTGGGTCATCAGGCGAAAAAACATGCATCACCGTTGCGGCGGATTAATACAAAAAAGGCTTTGACGGCAAATCAGCTGCACCGCGCCCAAATCAGCTGCACCGCGCCCAAAAATACTACTAACAACTCACTGGCTTTTCTGAAGATTCAAAATATTTATGCATACTATTAGCTATAACGATCACCAAGCAATAGCGGGCAGAAATCAGGGTGACAACCACACACTTCCGGCAGATTACCGCGCCCTGACCCCAACCCCGGTTAGATTTGAACTCCGACCCAGAACCTTAACTTCAAATTTTTGATGCTAACAACATACCTCAGACATGCAGAGACTATCATAACCTGTATGTTGGCTATACCTTTAGTTGCAGGCATTTGTAAGGAAACTTGTTTGGCACTGGCATGTGAACTTGGAGTAGCAGCAGACTCAGCCATATCCCTGATGATAAAGTCTGAAAAGAGAAGTAACTGTTGTGTATTCTTATTCTTTACTAAGAATTACTAGAATCATAGACAGTTATAAGGATTGTTGACAAATATTAAAGCAGTATGAACACTTCTATGTACATGTTCATGTGTACTGCTGAGGGCAAAGTAGATGTTGTTGGTAAGCCTGTTTTGCAGATTCAGTTGGTGCCACCCTAGAATACTAATTACTGTTTTATTCTTTTTAGTGTGTGAAATTAATAACTGTATGAAATTGTCTGGAGGGCCAATTGATTTCTTCAGCTTAAAAGTCAACCTACAACCTACCGAAACATTCTTCATCTATGCCTTCTCTAGTCAACATTTCCTTCAAGTGTTGTTTTGTGGCATGTGGCCCTTGCATCCTCTTCCAGTTAACCAGCATGGCAAGTATAGCCTGCTCTGTGTTGTGAGGGTTGTCAGCCTTGAACTTGTACACATCAGCCTTGGTCATGCCCAGAGCAATGGTCAGACTCTCCCATTCCACTCCAATGTTCCTGGCCAGGTACAGTAGCTCTAATTCTGTAACCAAATCTGTTTAAAAAAAGGAAGTCATATTTCTGTGTAACATGAACTCACTGTCCAGGCTCTATGGAATCCTCCTCTTCATGGGCACCTAACCAGTGGAAGGGCTGTTAGCATGATTTAACTAGGCTAGTTAGTATAAATCATGATGTGACTTTTTGTACTTTGAAATGCATGCATTGCGTACAAGTGCCAATGCAGAAAATGTCAACCTGCGAAATCATGATACCAATTGTTAGTGTGGACTTAATTGACGATGATATTAAATTGCCATACTGTAAATATTTTCAGATGTTAGAAGAATGTGCATACCAGTGTCTTTAGATCTTCCTGGTAGCTCTTTAGTTTTGGGTCTTAAGGAAACTCTACCACCCTTGTTAGGACCTGGTGATGATCCATCTGAAATATGAAAGAATGAATTAAAAAAAAATACATTTAATCAAAAGCCAAACATGAAAATTGCAGGAATTTGCCTACTGAAAAATTACATGGACATTGATATTGTATATGCTACACATACATATTACTACAACAACAGGTGGGAAAATGTTTAAAGCATGTAAATACAAGCGCAAATGTCTAGAAGCTCAATATTATCTAGAAGCTCAATACTTTTTGTACAGATAGAAAGTTTACCCTTGTCAGATCCTCCTTGGAGGCCCATGTGCAGCACCACGTTGCTTTCAGGTCCAACCAACTGGTCATCCAAGGTTAGAAGGTCCACCAACTTTGATGAGAATGATTAAGAAAAAGAAAGATTGAGTTTGAGATCAAAAACATTAGCTTGGTGGTCATAATTGCAGTATTCAATAGTGGTATCAATAGCAACATTAGATATTAAGTACAATCATCTGATGATGAGTGGTAATGTTTCCAGACGAGTATTCCAGTAACTGTTGTGTGAACATTCTTTGTATAAGGCCCTCATTCCACTAGTGCTGTGCTCTCACTGTGACCTACATTGACTACGTGTAACACATAGTTTCATAATTGGAATATCATGCACAATGTAAAATTATGACAGAAATTACAAAAGAACACTCAAAGCATAAGAAGATCAATAAGATTCGGTCAGAGCACCGTCCTAGTGGAATGGGGGGTGTAACTACATGTAGCAGCCATGCTTAATTACTTTCCACTTGGTCATTTGTGAAGGTTTAAAAGTTGGCATCAGCAGTGTGGCATAACGGCAGGGTTTTCGGCCCAGAACCCAAAGGTCCCTGGTTCGAATCCCCTGACGACACCAATCTGTGCCCTTGGGAAAAAGGCACTTAACACGACTTTCCCCACTCCAGCCAAGTGTAAAAAACGGCTATATTATGTGTGTGGGTCACGACATCAGCAATAGCTGCCTGTGTCCCATGTGTATTGCCCTGTTGCGATTCCAATAAAATCAAATGTTCAAAGGTTTATCAAACTACCTTATATCCCTTGCACCACAGAGATGCCCTAGCCGGCAATTTGATTCCCTCCTTTTGTTTTATGGCTGCTTTCAGAACTGCAATGGTGTCATTGCTCTTCACTTGGATTGGAATCAGGGTCGTCAATCCTTGGACATAAATGGTGTACCTGTGGAAAATGAAGAATTCCGCCAAAATTAACGTCACATTGCATCTTCAGCATTGTGAGAATAGGATTATGACATACTAGTCAGAAGAAGAAACTGATCTGTATTCTTGAATGACTGATATTTCATTGTACTGCACAACTGAGACTCAAGACAATTTATGTTAGTTTATATAACGTTACATGTGATAGGTATGCACCTTGTTTGCAAAAAAAAACATTTTTTCATAAAAATGAGATGCCGCGAAACATTGAGCCGTTTTCTTTTAACAAAATTATACCAACATTTCATTGTACTGCATTGTTGTTCATAACAACAACGAGTCAGATTACTCCAGACCTGTAGAAATATTTACTGGCTCATTGGGCCAGGTATACAAACTCCAGTTTCAGTGCGTCACAGTTCATTAATAATTTACAAGTGAGACATGTGTCACAGTCCAGCCTTCCATTGAAAACAAGACACGAACTTTTCCGACCTTGTTCAAATATTGTACTCTATTTCTTACCTCCTTGGAATTGTAGCAGCAGCAGCTTTCTTTGGTCCTTTCTTGTTTCGTTTTGCTGTCTTCTTGCAGATTCTGAACTGTTTTTTGTCTGATGAGTAACATTTTGGTTTCACCTTAAAGTTTGTAGAATGGACAAGCTTCTTCCTCTTTCTGTTTGACCTCTGTGACTTTGCCACGACTATTTTTGAACAGATGTCTTCTGAGATGTGCTGTGTTCTGTAGGGATGCTTGTGGAATGGGAGGTACATGTAGCTGTCAATTGCTGGAGGGTCATCATTATGGAGACGCAGACTGGACTCAGTCCTTTCCAGCCAGGTGTTGTGTGGTTCTGAGTACAAGTGTTGCCTATTCTCCTTAGCTTGCGTGAGGACAGGATCTGGTGTCCTGAACAACTTCACTCTGGTACCACGGACAAAAATCCAACCCTGAAAGCAAATTTGACAATTTAATGGTGAATTATAATCATTATGGCTTAACATGAATTGTATGGAATGTAACAAAAGTAAATTCAGAGTTATCTGTTTTGAATAAGGTGCAATTTGCTATGATTCTTAACATCCTCTTTCCATTGACTTTTGGCCATTCGGCGGATGGTTGGCCATGGGTGCAGTGTTTAATTACATGTCCTTGATTTGCAATAATATTGTAGACCCACCTGTCTGCCTTTTTGCAGGGCCTTCACCACTGACATCCCCTTGGAAAATGTCACAACAGCACATGCCTGCAATCAATACAATCTATTATTTACCAAACTAACACTTTTTGTAAATGCAGAATCCTGTAAATGCAGAAATGTTCACAGTGGTTTTATGTTCGCAGTTTTCGCGACAACTATTTCAACGCAAACTTAAAAACCACTGCGAACACTCTATTTTTTCCTTAGCGCAAAATAAAAACCACATGAACTTAAATCCATTTATAGTACTTCCCATCTTTTCTGAATGTACTACAGTAACTATTAAATCAGAAGAGGAAATCTAATGCTACAGGGGGAAATAATGTGCATATACAATGTATGGAGGAGGTTGGCTATTCCAAATGTTGTTTTTCTACACTGAACTGTGACTGAAGTATTTATTTTTGTCCTATAATTTGGCAGAAATCACTTCAAAGCACAAATAAGAAGAAAAGGGTACACCCATATTACCAGTTATCCTCATTTAAAATGTCTCAGCATTTTTTTAGAAATGAAGACATGAGATGCACTTGTTTATCATAAGGGCTTTACAGGGATTGGTAGGAAGTACATAGCAAAATACATTTGTCAATCAATTATTCTATTAGTACATAAAAAATCAAACATACCTTTGGACGGCTATACCTGATGTTTGTTACCCTCCCTGAAGTTGCTGTGATTAAAAGATAAATGATATGTTACCTTCAATAGTATGGGCTAAACAATTTTATCAATAGTTGAATACAATGTCACTCTGGTCTTCAAGTTTGCTCCTAATGCTAGGGTACACTTGTTAGGTTTATCCCTCCAACTGGTGCTTCATATGTAAGTGGTCAAGTTTCAGTTTTATGAGCAGCTGTGTTACTAAGCAATGTGATTTTGGTGACACTGACAGTACCCCTGTGTATATATTGTCAGTCGTCTCACACTTAGTGTGTATTAGCTGCAAAATGACCTAACAACATACCTTGAATGTTAGGTTTAAGTCTACACATTGAAAAAGCCACAACATTTAACTGGTATGCCTGAGGTGTCCCAAACACTCATGACATTCTACACCTTCTACAACACATTCCATTATAATTATTGCGAAATGTACACTGAAACCAATGTGTCATCCTTGACGTCCATTTTCTTTCTAGCCCGCCAAAAGTGTTTGCTTTTCCCTTTGTGTTCAACCTGGCAAGAGGGTCGAAATATTTATGCCCTCCATACTTCTTACGTAGTACATGTACCTGTCGAGTATTTAATTTGATTTAAGAGATTGAATTGATTCAGGATAAATCAAAGTAAACCTTACCTTCAGTGAGAACATCACATATCTCGGTCTTCAGCTGTGAAACTTGAGATCCGGACACTCGGGGCAGGTTTGCCAGCCAAACAGACCTTGTTGGCTCCTGGTCAAGGTGTTTCATGTTGCCAAGAGGTGTAGAGACTGTCAGACAGCACAAGGTGGAAGCAGTATACCTAAAACTAGCTAAAATGCCCCCAAAAGTTGAGAACCTCGCACACCATATTTGCTTCTGTGTACACCTTTACAGTTTCAGAATTCAATGGCGGCTAGACCAAAGGTCAAGGTACAAAGAAGTTTCACTGCGTCATAGCTCATTAATTATTCATGAGCAAATCTATTTACCTGCAAGGTAAGTTACCTGTATAGTGTTTACCTGCTGGAATTTAGGTCATGGTACCGTTCTATGCTCATTTGAGACACTGGCATTTCAGTATCTTGAAGTTAAAAAACTTGTGACACCAGTCCTGGTTTAATGTTGGGATTTGAATTTATTGTTTTCTAAAGATTCATACCACCTTGGGAATCTTTTACCTGCAAGATTGTATTTCAAGCTGTAATTTCCTGTTCAGTTCAAGCCATGTTTAAGATCAGACCAGTCCCATAGTGCCAGTTGTAGCTCTCTCTAACTTAAGGTTCATATTCATGAAATGGGGGGCACAATTTCTCCTAATGGTCCTATTCTCCTCCTTCAGATGATTAGGCTCAAAGTTAAAATCTTTCTTCTCCTATGTTACCTGTTAAGAAAATACTCAAAAAGTCAGACCTACACTGTGGGGTTTACACAACACCAAAACTTTATTACATCACTCGTATATTCACAAGTTATGCTGTGGCATCAATTTCTTTCTTGCCTGTTTGTCAAGTACTTTTCTCAATGTGAATAACAACTAGTGCAATAACATTTATCAAGCTTTCATAATCCTGACAATGGCCTTCTATCTGTTGCCAGTGGTTTTGCATCCAGCAGTGATCTTTTTTTCATAACTCAAAATCCTCACACAAAACCTACTACTACTATGTGACAGTAAAATGTACATACTCTAGCTAGTAAGAGAACATCCTAAGCATGTTGTGTTGTCTCTATCACATGTAAGTTCAATTACATACATTTTAGTTACCATTGTAATCAGTAGTTGCGTAATGTCTACAGAGATTTCACATTTGTGTTGCCTAGATCACATATAGTTATGACACGTTGTCATACAGCCAGGCTATTATATGTGGACCTGCATTCTTATTATTGCCATTAATGTACACTTGAAAGACCTCAGGGTGGGTTATGAAGCCTTTACCAAATTGATGCTAATTTGAGCTATTGAAATAATTGTAATATTCAGCATGATTTTCTTTCACTTCATAAAAATACAACTAACACCTTTCACTGATATTACCACATGTTTTACATGTATTTTTGGTACCATTTGTACAATACATTTGCTTCAAAATTATCATAATATATGGCAACTTACAATGATGAGTTACATATTGTATTAGTAGCAAGAAGAGCATACTTCAATTGCACAGTATTTGTCAGCAATGAAATTGTCTGATTTTTTCTGTCATCTCATAATTTCTCATCTGAATCTGCATTGGTAACCAGTACAGCCCTCTTTTGTCATAACACACCAGCTTGATCAATGTCGCTACAGATTGTTGCATGTACGTACTTCTTTAAATGGGTTTGTTCAATGCAAGGCCACAGTCCACCACTTCTAGGCATTGAACTTAAATTGAAGTAAGATGGAGATGATTATGCTGGGAAATAGTGGTAGACATTGGTTTTGAAGTCTTGCAGGTTGTATATGGGAGGGAACGTTTCAACCATTGTCATTGGGAGAGTTCCATAGTTTGGCAGTCAGTGGAAAGAAGTTGTTGCTGTAGAAGGATTTGAAACTGGTAGGAATGCCCTGGAAGTGCACGAGTGGGTTTTTGAGACAGGTTCATTTAGAGCATGTCTTGGCTTAGCATAGCTCAGTCAAAGATGCTGCGTGTTGTATGTCTGAAATCAGAATGTAAATGGTTAAGCTAGCATCTTGGTGGGCACTAGTACAGAATTGCACTGAGTAGATTTTTACAATCCAGTGCATGCCTTTCAATGTCTTTTTACCAGTAATCATATCAGTTGGTGCTTTCAGGTGCAGAACAGAGACAACTTCACTCCTCCGTTTCGAATGGGTGCTCGATGGTGTAGTGGTTAGAAAGCCTGCTTCCAGATCCTAATTTGCATGCTTCTGGTACTTTTGTTGGAGTCCTTGGATCGGATGTGAAGTTGTCGGTCCCATGATTTAAAATTAGGACAGTCAAACCTTGAAGTGCGTAGACCAGTGGTTGGGCCAAGAGGTCGTGAGTTCAAATCCTGGCTGTGTCACTCACCCGACATGTATGCACGCTACTGAAAAGGGTTGCAGTCCGGATCCTAAGGATGGGATATTCAGCCGTGGTCCACTGTACATTGCACTTGTCGAAAAAATGCTGATGTATTATACCGATTGGTGGCTATACTGGTTGACCAATTCAGATTCAGGCAACAAAATTTTGCATGATTGTCAAATTTATAAGCTTAAAGTATTTTTCGTCATTTTGCCACATTTCAAATGTTTATTGCCAAAAGACAACAAGGAGTCAATGACATAATTCATTGGACTATCCCAGTACTCCTGACGAAAACAAAGTCAATTTGTAAACACATCACAGGTTTCTAACATGTTTCTACAGACAATGACGTCACATTTTGTATTCTGTAAATATGAATAGGCAATGTCAAAAATGCTGTCACAGACTTAGGCAATTGAAGTGAATCCTTTTGAACTTGAATATATGATAGTGTAATTCAGTCATTATGCAGTTACATGCATTTTAAATTTACACTTGGCTAACCTTTCTGCTGGGGTGTCCTTTTGGCACAAACTTTTTTCTTCCTTTATTTTACCTTCACTAAAATGCATGTAGACATAGCGTTGTATTATTCGGCCTTGGTGATTTCCAGAGTTCAAGGGAACTTTAGCAATTTGTTATTGAGAGAAAGCTAAAAATTTCAGTAAAAATGAAGAATATAATTTAGTCAGGTTGGCATTACCTGATCAAATCACCATGGTGGCGAATATTTGAGTCTATCATAAACAGAAGTTTGAAGATCTCACACCTCCGTGAAATATTCAAAATTTGTTGTGTTTGATTGTAGGTCATCAATCATGCAAATAAGGTTTCAATCAACATTACATGTGTCCATTGATCACTCCCTGTCACTCTACGGTACATGTAACTGGCATATGGAAAATAGATAATTGAGAAAACACAAACAGACCAAAATTACTCACTTTGAATTAGCAGCCTCCTGCTTTATGATCTGTCATTTCTAATAAACCTCCCTACATGGAGGCAGGTATGCAAGTTTCAGATGAAATAAATAAATTCAGCAGCTGAACGACTTTGCGAAAGAACATTTCCAAAAAAAACAATATTACAATTTCATAATTTATGTCTAGTCGTAAGAACACAAACATGTCACAAACTTTCATCATTCACCTTGTCTAAGTAATTATGCAAGTAAGCTTCTCATCTGCAGAATTTGCATTAATGATATGTTTGTTGCGATTATATATATAGCGCTACCAATTAACAGCAGGCTATTTGTATTCCTCAATAATAATAGAGTTTTATTTGCAAGTTCTTGCCCGAGGGCTAATTGAAACATGAAACAATGCATAGAAAAAGTATACAGACATAGTGCAAGTTAACACTGGTGACAAGTGGAACGTGTGGCTATTTTAAGAACCGCTACGGAATACAATCTAAGCTTTTTGGTTTTGACTTCTGTAATAATTATGCAACTGCAGACTGGCTTTGCGTTTCATGATGTTCACTTTCGCCTGACGTCATGAAAATTGACCTGGCGTTTGTGAACACAATGCGTGTCCGAATTATCGAAGCAGAGTTTTTTTTCAATGTCTTTTTATGTTTTTGTTGAAGGAAAATTAATTTTTTCATAGGAAAAAAGCAGAGGTTTCGGTCGGGGAGGGGAGGCTAGTAGTTGCCGCGAGGGAGGCAGACGACGAAAATCCCCCCCCCCCCCGGCCGAAACCTCTGCTTGTAGAATAGCGTATTCCTCCATCTGTAGCGAAGACTTCATATCGGAAAACGTCACTCGTCACTGCATACATATGCATTGTACCATGCCCAGACGTATGAGTGCATTCTATGCTGCAAAATTGGAACGTCAACAGAGGGTTGCTATTGATGAACTGTTTGCTGTAGAAACAATATCCTCCCTGACTCCCAGACTAATATCCATGTTGGCAATCTATAACCCTACGGGAAAAATGAGATGATGAAACGGTGGCCTATATTCTTTTTATACACTGCCCTGTTGATTTGAGTATATGGACGACTTCTACGCGCGCATCCGCGACTTTTCCTCCGTTTCCAAAAAAAGGTTTTCATTCATACTGTCTGAAACATATAACAGAAAGCGGATACTAAATGTAAAATACCAATGCATATGGACGACTTCCACGCGCGCATCCGTGACTTTTCGTCCGTTTCACAAAAAAAAGTTTTCGGCCATACTGTTAATCGTAACGTTATGCAGCAGCAGCAAAATGAGAAAATATATACTGTAAATTCCTGAAAAAAATATTTCAGAAATACTAATGTCGTAAATGCAAAAATCAATTTCAAAGAAGAAGATGTGACAGAACAAAAGAAAAAATCTATTATTCGATACCATTCTCTTTGTTTTTACTTTTGTTCATCCTTCTAGACCACATGAATTTCATAATGAAGGCAACTTTTCTTTGCCGACCTTTTCTTTTTATTCGCACACTCGCAACAGTCTCCGGAGAGTGTCATCCATATCATTCTTTCATACAGTCTGTATAATCAAATCATCATGGCCTAAGTGAATAAAACTTCATTTCAAACGAAAGGTAGGAAAAGGTTGGTCAATTTACTTTTGGCAGTCCGTCTTTTGCCCCGGTATCTCCCATGGCCAGTAGGTGTTAGCTAGTGTGGAGAGGGACGCACGCCGTGGTGTGTTACAGGGTCCCTCCCCTGGTATCCCCCATGGCCAGTAGGTGTTAGGTAGTGTGGAGAGGGACGCACGCCGTGGTGTGTTACAGGGTCCCTCCCCCGGTATCTCCCATGGCCAGTAGGTGTTAGGAAGTGTGACGAGGGGGAAGGACTGTCGTCGTGATGTGTTACGGGTTCCCTCCCCTGGGACCTTCCATGGCCAGTGGGTGTTTAGTGTGAGTGGGAGTGATGTACGCAGTGGTGTATTAGGGGTTCCCTCTCCTGGGCACTCCCATGGCCAGTAGGTGTTAGGAAGTGTGACGAGGGGGAAGGACTGTCGTCGTGATGTGTTACGGGTTCCCTCCCCTGGGACCTTCCATGGCCAGTAGGTGTTTAGTGTGAGTGGGAGTGATGTACGCAGTGGTGTATTAGGGGTTCCCTCTCCTGGGCACTCCCATGGCCAGTAGGTGTTAGGTAGTGTGACGGAAGGGAGGGATGCACGCCGTGGTCTGTTACGGGTTCCCTCCCCTTCAATGGAGCTCCCAAGGCCAGTAGGTGTTCGAAAGTGTGAGGGGGAGGAATGCACGCCGTGTTGTGCTACGGATTTCCTGTGCTGGGATCCCTGGATCCACCATGGCCAGTATGCATTAGGTAGTGTGGTGAGGGGTAAGGACTGTCGTCGTGATGTGTTACGGGTTCCCTCCCCTGGGGCCTTCCATGGCCAGTACCTGTTAGGTAGTGTGAGGGGGAGGGACGCACGCCGTGGTGTATTACGGGTTCCCTCCCCTGGTATCTCCCATGGCCAGTGGGTGTTAGGTATTGTGATGAGGGGGAGAGAAGCACGCCGTGGTGTGTTACGGGTTCCCTCCCCTGGTATCTTCCATGGCCAGTAGGTGTTTAGTGTGAGGGGGACTGCTGTAGTCAGTGGTGTGTTAGGGGTTCCCTCTCCTGGTACTGGGGTCTCCCATGGCAAGTAGGTGTTAGGTAGTGTGAAGGGGAGGGATGCACGCCGTGGTCTGTTACGGGTTCCCTCCCCTTCAATGGAGCTCCCAAGGCCAGTAGGTGTTCGAAAGTGTGAGGGGGAGGAATGCACGCCGTGTTGTGCTACGGATTTCCTGTGCTGCGATCCCTGGATCCACCATGGCCAGTATGCATTAGGTAGTGTGGTGAGGGGTAAGGACTGTCGTCGTGATGTGTTACGGGTTCCCTCCCCTGGGGCCTTCCATGACCAGTACCTGTTAGGTAGTGTGAGGGGGAGGGACGCACGCCGTGATGTATTACGGGTTCCCTTCCCTGGCATCTCCCATGGCCAGTAGGTGTTAGGTAGTGTGAGGGGGAGGGATGCACGCCGTGGTGTGTTAGGTGTTCCCCCTCCAGGGAACTCCCGTGGCCAGTAGGTGTTAGGTAGTGTGGACTGAAACGCACGTGGTGGTGTGTCACTGCTATATATTTGCTGTCTTATATTTCGGGCCCTCTCCCCTTGGATCACAAATGGGGGGAAAATGTGTGGGTTCCCATATGTTCTGACACAATGGTGCCTAACATTCCTGCCTGGCAGTCCATATGTATTAGCTGTCTTAGTGGAAGCGGTGTTGTATTGGTAGGTCTGAAAGTTTTGCCCTGTCCTTGTGACTGCAGGAACCATTGTTACTGTTGTAAGTCCATACGTATTAGCTGTCTTAGTAGAAGCGGTGTTGTGTTGGTAGGTCTGAAAGTTTTGCCCGGACCTTATGACTGCAGGAACCCTTGTTACTGTTGTAAGTCCATACGTATTAGCTGTCTTAGTAGAAGCGGTGTTGTGTTGGTAGGTCTGAAAGTTTTGCCCGGACCTTGTGACTGCAGGAACCCTTGTTAATGTTACTGTTGTAAGTGACGGCTCTGATGCAGCACTGTAAATGCGGATGGGCCCATCATCAGGCATGTTACGGTCTTCCAAGGAATGGAGGACGGCAGGCGAGTACAGGCAAGACGGTGCGACATCTTGGACTATCTGTCTTACAGTTACAATTGTGATGTGCCTGTTTCCCCTAGCTGACCTCGTAACAGCACGGATGATATCGCTTGGAATCTCCACTTGCCAAAGTGGGAGGGTAGGAAGAGGCCTCTGAGCAGCAGCTATATGATCTGGGATCTCGGCGTAGGTGTGAGGGAGGGCAGGCAGAAGTCGCTGAGCAACAGCTATATGATCTGGAATATCTGAGTAGGTGTGAGGGGGTACCGGTAGAGGACGCTGAGCAGCAGCTATATGATCTGGGATCTCGGCGTAGGTGTGAGGGAGGGCAGGCAGAAGTCGCTGAGCAGCAGCTATATGATCTGGGATCTCTGAGTAGCTGTGAGGGAGGGTAGGCAGAGGCCTCTGAGCAACAGCTATATGATCTGGGATCTCTGAGTAGTTGTGTGGGAGGGCAGGAGGCCCCGGAAAATCTACGTCATCTGGGTTCCTTCGGTAGATGGACTGAATAGACTGGAGGGACGAAGGCAATGAGCTACAGGAAACAAGACCGGGAGTTGTCGCTATCTGCCCATTACTGGCATCCATGTGCTCCTGTGAGCTGTTCCCTTGTTCTAACTTTGGCAGGCACAGAAAACACAACGGGAGCAACAAGATCAGAACGCCGACAATTGATGAGACAACAACTGGGATGACTGGAAACTTTGACGCAGGTGTTGATTGGTCACGATTGGTTTGGAGAGTGCCTAGCAGAAGTGGGAATGACAATGCCACTGTGGTCTGGGCTGTGTGTGTCAGAGATCTGTACTCTTCTGCTGTGGGTGTCTTAAAGCTTGTTTGGTCTGTGCTACTTTTTGGCACAGGACATGTTCTGTGGGGCCTCTTTGGTACTGGAGGAATGTCTAACAATACCGGGAATGGGTTGTGTTTCGAGAGAAGGATGCAAGACAAACGGACGTTTTCTGTCGTTGTAGTGCTCCCATTGATATTGTTTTGGCTTTCGGTTAAATCGGTGGTGCTAACTGCCTTTGTGACTGGTGTTTCGTCAACCACAATTGCAACATCTGCCTTGGTTGTGTTTCCTACACCCAAGGAAACCAGCTGTAAGACTGAGTTACCCTTCAAAGCCACTGTAACGCCCAGGTTGTGTTTCCACACCTGCCTGCACTTCTCTTGGTAGTGGCGGTCGCTTTGTTCAGGGTAGTCATGGGCAGCAATGAAAACAAAAGGTTGCTGACTAGGGGCCTCGTGTGAACCCGACGTTTTACACGTAATAGGTGAAAATCGACCCCTGATCTTGAAACGAGGTATAATCTCTGCCGAATCAAACTTCCACATAAAACGCTTCTCATTATTTTCTAGGTCATTTGTGACACAGAAATAGAAGTTTGGTACCTCAACACTTACAGATATGATTTTCTGATGCTGGTGGTATTTATTTTCAACTGTGGCAACAAGCCATTCCAACTTGTGCGGCATGTCATCATTCACTGTGATTAAGCTATTACCACTGACATGGAAGATAGACAGATCGTCTCCCCGTAATGCTTTCCTTTCAAGACAGGAGATGGCATTTCTTGGAAGGAACAGGTGAAAGATACGCATGTCATGAAATGCGTCTGGAGGAATGGTCTGAATGCTATTGCCTCCAAGGTGCAATTCCATGAGCGTGTTCTGACCAAGAAACCAGGCAGGGTCTACGATCTGCAAAGCATTGTTTTCCAGGTTCAACACAAGAAGCCGAGAGATGTTTATGAAACACCCTTCGTCAATCCTTGATATTTTGTTATTGGACAGAGATAGGAATCTGAGCTTTCCCAAGCCACTAAACCAGCCTTGCTTCACATGGGTTAACCGATTAAAATCCAGGCTTAGACGCTGTAGACTTGAAAACCCGCTTAGGGTTTTCCCTTCTACATCTGAGATTTCATCCTCTATCAGAACCAAAGTTTGTAGTACAGACTGGTTAACGACCGACAGTGTTTTTGCTGATAGAACGCCGAATGGATTGCCTCTAATAGCGAGAGCTCTTTGCATGTCCGACAGATATAATGGTACAGTAGGGATGGTAATATTACTAACATCAACAGTACTCCGTTCCTGTCGCTTGCATAAGATACATGTACCTGATTGGCGCCCAAATGTTTTGGTCATCGTGTCGGCCAAACATTTGATCCAATCAGCTCTGTTACACCGAGGGGAGTGGAGGCTTGCTGAAGCTGTACACGTGAAGGCGCTAACCAGGACCAGAAAAACAGACAAGATGAAAGTAGTGTCATTCTTAAGAGACAATCGGGTCATCTCTCAGACGCTGTAAGAAAAGCTCGTATGTCATATGGCACTAACCTGTTTTGGTTTTTCTGCAGTAGGTGAAAGATAGACATGCCCTCGTGGATGAAGGATGCATTTGTCCATCTGACGCAACATTTACCGCAGCACTTTTGTATGCTGCTGTGTCTGTTCTGATCATTCGGCTAACCGTTAAGCCGCGGTGGCCAGACATATCAGGGCTTTGGTACTTATAAATACGTATGAAAACACGCACACTGTTGATACAACGATATCCTTGGCCCAGATTGTTAAGCTTTCGGGCTGGTTTCTTGTTGGCTTATTACATTGGAAAGAAGATTATGTTTTTCGATTTTGCCATGGTGAATGAGTGTCTGTATGTAAACAGCATAACGCGAGAAGCGTCTTCATATTTGGTTCGTGGGTAGGTGTCGGTTAGACAAAGGTCAAGTTCTGTAATGGGCTTCGTACCGGGTTTTGTATGCGACTGAAGTGTAACTTGATATAAGTGTGTGTCTGTATGGAAACAACATAACTCGAGAAACTGTGAATGGATCTTTATAATGTTTAAGAACTCCATTTGCACAATCAAGGAGGAAATGCTATAATTACATAGTGGTGAATGACCAGACTTTGCTATGTACCTGCGGCATATGGAAGATAATTGAAAGGCAGCAGCATAGATATAAACTATGTAAATCAGGGCATCATTGTTTTGTTGTGCTGATGAGAAAATACTTGAATGGCCTTCCTTGCTAATATAGGACTTTCATACATCGACCAACTTGTATTATTAGGGTTGACAAGATCATCAACTGATATAGTATAACACTACGTGAATGTACGTAGTATCTTGGGATTATTGTCCTGTAATCTCACAAGGCCAGTAGGTGTTAGGTATTGTGACTGGGACGGACGGACGCCGTGGTGTGCTTCGGGTCCCTCCCTCAATAATCTCCTATCACTTAAGGTAGGAGGCGCGGACAATTTGAGGGATGTTCGCCTTATCCCATGGATCTCGGATGGCCAGAAGGTGTTTGGTAATGTTGGACCTAATAAACGTATGTAGTATCTTGGGGTTATTGTCCTGTGATTTCCCAAGGCCAGTAGGTATTAGGTAGTGTGGCGAGGGATGCACGCCGTGGTGTGTTACGGGTTCCCTCCCCTGGCATCTCCCAAGGCCAGTAGGTGTTAGGTATTGTGAGGGGGAGGGACGCACGCCGCTGTGTGTTACGGGTCCCTCCCTCAATGATCTCCCATGGCCAATAGGTGTTTACTAAAGATGGAGCAAACCACCCTTGGCATGTTGCATTTTCGGACTCATCCGCTAGGAGCTCCCGTGGCGTGTGTGTGATGGAAAAGATGGGTAAGGATCTTCGACATGTTAAACTTCGTTCCCGATCCCCGTCACCTGAAATCTCCCATGGCCAATAGGTCTGACGATTTCCATATGTTCCTACACAATGGCGACTGACTTTCATGGGAGCTCTATATGTAACAAGCATGCCAGTTGTGGACTTCGGCCTCTGTGCAGTAGAAGTGCCGTTGTCCTGGTAGGTCTGAAAGTTTTGCCCGGTCCTTGTGACTGTGGGAAGTGACGGTTCTGCAGCAGCACTGTAAAAACGGATGGGCTCATCATCAGGGCTGTCCAGGATGTTACTGTCTGAGGCTTCCAAGGAACGGAAGACGAAAGGTAGGGACAGGCAAGACGCTGCGACATCTTGGACCTCCTGTCGGATACGTCTTACAACAGGAAACGTGTTATACTTGTTTTCCCCCGCTGACTTCACAACACTAGAAATTGCATTGTATGGGTTCTCCAATAGCGGGAGGGCAGGCAAAGGCCTATGATCTGGGATCTCTGAGTAGGTGTGAGGGAGGGTAGGCAGAGGCCTCTGAGCAGCAGCTATATGATCTGGGATCTCTAAGTAGGTATGTGGGAGGGCTGGAGGCCCCGGAGTAGGATCTATGTCATCCGGGCTCCTCTGATAGATAGACTGAATAGACTGGAGGGACGAGGGCAATGAGCTACAGGAAACAAGACCGGGAACTGTCGCTATCTGCCCATTGCTGGCATCAATGTGCTCCTGTAAGCTGTTCCCTTGTCTTAACTTTGGCAGGCACCTCTTCAATAGAAAATACAAAGCGAGCAACAAGATCAGAATGCCGACAATCGATGACACAACAACTGGGATGACTGGAAACTTTGACGCAGGCGTTAATTGGTCGAGAGTAGTTTGGAGAGTACCTAGCAGAAGTGTGGAAGAAAATGCCAGTGTGTTCTTGTCTGTAGGAGTCAGAGATATGTACTCCTCTGCTGTTTGGGATCTAGCTTTAGGCTTGTGTGTGGGTGTCTGAAAACTTGCTTGGTCTGTGTCACTCTTGTACATAGGACACGCTTTGTGAAGTCTATTTGGGACTGAGGGGGTGTCTATGAATAATGGGACTGGATTGTGTCTTGAGAGGAGGATACATGTTAGATTTAGGTTATTTTTGTGGTTAGTGTCTGCATTGACTCCGTTTTGGGTTTCATTTGAGTCGATGTCTGACTCTACGTTGCTGACTATCTTCGTGTCTGGTGTGTCGTCAACCAGTATGGCAACATCTGCTTTGGTTGTGTTTCCTGCACCCAAGGAAACCAGCTGTAAGGTTGAGTCACCCTTCAAAGCCACTGTAACTCCCATGTTGTGTTCCCACACCTGTCTGCACTTCTCTCGGTACGTATGGTAGCTAGGGTCATGTTTATCTGGGTAGTCACGGGTAGCAATGATAACAAACTGTGGCACACTGATAATGTTTGGTGTAGACCTACCTCCCTTATAACATAAAGAAGGTGCTATGTGTTTTGATTTCTGACGAGGAACAACATCAATTGAGTCAAACCCCCACGAAAATGACATCTCGTTTCTTCCTGGATACTGCTTGACGCAGAAATGGAAGTTGGGCACCTCAACTAAAATGGTTCGCTCGACAGTGTACAATTCGCTTTCGTGTATTGAAACAACCCATTCGAATGTATGTGGCATTTCATCATGCACTGTTGCCAAGGTCTTACCACTGACGTAGAAGGTTGCCAGTTTCTGCTGTCTCCGCAACACCCCCCAGTCCAGACAGGACAGAGCACTTTTCTGCAGGTATATCTCAAACAGACTCATGTTCTTAAATGTGCTTGGAGGAATGGTCTTAAAGTCATTGCCCCCCAAGTACAGGTAAAACAGAGTGTATTGGCCAATGAACCAGGCGGGGTCTACGACCTGCAGCGCGTTGTTTTCCAGGTTTAGCAAAAGAAGGTAGGCCATGTTACTGAAACACCTTGGGTCAATCTGTGCTATTCTGTTATTGGATAAGATTAGATGAGAGAGCATCTCTAAGCCGGTGAACCAGCGCTGTTTGATTTGCGTCAGCCTGTTGAAATCTAGGTTCAAATGATCCAGATGTGAAAACCCAATAAACGAATTGTCCTCCAAATCTGTGATTTCATCCTCAATCAGAACCAAAGTTTTGATTGATGATCGCTTGAAAGACGGCAGTTTCTTTCCTGACAGTACACCGAATGGATTGCCCCTGATAGCTAGTGATCTTGGCCTCCCTAGCAAGCAGGGTGTAGTACTATTAGGGATGCGATTATTACTGACAGGGGTAGTGCTCTGTTCCAGGCTCTTGCATAAGATACATGCATATGTACCCTTTTGGTACCCAAGCGCGTCAGCCATCGAGTCATGTAAACATTCAGACCAGCTAGCATTGATGCAGAAAGGGAAGCAGAAACTCGCCGAGGCTGTTCCGGCAGTCATCAAGGCCAAAGAAAATAATATGGACATGGGCGTTTTAAGGGCCATCGGGTAACGTTATGTCAACTTGCAGCTAAAAGAAAGAACAACGACGACACTTACCTGGTTAGATTGTTGAAATGGGCGAGGATCAGCCGGATGTCTGTGGACTGACGATGCTTTTGTCGGTCTGGCGGGGACGTCGTGGCACGTTTGGATGCGACAGTGCTTCCTCTGCTCGCCCCGTATGCAGTGTCCAGGTGCCTAAATAGTCTTCTTGTTGATTATAATATTGATGAGGCAAGCGGACGGACGTTGCTGATGAAGACTTACTGGCAAGGTCTGTGCCCCCGGGCAGCGGAGAAAGCTCCTTCCTGATATTCGGACTAATCTATCTCTGCCAGCAGGCTTGGTGAGTCACTGGACACATGGGAAGTCAACCTTTAGTATAGTTTTAGTTTTAGATAGCATGTTTTTTTTCCAATCACGGCAAATACAGCAGGATCCCCAAAATATGTACGTAGATGGATATATACAAATATGTTTAACTACTGGATTTGCCTCATCAGCCGTGGGTTGTGTATATATGTATTTAGTACACGTATACACCTGTTTAGTAAATATTGAAGCATACAGGAGGATGTTGTTGATGAAGCAAGGTCTGCTGGCAAGGTCTGTACCCCCGGGCCAACGGAGAAAGCTCCTTCCTGATATTCGGACTAATCTAGCTCTGCCAGCAGGCTTGGTGAGTCACTGGACACATGGAAAGCCAACCTTTAGTATAGTTCTAGTGTGCTTTTTCCAATCACAGCAATTATAGCAGTATCCCCATATATATGTACTTAGATAGATAGATATAGATAGATAGATAGATAGATCATAAAGTACTGGATTTGTATCATCAGCCGTAGGTTATGTATATATGTATCTAGTACATGTATACATATATGTATTTAGTATGATAGTGATATTAAAGCATACAGAAGGATGCTGTTGATTAAAATCTGCTGACAAGGTCTGTGCCCCCGGGCCAGCGGAGAAAGCTCCTTCCTGATATTCGGACTAATCTAGCTCTGCCAGCAGACTTGCTGAGTCACTGGACACATGGGAAGTCAACCTTTAGTATAGCTTTAGTGTGCTTTTTCCAATCACGGCAAGTATAGCAGTAGCCCAAGTATATGTACGTGAATAGATAGATATAGATAGAGTTGTGTTATATACTTCGTACCTTAGGACGCGGCTCTGCTTTCTCTTCTCGTTCTGTATACAATGTCCGGATGTTTAAATGCATTTAGTGCAACTTTGATGAAGCAGAAGAATGTTGTTGATGCAAAAACTGCTCCTTCCTGGTAGTCTGACTGATTTCCACTTTTCAAATTTCAGTCCTGCGGCGAAAGGTCATCGGAAGATGAGACGGTGGCTTCTGGTTTATCCATGAATAACGAAAGTTTGTAAAGCCAACAGATGAAACTTCGGCCGAGATACAATATTTTGTTTTGTAAAGATGGCAGGTATGAACCTTCCCCGATTTACCTGGTTGTGAATAAGAATGAATGTTGTTCTGACTTGGGTGGGATGTATGTCCTATATCTGTATCTGTATCTGTATCTGTATCTATATAGCCGGTATAACCGCCATCAGGCGTAACACACCAGCTTCGCAGGCACGCGGCGCGGCAGCAGCTGGTCATATTACACCGAACGGTCTGTTACACCTAGTCTTTGCATATCTGACTGCAACCGTTCTTTAAAGCTACTTAGTGATGAAGCTCCTACAGTACTTGATGACAACGAGTTCCATTCTACTATGGTTCTCGGGAAATACGAATTTTTGAACACGTCAATCCTTGGCTGATAACTCTGGTACTTAAAAGCATGACTATTTCTGGTCCTCTTCTGAGCTGGCATTAGATACTTATCAGTCGGTACGTCCACAAGTTTATTAGTCATCTTGTACATCATGCAAAGTCTGGACATTGTTCTCCTGTCCTCAAGTGACATCCATTGCAGGTCTGCTTTCATTTTTGTTACACTGGCGCCCCTTTCATAGTTGTTCGTGCAGAATCTGGCAGCTTGGTTCTGCACCCTCTCGAGTTTATCTATATCCTTCTTTGTGTATGGATCCCAAACTGTTGCAGCATATTCAAGGTTTGGTCTTACTAGAGACGTGTATGCAAGTGATTTTACCTTTGCTGGGCATGCCCACAAATTACGTTTGATCACTCCCAATGTCTGTTTAGCCTTAGTTGTTACTTTGTTGATATGGGTGTTCCACTTTAGCCCCGTTGTTAATGTAACGCCTAGGTACGGGTGGCTCTTTGCTGTTGCTAGAGCCTGTCCACAGAACTGGTAGGTGGTTACAATTGGGTTTCGTTTGTTTGTTATATGCATGATGTAACATTTTTCCGGATTAAACTGCATTAGCCATCTGCTTTGCCATTCTTCGAGTGTGTTCAAATCTTCTTGCAAAAGCTGTGAATCACTCTGTGTGGACAACTCTATATATAACAGGCAGTCATCGGCAAATAACCTAACATTTGAATCAAGCTGGTCTGGTAAGTCATTTATGTACAGGAGGAAGAGTAACGGTCCCAGAATAGTTCCCTGTGGTACGCCTGACGCAACTCTAACTGGAGCTGAGGCCTTGCCTTCTACCACTACCGTCTGTTCCCTATTGGTCAAGAAAGCCTTCAACCAATTTAGTGTGGTGCCTTGAATTCCGTAGTGCTCTAGTTTAGTGATGAGTCTGCTATGTGGGACTTTATCGAAAGCTTTAGTAAAATCAAGAATTGCTAGATCTACCTGTTTTTTACTGTTCAGTGCGCCAGCTATGTCGTGAGCTGTCAATATAAGCTGTGTTTCTGTGGATCGCTTTGCTCTGAATCCATGTTGGTAGTCAGTCAATATGTTGAAACTTTCTAAGTGTTTCATGACATGACTATGGATAATGTGTTCAAGTAGTTTGCAGGATATACAGGTCAGTGATACAGGTCGGTAGTTGCCGGGGACAGCTCTATCTCCCTTTTTAAAAATGGCACATATATTTGCATCCCTCCAGTCTTTGGGAATTTCTCCTGTGTCTAACGAGTGTTGGAAAATATTGGTTAACACAGGTGCTATTTCGGTGGCTGTCATTTTGAGGAACCAAGGAGGTATTTGGTCTGGACCAGATGCTTTAGATGGATTGAGACCTTGGAGCATTTTTTCGACACCATTAGGGGAAATCACTATGTGTTCCATGGGAGGGGTACAGGGCTGTCCGAGAGTTGGCATGTTTGTTGTGTCTTCCTCTGTGAACACACTTTTAAACTGTGAACTGAGTGCCTCTGCTTTTTTCTCGCTATCACTGACAATGGAATTACCAATCTTTAGAGGGGCTACGCCGACAAGGTCTCTTCTTAGGCCTTTTATGTATGACCAGAATGTTTTGGGTTTGTCAATTATGGCTTCCCCCAGTATGTCTGCCACATATTTTGAATGTGCTGCTCTTATGCTTTTCTGTACGCCCTTCTTAACTCTCTTGTATTTGTTCATGTCTTCCTCTCGCCCTGTTCTCTTAGCTTTGTTGTAAAGACGTTGTTTCTTACGACAATGCCTTCTTAGGTTTCTGTTGAACCAAGGCAGGTTGTATCTGCTTGATGTTGTTTTACTAGGGATGTGCAAGTTCATCGTGTGCTTTATTTTGTCTTTAAAATCATCCCACTTCTGTGTCACGGACATATCCTCGGTTCGTTTGTTAAAGTTCGTTGCATAATCACTTAGGTCACTCTTGATGGCCGGTTCATCAGCTTTAGTTCGAATGTACACTTTTCTCTTGGGTTTCCTGTTTTGTTTGGGTGCAAGGTTGACATCCACCAATACCATGTCGTGGTCACTTATTCCAGGAACTACTGTGGTCTTTTCGATTATGTTTGGGTTATTAACTAAGACCAGGTCCAAGAGATTACCATTCCTAGTGGGCTCTTGAACTGTTTGGAATAACCCATGGTTATCCACTAAGTGCAGTAGCTTCTGTGCCTGTCCTGAATTGCTCTGAGTGTTATCTGTAGTGCTAGCATCCCAATTTATACCAGGTGTGTTAAAGTCTCCAAGGATGATCACGTTGTCAGAGTTAATTTTAGGTCCCATCTTACTTATGGACTTGTCCAGTTCATCCAGGCTATTGCCCTGGTCCGATGGAGGTCTATAGTATGTACCAATCATTAGTGGTTTCTTTTATATCTCTTATGTATCTTGAGAGAAAAAAAAAACACTCAACCGATGACAAGTCGCACTGAACCTACTTCAACGAAACTAGACTACCCATGTGTATCGTTTGTTTCACTGCAGCTCTCTGTTACAAGAAAAGTGATTCAAAACAAATGGCATCAACTCAAATAAAAATCAAGTTAAGGATTAACATTTATTGCAACGTCCACAAACACAATACTGATTGTAACCACTTCCTAGGAGGCTATTTTTGGCACATGTCTTGCACCAAATTGATCACACGATTCACAATAATATCGGCTACCTTTTCTGGACAAAAGATTATCCAAAATATAAACAATGTTTTGAAATAGCACTGGCCAAAATCTACCCGTTCTGAACTCAAAGACTAGCCCTTTAAAACAGCCTGTGGCTAGTCAGGCAGCATGAGCTGCATGTTAGTCAAAGAATAAACTGAATAGGACATTGAAACACAGAAAACAGCTCCCACAATGAACGACATGTGGTGCCTAGCTGCACACTTGTACATGTGGCTTGACTGTAGTCAAATGACACATTGGGAAATTCTGCCACTATAGACCTTTGCTATAAATAATGCATAGTACAGAACAAGAACATTTTCATATGGAATGACATGAGCATATAAGCGTTAAAATGCCAGTTATACAACCGATAATGTCTTCATCACATTTACTAGCCCTTAGACCTAAAACGACAGATTTAAGGTAACATTTACGGGCAAATACATAAATGTTTACCTTCACATGAACTAGCCTAACAAACTACTGCTCTGTTTATTCTTACTCAAACGCATTCATATATATGGTGAGCAGTCCCTCCAGCTCTGTCCTGCCACTTGCTACATAATGTAATCAAACACCACAGGGTGTCTGCTACTTAACCTGTAACCATGGTGACAGCCATCTGGTTCAGGTCATTGACCTTATGAAGAAACTGACCTAAACATATGTTCACTTCTGTGAAGGTAAACATAATCACTTGTAATAGCTACAGGAGCAAAATCTCAATGTCTGTAATTATTTCTGTTATTTAACACTTATTTGCCAGAAGATCTCAAAACATGACCTGTACGCTTAGCACAAGTTTGAAAACCCACGATGTTTCTTCAGTATCTAGCCATTCTTTTCATAGCTCAGTACCTGAAGTTGACGATAGTTAAACTCTGTTAATGTTATACTTGCATATATATTAGATTTCTTAAATGGCCTCATAAAAAAGCAACAACAAAGAAATAAGATGAGCATCACTTTAGCCTCCTCCGATTACCCTTGCTGCCAAACTCCATAATAAATACAACTTGCTGCCTTTAAGGTTTGCAAAAATTCCCACTACATTCAAGGTTAAGTAAAAACTTGACTCATAGCTCTAGAAAACTGTAACACTTGGCTTAACAAATCCAACCACACTTGAAAGTTCATCTGTGTTGGTAGAAGTCATTCTGAATGGAGTTTAAACTGTAAATGGCATTTACAGTTTAAACTCCATTCAGAAATCCAACCACAGTAGTGAATCAGCAACCTACTGGTATTACATATTGCACATACAAGAAATAAATTGTTGTGCAATTTTCTGCACATGGGGAATGAAAATGTCATAGATTTAAACATCTCATTTATACATCAGCATGCACATAACATATCACTGGACAAATCAACATATGATATACATCATAAGCATTGCAGCTTGCTATGAGAACCTTATTCAAAGACAACTGAATCTTGTACAATACTGTCAAACCTGTTTAAGTGGCCATCTCGCTAGGACCATCTGGCCAATGTGACCCCCTTTTGGTGGTTATTTAGAAATCTTTTCCCATTGACACAATTGCAAGTACTAAGAATGCTGTCTATTGTGACCACCAGTCCACATATTTTAGAACAAAGTTAATCATTCCCAAGTGGTCTTCTTGGGCAGGTTTGACTGTACATTCATGCTTGTTTTGGGTTAAATGATGTAAACCTTGCAGTTTCATTTCATGATTTTGTTTATTCTATGAGAGACACCAGGGACAAAACATTATCAAGTAGGTCATGAAAATCTCTGATTGCATCTCTCAAATTACAGCTGAAGAACGAATACCTTAGCTTGTTTTAGTCTTGATAGGATGCTTCATGATTTTGTCCAGTGACAGGACAAATCCATTAAATGAAATTTGGGGTAATATACAGAAACATGTAACTCTGTAGCCGCCATGCATCAGCTCCTGATGCTCGCGAATGATAATGATGATCCTCCTTGAAACTTCACTGTACGTTTTTCACTAGGCTGCCTTTAACTATTGGGTTCGTGATTTTTGGCAATTGACAGAACAAGTCTGTTACACTAATTTGGGGGTAATGTAACTCTTTTAACTCTCAGGGTAATGCAACAGGGTTTGTCACTAGGCTGCCACTAACTGTTGGGTTCCATGACGTAGACCTTGCAGTTGTGTTTCATGATCTTGTCCAGTGAGAGGACCGGAGCGGGCGGTTGCGCCAGGAAGGCCGGTGCAGACCGGGAGGGAGAGCTGGTTCTGGAGTCCTGGGAGTGGGTAGGGCTGTTGGTTTGTCTGGAGACAGAGGAAGACATATCGAGTTACGCTAGGGTCGCATTTTCAAACCGGCACCCGGTCGGGCAGTTTGTGAGAACAAAAAGTATGATATGAAAGACAACAAAACACAAATATAAAATGTAACAAGTATTAGTCGTGAGCTTGATTTGTCCATATTTCTTGATATAGACTTTCATTTTTCATTCCTGCAAACAGTAAGAAAGGGTTGATGAAAATGTATTATCATAAGCTTAAAATGACAGATTTAAGAAGGAAAATCAACAACATGGGGTCGTTCCCAAACAATGAGAGAGACAGAAAAAGATTTGAAGCCCTGGTGCTGATCCCAATCTTGGCTGGCAGCTTGTGCCAAACAGGGATTGATGAAAAAACTACATGTGACCTGTAACTTGCTCTGACCTTGGTGCTGATATCCCAATTGTTGTTCACTTTACTATAATAAGTGATTTATTTATTGGTTTGGCAGTTCAGGACACATAGCCAGGGCTGCCAAAATCAAATGACTGGCACATGACACCTTCTTGGCTGAAAGAAAAATGAAGCAAGACAGTAAAATAGTATGACTTGGCCGCCATGTTCTTGTCGGAGAGTGAAGTAAGGAAGTTCTTAGTTCAACTAAAGCTTTGTAAATGTGATTTATGACATACTTTGAATGCAGAAATGTTTGTGAAGAAGACAGAAAATGGAGAGTTTGCAGTGGTTTTCAATTCGCGTTTGAAACAAAAGTGCGCTACATGAACACAATGGAAAGGCTTGGTGGTTTTAAATTTGGCGTAAAGAGTTCACTGTGAAAACCGCGAACATAAAACCACCACAAACATTTCTGCATTTAAAGTACTTTGAGGATTATTGATCAATTATAACAATTTCTCACCTCACACCAGCAGGGTAATACTGTGTTTCAACTATAGCTGCCGAGGTGGAGTCAGTGAAAGAGTATGACTTGGCTGCCATGCCCTGTTTCTTGTCCGAGGTGAAGTTAGGATGGTTGACGCGACTGAAGCTTTATGAATCTAACTGATGAGATATGCTGAGAATTAAACAATTTCTCACCTCACTCCAGCAGGATAATACTGTGTTTTAACTATAGCTGCCGAGGTTGAGTCAGTGAAAGAGTATGACTTGGCCACCATGCCCTGTTTCTTGTCCGGGGTGAAGTTAGGATGGCTGATGCGACTGAAGCTTTTTGAATCTAACTGATGTGATATGCTGAGAATTAAACAATTTCTCACCTCACACCAGCAGGATAATACTGTGTTTTAACTATAGCTGCCGAGGTTGAGTCAGTGAAAGAGTATGACTTGGCCGCCATGCCCTGTTTCTTGTCTGGAGTGAAGTTAGGATGGTTGATTCAACTGAAGCTTTATGAATCTAACTGATGAGATATGCTGAGAATTAAACAATTTCTCACCTCACACCAGCAGGATAATACTGTGTTTTAACTATAGCTGCTGAGGTTGAGTCAGTGAAAGAGTATGACTTGGCCGCCATGCCCTGTTTCTTGTCCGGAGTAAAGTTGGGGCTGTTGGTTCGACTGAAGGAGGACCCAGGAGTAGACTTGCCATCCGAGCTCCCGCTGTGGCTGTGGGGGAAGTTTGGGGTGATTGTGTTGAACTGGAGCTTCAGCTTCATGTGCTGGCCAACCTGGTAGAATATCAAGACATCGGTCAAAACATCTGTGAATAGTTTCTCAGGAAACTAGACACAGGAAAAAACTATCAAAAAATAAGTCTCTTGAAATTTGTAAAGACACTAGAAATGATTACTTACAAGTTAAACATCTAATAACTGTTGTATCTTGAATAGTTTCATCAGCTTAGTAAATGTAGGTCATAGGGAAATAATGGTCGTGTAACATAACATTTAAAAAGAAAAATCATCTTTGGAGATACTGATTGGTTTCAGTTACATGTATGTTAGGACCTGGTTATTTTTACATCAAATTGAAATGTAGAATCACTATCACAGCTAACGATAATGAATGAATGAATGAATTAATGAATGAAGACCTTTATTGCACATTTCTGCCACACTTGGCTAAGTACAGGTCACAACAAAAGATAATACAAGTAAAGTTAGCGGATACAAAAGAATATGACTATCATTAAATAGATAATGGCAGGATGCTCATGCTTCCTGATGGCCATATAGAGTTGGTGCATGGCATTGTACGGTGCAGACAGAACTTCACACTATGGACAACATACAGACATTGATTTGGACTGATCTTAACAAAAGTGTTGTTGATTTGAATATTTGACAGACAGGAAGTCCTTGACAACAAGAGGAAAGGTTGCCACAAAGTGGAAAATCTCTCTGGGTGATTCTTAAAGGCAATCTAGAGTAGTTCCCAAAACTTTCATAAAACAAGAGAATGTGTTGTAAAATGTTCTACTTCAAAACATATACATTTTGTGTACTCTGGTATCAAACTTGGTGCATCAAAAAGGTCTCATCCACACTATAAGTATGGCCTAAAGAAGAACATGTTATGAGTGGCTTCACCTCAAAGAGCCCGGGTCTCAGCACTTGGAAGGGGACAGTGAAGGAAACAGTTGACCCACACTTGCAGAAACTACAACAGTACAAAACACCAGTCACCAAAGGCACTAGGAACTACATGTACATATGTTACAGTACAAAATACCACTCACCAAAGGCACCAAGAACTACATATTACAGTACAACACACCATCAGCACTAAGAACTACAACATTATGTTACTGTACGTATACAAAACACCACTGTCACCTTTAACACTGAGAACTACATGTGTACAAATGTTACTGTGAAAAACACCACTGCCACTGTGTTTACAACTACACCACCATGCAGAAACAATAGTTAGGCAACACCAATGTATATGTAATTCCTAGGCTCATAAAAGACTGTGCCGTGTAGATTGTGCCGTTCACCATACAAGAGAAGAGATTTGTATTCAGTATTCAAACTCATACACTGTCAGACAGTATTTGAAAAAAAAAGATACCAGCACGTATGAACACGTTAGGTATTCTTTCTCTTTTTATTGTATACTGTACATGTACATCTGAGGACCATAACACAATGTCGCAAAGTTTAATTTACCACAAAAGCTAAGATATAGATTATCAAGTGATACATGTACATGTATGATATAACTCACCCCAGGTTGTAGCTCGGAGTGTGGCAAACCACAGAGTCCATCACATTTCTGGCAGATCTGATACTCGCCTCCGTCTTATCTGTTAGTACACAATTAGTAAACACCATATACTATAGATAATCAAAATATGGATTGTAATAAAACTGGGATTATACAAAAAATAAAATTTGAAGATTTTTTGTAGATATAATGAAAGTTACTATGTAGAAAAGTAGTTCAAGGAACATATTCAAGAATCTTAAGTTAAGTCTTGAATGTATCTAAGATACCTTTCTGGTCCTGAAGTGCCTTCTCAGGGCTCCACACAAGCTTGATGGTCAGGAAGTCCTGCAGGTTGTTCACTAGGGTGTACTTCACATCAAATCTGCCACAAAATGTAATGTGTAAGTGTGTATTGCAATAAAAGACATCAAAGACTAAAACTGGGGACTGATGGAGTACTGAAAAGAAATCCCACCATTCTCTTGTCAAACTTAAATAAAATTCTGTGAACCACCAAACATATCTGTATCTGTATCTATATAGCCGGTACAACCGCCATTAGGCGTAACACACCAGCTTCGCAGGCACGCGGCGCGGCAGCAGCTAGTTATACTACACCGAACGGTCTGTTACACCTAGTCTTTGCATATCTGACTGCAACCATTCTTTAAAGCTACTTAGTTAAGAAGCTCCTAAGCTCTTCAAAAATCATGCTACATACTGACAAAATAAGGATGGCTTTGTGTAAAGACTGCTGTGCTGACCTTTGACCCACATAGACAGGTGACGGACAGGTGGCATTCATGATGAACTGGGGCTCGTCAAGCTTCATCACAGGCAGGCTGGAGACAGCAGAGATAGTGAAGTAACATCTTACAACAGTAGCTTTTAAAGTACATGTAGTAGTTCAGAACAATGCTACATGATCTGTACGAAGCTTTATGGATGCACAAAAAGTGATGTGATGTGTGCTGGTCAACCTGTATGGCTGTCTTTGGCTTAACACATGCTTGTCAGGAGCTAGTCACATCACATCACATCAACAAAATTTTCTGATATAGGTCACTGCCATATACAAAATAATAACACTGCTGTTTGTTATGACTGTTTCGTGTTCTTATCTGAGCTGCAGCACTACTTGTTTGGTTTAACATAAACAATGCAGAAACATGTACATGTTTGACTTACCTGTAGTGAGTGTGGATGTGTTCTTCACTGCTGTTGGAGTTCACAGCCTTCCCAGGCTGCCACAGCATCAGGAGAAGTAGGGCTGATTCATGGGACTAGAGATAGAAAAGGAAAACAAGCAATTTATTGATATGCGCTAAATTAGCCATTGAATAAATCGTACATGTAGACACAATGGATGTAATGGTACAGTGCTTAGCAATCCTGTCTCTAAGAGTTCAAATCATGACAGATTTCAGTTCTATACAGAGACCAGTTTAGCTCACTGAAGAGACAACAATCTGGAATACCAGTGTTCTTCTAGAGGTTGAAAGTGGCAGTGTTTTGGCTTAGATCATACAGACTGTACACTGTAAATCACCTTAATCTTGCTTGCATTTAAACTAGCACTGTCATTGGCAACATTTTGGGAAACCAGACAGCCTTCCTCTAAGGGTTGAAGGTAACACTTACCTCAGCTCAAACAGAATGCGCTCTATACCTCAACTAATACTTGCCAGCATTTCATTTGTCATGACAATACATTGAAAAACTACATGCCGACAGTTTTCTGTACCTCACCTCATACTTGCCGGCGTTCCAGTTGTCATTGACAACAATCTGGAAGACCAGACAGTGTTCCTCTAACGGCTGCAGGTGTGAGGGCAGCTGGGAAGGGTCGGTGTGCACCAGGGAGAATAAGCCGCCTTCTGCTGTTCTTCTGTTGAAGTTACATTAGATAAGAAGTTAACATTATGGGTGACGTCGGCATGGTGTATAACGGTTAGAGCGTTGAACTCCGAATCAATAGGTCCCGAGTTCGATACTCACCATGCCCCGACCTTGTGCCCTTGGGAAAGGCACTTTACACTACCTTTCCGGACGGTGGAGTGATGCCCACCAAGCCTATTTGGCTAATCTGTCAAACTGTGTGCTAAAAAACACACTGCGGATTTGGTTGTACATTTGCCACTGAGAGCCGTTAAATCTTTTTTTTTAAACATTATAACATGTACGGATGAAGTGAACAGAGTACTGTACTATACTTTCGCAGTGCTCTTATTTCATGGAAGAAGGGGACAGGACATTTTCACTAAATTTGAAGTTGAAAAGTGTTTTGGGTTATTTAAGATTTGATGAAAGACTCTCCCCCATAGACGGGACCGAGGGTTAACTTTCAAGATGTACCTACTTGCTTGGGGTTTGAATGTTCGGCTGAGGACTGGTTTTCTCTGCGCTATCGTGCTGGAAAGCAGCGTTACAGTTTGGAATGATCTGGAGCTGGTGGACGGTGACGTCTTCACATGACGAGTTGTACACTGTTGTCAAAGAAGGCGCCAAAAAATACAATATCAGCAAAATGATATTGAATTATCTTCTTTAGGCATTAGATGAGAATAAGAAATATGAACATTCACATGCACATGCAAAAATAATGGCTTTCTAAATTCCTTATAAAAAATAAAGGCTTTGACTTGACTTGACTTTAGACTAATTGAAAAATTACATGGTGCATGGGTCAGGAATAAGAGACAAGACTCGACGAAAATAGCAATGTACATGTTCTTAATGAATAGACCAATCAAGAAAGAAATTAAGTGCTAGCTAGTGGACATATAACCACCCTGGCAAATGCAACAAATTTCCTCAAAACGTATAACAAACCAGCACCCACCTTTGATGATGAGAAAGTGTTTCCTGCCAACCGACACCTTCCTGCACTTGACCAGTGGTGGAGGTAAGAGGGGGAATGTCTCTGTGACTGGGAAATAAAAAAATAAAAAAATTTCCATGGTCATTTCTTCATGTTTTATCTCAATGTTTATTTCATGTAGAAAAGGACCAGGATATTGTGTGTGTGTGTCTGTGTTTGTGTGTAAGTGTGTACATGTATGCTTGTTTCTGTGTGTCTGTGTGTACAAAATGTACCTGTAATGTTTGTTTCCGTGTGTGTGTGTGTATGTGTGTGTGTGTGTGTGTGTGTGTGTGTGACAGTTTATCTTACATTTTTCTAAATTCTTTTATTCTTATCTTCCTTACAATTTGTTTTCATTGTCTAATGCAGATTTAGAACGCACATCTTTATAAATTTCACAATCCTTCCAAGTAGATCTTTAAACACAAGTAAAAGATAAACAGAAGAAATAAGAGAAAACAAGGAGTGGCAGTACCTCGGTCTGTGTGGTACTGACAGAGGAGTATCAGAACTACACACAGAAACACAGGGAAGAAAAACAGAATATAACATAACCAGGAATTTTCTAATATTCGACACATTACTTTTATATCTGCAATTTTGCTGATATCAATGACTGCCTTTCAACATAGGCTGTCATTGACACACCTATGTCACATCAGCTTTTATCTGTTCAACCTCCTTGATCTGTTTAAGGCACATGAGTCTTTGACGTATGGTTTTCAAAGTGTTAATCAAACTATTTAAAGCCTAGGAATAATAATGAAAGAATGGACACAAAATAGTAATGTTAACCTTTTCCCTGTTGCCTAACCCTGTAACCAATAAAAATTTGGTGCCAAAAGCTTAAGGATTCTACGTCTACAGCAGGGAGAAAGTTACCAATGGACAGAAATCATGAAGAGGGGTTTAAAGTACTGTAATTGTTACAAAATCAAATCACCACAAACTTAAAGACATTGACAGTACCGTGGCATTTGACGTCTGAAGACTCCTTGACCTCCTTGTTGACCTGTTCTTCCACCGACTCGGCCGGAGCGTCCGTGTTTTCCTCTGCGTCCTCCTCGCCGCTATCGACCTCCGGGTTCCACACCACGACCGACACCCCGACCCTCTTGGTGCCGACGGGAAGTTTGTCCAGACTCACTCTCAGCGGGAAGACTACGGTGTCGTCTGAGACTGTCACTGGGTCCTCACCCTGGATAAAAATGACATTTCTTTAGGCCATACTAATTTCATTTCTTGGTTCTTGGATCTTAAAGCATAATGCTAAAAGTTTTCCTACCAGCCTTTCGTTTTCATTTTGGCCGCTTGCTAAATCTGTACTTGAGATTGTTCGAGAACAAAGGAAATAAACTGGTGTTGTTTTGTAACATTTACAGGGGAAAAGTGGAGGAAGTGACGACACAGTGGAGTTTTATCTTGTAGTAGTTGTGTTGGAATAAGTTAGCTGTATATGAAAATATGAAAGAGAATTGAATACACCCTCTAAAATAATATGCTGAAGTGCAATTGTTATTGTCAATAGTACCTGCACTAATAGCTCCATGGAGCTGGCTCCATGGAGCCAGCTCCATGGAGCCAGCTCCATGGAGCCGATTAATGCAGCCCTGCGGCAGATGTTTTTCTACCTCCATGGAGCTGGCTGGCTCTACGCACTTTCAATGCATAAGCATGGTTAATGTCACGCCTAAGAAAAATATAAAAATCTCTATTTGGAAGCGCCGCTCTCTACCGCCCACGATTCTTACAAGCTGCTCTAACGTAATCCCAATAGCTCCACGCACTTTCAAGGCAAAAGCATGGTTAACGTCACCGCCCGGAAAAATTTAAAAAAATCTCTATTTGGAATGCCGCTCTACGGCCAGACTGCGCGCAAGCTGCTCTAACGTGTTTCCCTATGGCTCCACGCACTTTCAAGGCAAAAGCATGGTTAACGTCACCGCTTAGAAAAAGTAAAAAATCTTTATTTGGAATGCCGCTCTACGGCCAGACTGCGCGCAAGCTGCTCTAACGTGTATCCCTATGCCTCCACGCACTTTCAAGGCAAAAGCATGGTTAACGTCACCGCTTAGAAAAATTAAAAAATCTCTATTTGGAATGCCGCTCTACGGCCAGACTGCGCGCAAGCTGCTCTAATGTGTTTCCCTATGCCTCCACGCACTTTCAAGGCAAAAGCATGGTTAACGTCACCGCTTAGAAAAATTAAAAAATCTCTATTTGGAATGCCGCTCTACGGCCAGACTGCGCGCAAGCTGCTCTAACGTGTTTCCCTATGCCTCCACGCACTTTCAAGGCAAAAGCATGGTTAACGTCACCGCTAAAAAAAATGTAAAATTCTCTTTTTTGGAATACCGCTCTACGGCCAGACTGCGCGCAAGCTGCTTTAACGTGTTTCCCTATGCCTCCACGCACTTCAAGGCAAAAGCATGGTTAACGTCACCGCTAAAAAAAATGTAAAATTCTCTATTTGGAATGCCGCTCTACGGCCAGACTGCGCGCAAGCTGCTCTAACGTGTTTCCCTATGCCTCCACGCACTTTCAAGGCAAAAGCATGGTTAACGTCACCGCTTAGAAAAATTATAAAATCTCTATTTGGAATGCCGCTCTACGGCCAGACTGCGCGCAAGCTGCTCTAACGTGTTTCCCTATGCCTCCACGCACTTTCAAGGCAAAAGCATGGTTAACGTCACCGCTTAGAAAATTAAAAAAATCTCTATTTGGAATGCCGCTCTACGGCCAGACTGCGCGCAAGCTGCTCTAACGTGTTTCCCTATGCCTCCACGCACTTTCAAGGCAAAAGCATGGTTAACGTCACCGCTTAGAAAAATTTAAAAATCTCTATTTGGAATGCCGCTCTACGGCCAGACTGCGCGCAAGCTGCTCTAACGTGTTTCCCTATGCCTCCACGCACTTTCAAGGCAAAAGCATGGTTAACGTCACCGCTAAAAAAATGTAAAATTCTCTATTTGGAATGCCGCTCTACGGCCAGACTGCGCGCAAGCTGCTCTAACGTGTTTCCCTATGCCTCCACGCACTTTCAAGGCAAAAGCATGGTTAACGTGACCGCTAATAATATAAGAAAAAAAATTGATTAGAAATCCGAACGCAAATGTGGTAAACAGTGGCATTGATCGTCTATTTCATAAAGATCACAGCAACTAGAATATGTCCAGTTTTCAAGTCGCATAAAATGCTCTGGGTGCCTTTAACAATTATGTGAGCATCTAAGATTTTTGTCTCCAATTTAATCGTTCAAAAATAAAGGCGCATAATACTTTCGTCAAGGAGACGTTATTTATAAAACCAAGGATAAAACCGTCTTGCTCTGGTTCGTTGTGTGCTTGTGTGTGTTCAAGGAGCCGACAAGTGCCTTTGATCTAACCGCCTTTCGCGCCTCCAAATAAGAACAATAAACTCGCGCGGCGGTCCCGTATTGTCAACATACTACGGGCTGCATGTTGTTTACATTATTATATCCCGTAGAGACTTTCGGGGCCATTACCATAGCAACAGCCAGGCGACACATTTTTCACTCGCAGAGAGTACCGTGGGCGTGTCTCACAGCGGACCACCAGTTTGCCTGGTGTGAAAGTTTCTTTCTGACGTCCGCCGCGTTCCGCCCCCGGGTCATAATGCGGGCTCTAATGTGTAAACCCATCCTTGGTAAACCACAGGGTTCAATTTTAATCAATTACAAAAGACATTGAAGTTGTTGCTTTCACAGTCAGTTAAAAAATTAACTATAACAAACTACATATATCCCTAATGTTTGTTAGTCAACTCACACGTACAGCATTGACAACAATGCTAATTTTAATTTCGTTACACTGTCACCAAACTTTCATGCAATGATGTCCCTAGACCTTGCACAAAGAAGTTGCATTATTCTGAAACGGTAATGGAAACTCAGTGTCTGACCTACTATGACCGACCCGTGTCACATGCCAGAAATCAATGTGTTATCCGGATAGTCGACGCGACAAAGTGGCGTCACGTCTGTCAATCACAGCGATGGCGCCGGGCATTGTCATTGGTCGGAAGATTTTCCGCTCGTGCCGAACGTCCCAAATCTGTGTAGCCTTGTTAAATCTCCAAGTAGACGTATAAATGTCCTTTTCCTGAGAACCGAACTTTTTGTGATGACTGTGCCACTGGGGGTAGTAATAATCAACGAGATATGTTCAGAAATTCTTCAAAACATCTGTAGAATTAAAAGTTGAAGAAAACATGTTCGTGTTTATGTGCAAGCGTGTTTGTCAATGGGCTCTCCCCTTTCATAGAATGGACTAACCCCCCAGTAAAAGTTTTTAGCCTTTCCCGCGTGGTTCGCGATCGGGCGGCAATTGTCCGTCTAAATCAACATGTAATCGGCAAGATTTGTACTGCGAGCTTGTGCTTTCTTTCCATCTACTTTGTTCTATGGGAGCTTGATCGCGCAACGGACATGTGTTCCAAGCACATTTCATTTATGCAAGACCGGGAAAATTAGACGGGCTTTTGCTGCATCAAAGACGTTGTCTCCTGTGTCCTGTGTCAATTTCCGGCCCGGCGGGTCGCACAGTCAGCGTCACACGGGGGGTGGCATATTTCACAAACACCATAAACTGGGGAAGTAACAGCCCTGAATACAATGCAACACAACACACCATTTCCCTTGCACGTTTACGACAAGCATGTTCGTGCAGGAGGTCTATCCTCTTGTCCCTTTGATGTCAGGAACTTTAGTCTCCCATCGACCAAACGTGCGGTGACACGAATGCTTCTACCAAGGCGCAACCAAAGAAATAAATGTTTAGTGTAGAAATAAATATTTAGTGTACAAACAAATGAATATATTTTCCTACATGTATATGCTATGGTCACCAGGTCTTACAAACACCATGAGCACCGCATGAAAATGGTGACACCAGCCACGGTGCCACTTCTTAGTGTTCGGTAGTCTCTAACGGGACTGCAGCAGGACTCTACGAGCACTGACCTCCATGGAAGGTTCGTAGAGGAGTTCTAGGGAGTTCCTTCATAGGCTATGGATTATAGATTAAGGAGAAGTGAACCATGTATTGCATTCATTGTGCGTGGGGCCGCCAAGTTGTGTTTATCTTTCAGTAAAGCCCTCCATGGAGGACTGATTTTTTTTTCAAGGTGACATTAACCATGTATTGCATTCATTGTGCGTGGAGCCGCCAATATATTTATCGTTCTGAAAAGCCCCTCCATGGAGGAGTAAATTTCTATTTTTGTCAAGGTGACGTGAACCATGTATTGCATTCATTGTGCGTGGAGCCGCGAAGTCCTGTTTATCGTTCTGTAAAGCCCCTCCATGGAGGAGTAATTTCTATTATTTTCAAGCTGACGTAAAATAAAAGGTATACGCATTTTCTTGAGGGTGACGCAAACCATGCGTCTGCATTCATTGTGCGTGGAGCGAGCATGATGAAGCCCGTTATTGTTAACCAGAACGTATATACATGTACATGCGGAGTATTTGTTTTTTCTTGAGGGTGACGTTGACCATGAGTCTGCATTCATTGTGCGTAGAGCTAGCTCTACGGAGCTGGAAAAATTGCCGAAGGCTTGTATCAATAGCTCCATGGAGCTAGCTCTATAGAGCTAAAAGGGATACAAACTTTCTTGAGGGAGACGTGAACTATGAGTCTGCACTCATTGTGCGTGGAGCCAGCTCTATGAAGCTTGTTTATCGTTAACCAGAGCGTATATCCATGGTGGAGTATTAAAAAAAAAGTTGTGATGACGCGAACCATAAGTATGCATTCAAAGTGCGTAGAGCCAACTCTACGAAGCTGGAAAAAGAGCCAGCTCTACGAAGCTGGAAAAAGCTGCCGTGTATTGGACTAATAGCTCCATGGAGCTAGCTCTTTAGGGTGACGTGAACCATGTGTCTGCATTCATTGTGCTAGAGCCAGCTCTATGAAGCTTGATTTTTTTTAGTTAGATTTTTTTTCAAGGTGACGTGAACCATGCATTTGTATTTTTCTTGAAGGTGACGTACGTAAACCATATAAATGCATTCAGATAGCGTAGAGCTAGCTCCATTGAGGTGGAAAAAAATTTGCCGCAGGGCTGTACTAATCGGCTCCATGGAGCTAGCTCCATGGAGCTGGCTCCATGGAGCCGATTAGTACAGACCCTTCTCGTTATTGTTCATGTGGCATAAAAAGATATTTTTGATGAAATATTGAAACAATGACTTTCATTGGCAATAACATTTGCCATAATGTGGTCTAAACATGCTGTAATTTTTGTTTAATTCACTTCAGTCGAACTGTATAAACTCAGCACTAGTAAATCATTTATAATGAGCAAACAATATTATGGCATAAAAAGAATTTTCAAAACAAATACACCTGTCCAGCTTAACGGGGATTGCTTGATTCAGATGCTCTAAATATGTAGCCATTAAAATCAGTATAATGCATATTCAAAACAGTTAATCTTCATTTCCATTCATAAAAAGGAGCATTAAATCGATACAAAGATAAGGGCCGATTAAAAGAGGGTAAGAGGGCCACGCCCCCATGCCCTTAGGGTGGGCGTGACCCAGCGAAGTGCCCGCAGAATGTAAACAAACAAGGTTCACGTGGTAATGTTGTTCTTGTCATGGGAAACACGATTATGATCGGATATCCGGGAGAATTTCGTGCGTGGCTGCTGTTTGTCCAGCTGTGGGTTCGATCCGTTCCGTTAGGTCCGGGATCGCGACATGATCGCAAGGAAAATGGCGCGATGTGACAGCTGTGTCCGTTACACTATCACACAGCGGGTTGCGAAACCTCAAAACATCGCACACAAACGGTTATAAAGAAGTACACCCACCTTTTCTGCTTGATCTTTAGCGGAGCTGTTGTGTAATAGGAGCGGCACGCAGTCTCTGAAGTCTTGTTTCCCGTTGGAAGCGGACACAATCCCCTTCTCCAGGCCCCCTTCATGAAGACAAATGTCCTGCGATTGAAACAAACTCGTGGCGGTCGCGGCAGTGCTGAGTTCCAAAACACGGTCTCTCCAAGCGCGTATTCTCTCATCATCGCGGTCCTCCTCGCAGTATTTAGCGATCAGAAGCACGTCGATGGTCTCTCCCTGGTAGACAAAGTTTCTGCGCGGAGTTTGGGAGAGATTTAGGACGTCTCCGACCTTGCAGGACGGAAAATGCAGAGAAAATCCTGTTTCCGATCTGCCGTCAGGCGCCATGACTTCTCAGTGGGGCTTCGGGAAATTCGGGTACGTTCGATGTAAACCTTTACCCGCCTAAAAATTCACTCCAACAATCTCGAGATTAATCATATTTCATCATCTTGATTTTATACAAAATATCATTTTGACACCTTATATTGGTATTTTTAGATGGCAGTATCCTTTTTTACGTGAGAAAATGAAGTAGTTTTTGATCAGGGATGGTTTACGCGGGTCAGCTATTTCGGGGTCCTCGTGTATTGATCGCTCTCGGTGGACAGGAAGGGGACAAGTAGGTGGTTTCGTACTTATTTCTACCATTTCTGATCCCTTCACAAATCACTCCATCTGCTTTGTCTCGGTCGCAGCGCCTTCTGGAAGACCGTCGCTAGCTCTCCTGTTAATTTTCCCGGCTAGAGGCGCTCCGAGCCGGTGAGAAACCCTCCCGAACATTGCAGCTCGCCGGAGTCTCGCACCCATCCTAATAGAGGATGGCCCGATCAGATGGTCTGTTCTGAGGGGAGTAATATTTTCTCGCTCTCTGCTCCATGGCTATAACTTCCAGTGATGTCTTTAGCTCCAGACGGTTTCATTGCTTCACCTCTTCTTCCGTATAACGTGCACAGGAGATAGGTTTAATGGTACAAGGATTGTGATCACAGTGCTAGCAATACGATATATACTATATACGCCCTCCCCCCATCCTCATGCATACATGCATGTGCAATACGTTATACTGTCGGAGCAAAAATGGGTGGGGCATCGCCTTCTCCTACCTAGCGTCTTCATCACTATCTTTACTTCCTCACGTCTTAATCCTTCAGTGCTTGTTTCTTAGAATTTCTTCTGCAAATCTTTCTTGTCTTGAGCTATTTAGTCATGCATGGCCGTATATCAAATGCATCGGAGAGAGATGTTATAATAATATAATATCACTGGCAATCTCGTATCGCTTCGTGCAAAGCGATGCATATTTCATAGCAGGACTTTAAGGCCCAACAAGATCTGAGATGTCTTATTTCGATCTTATTGCATTTTTCTATTGGAATCGTGGCGAGAATTCTGAGCGCCCGGTTCGCGGTCGTGGCCGCAGTTGGCATTGATTATTTAAGGGATCAGCGGTTATCCGAGTACTTCGGCTTTATGCAGGAGGCATGAGTAGCATTGCCACACCGGTATCACTGCTTGGATAACCTCTGACACCCAGTGGGTGTGTTTCTGAACCTGGAACAATCATGCAATAAAGAAACTGCTAATCTGAAATTAAAGATGCAATGTTCTGTGATTATTATACTGTAACATAGGATGATATTCGATAATCAGTATCATATTCGTAAGCCAAACTATTTTTTATCATACAAATGAGTAGTATTGCCACACCGGTATTACTGCTTGGGTAACCTCTGACACTGACTGGGTGTGTTTCTGAACCCGGAACAATCATGCAATAAAGGTACAGCTACTTTGATGAAGGTTAGACATCCAGGTAGTATAAGATACGCCAAAAACAGTTACGCAAGCAACTAAATTTCAAAATTTTATCCAGTTGCTTGAGTAACTATTTTTGACGATACAGCTAACACTGGTCACTTTAAATTTGGAAAAACACCAGCAATTTGGAAAATCAAGCAATGTAAATTGTAAACCCTTAAGTGTGGTATCAACTCAAAGGTCTTCTCATTAGACACTATTCATGTGAAAATCAATAATCAGTTATGCTCACAACTCCAGAAATTATTGATTAAAAATGCTCGGAGCCTGCAAGGCTAACATCTTGGACTACTAGTCTGCCAGCCTGGCCTGTACGGCCAGATGGTGTGAGTGCTAGGCTGAAATCCCAGGACAGTGAGTCTGACCTCGTTAGCCTAGACAGCCATGCCGGCCTAAAACAACACAGACTACCAGGCGCAGTCTGGCCTGGTGGGCTAGGGAATTGGGAGTGCTGGCGTGTAACCTGCAATTTTCCATCATTCCTCTAGGGCTAGCTGAAAGTCTGGACTACCAGTCTAAAGTTTAGGCTTAGACGGCCACTGGCCTGAGCCTTCAGTCACACATAGGAATATATAAAATGTCTGTGTGCTTATACCAGATTGAAGTAAAAGTAATATTGTTTCAAATTAGTGACCTGTTTAAAGTTATGCTTATGCAATTCCTGCATGATTCTTCTAAATGTGCATTCTGCTTGCAAGTTGGCAAAGCTTTTACAAGGCAATACTTGTGAACCTTTACAAGATTCAAACAAGTGAGCGTACAAACTTATTTTGAGGTGGAGAGATACAAACCCATGTATCACTTATGTCAATTTAATGTACTGGATCGGGTGTGTTCAGTGCCCATGAGGATAACTTGGTACATGCCCACCCATGGCAGTCCCCCCTCCCCCAAAATGTGCTTTTCTCACCAACCATTTCACCAGAAGGTGCACTGCTCCAAGAGTGACAGGTAAAAATGCACCTTTTCACAAGGGAAATCATGGATCATGCCAAGGCTGCAGGTCATCCCATTGACTGTAACGTTACACATCAAACTGAGAAAACACAATTAGCTCCGCCAGTATCACATGTACATTATAGGCGGGAAAGTTTGAGGGAGCGAAAATCTTTCTGTTTTTGACATTTAAGTCTGACATATTGATAAGGGCATGTGAACTGTTTTCCTGGCTTCTCAGGGACCCAAATACGGAGATGACGCAAGATGTAACTTAATCCCTGAAAAAATCTGCCTGAGTCAGAGTTGCAGGTTGACCTGTTGGTTACCCCTCACCAGGGAAGGGGAGAGGTCAGACCTCTTGGTAATTGTATAAACGTGTGAGGCTGTATGATTAGTTTACAGTTGGTTTATCAAAGGCTATAAGTATAAGGAATATAGATTTCTGTTTACTATTCAAGTACGTATCTGAAGTGGGGAAATTACACATAACTGAAAAGCATGGTTCTACATGTTTGGCTATCATACAAAGGACAATGTAACTGAAATAATAGTCTATTTAAAATCTCCATGAGATATAGATGTTGATTTCGCATCATGCTTTTGTAACTACTAGTTTTTGTCTGACAAGATGCACCTACATGTAGGAGGGCCTGCATGCCCTTTTATGTTGAGCATAATCGGCTGTTTTAATTTTACGTAGAGCGTTGCCGACCACTCCAATTCAACGTAGAGCGTAAGCGGTCTATTTTGCGTAGAGCGGTATTGGCCACTTTAATTCTACGTAATGCGTCACGTGGTCGACCTATGCCAAGCAGGAGAATAGGCTAAACGCCTTTCACATGAGGTGTATGCGCCGTATCCTTGGCATATCATGGAAGGACAAAGTGACCAACACCGAAGTGCTGTCCCGCGCCGGCCTCCCTACCATGTTCACCCTGCTCAGACAGCGCAGACTTTGCTGGCTAGGCCACGTCTGTTGCATGGGGGATGGACGAATCCCTAAAGACCTTCTCTACGGAGAACTGATCTCAGGAAAGAGACGTACCGGGAGGCCACAGCTGCGTTTCAAAGATGTCTGCAAGAGGGACTTGAAGGCTTTAGATATTGATACGGAGCACTGGGAGGACCTTGCAAGTGACCGTTCCAAGTGGAGATGCACACTGTCCAGACAGCTCAAATCAGGAGAAGCCAGACTGATGCGCAACGCAGAAGAAAGGCGGAACCGCAGAAAAGAGCTTTGCAACAGAACTGAGTCAGCTTACAGATGTGATTTTTGTGGCAGAGACTGCCATTCTCGTATAGGGCTATTTAGCCATAGTCGATGCTGTAGGGCTGTCGTGAATTAGGATTTTACCATGGTCAATACTGACCGACGGAGGCCATATATAATGCGTCACAGTAGCTACCCAGAATTTAGCGTAAAACGCTCTAAGTCACAAATGAGTGTCATGTCCGCAATTGTTAAATTGCTATCCTCCCCTTGTACACAATGGAACAATCCACCGAACCCATTCCCAAAATCTTATGCAATAGCAAGGCACATACAAGGGAATGATCCCACATGTACAGTACACTGCACAGATATTGTCTTTCATTTCCAAGCAGATGTGGCAGTCAGGCTTGGTTTGAGAGAAGTTGGTGATGTTTTCACGGTACATAGTGAGCACTTTTACAAATTATGACCGGTACCTGACTTGCGAGACATATATCTGCTGCACTTTCAAGCCGTCTTGAAACATCTTGCATAGATGGCTATGCTATAGATTGAGATTCAAACCTCATGACCCTATCAGGCCTTACGAGACTTACTTGGAGCAAACCTCCTTGCTTGGAGGGAACATAAGCCCACCATCCTGCTCTCCATTAAATGCGTTTTCTGGGCTGCCACATACGAGAATGACTATAGACCTTAAGCCGTACGGTATATGGCCTTTTCTATCCTGCTAGATATTACGTTACCTTTATGAAAAGAAATGCTCAAACTTCTCAGGTTCAGGCAGCAAGTCCGTAGGCCGCTGCAGCAACACACTCAGAGGTGGTCGAAAATAATGATGAATGCATTTTCCCTTTTCAGCGCTGTTATCAATTGTGCCTTCGATTCTTACTTTGAAATCCTCAAAATGTTAGAACTGCCATTTCAGAGGGTTGAATTTTGACAATTTTCCAGGGAGCCGCCCCTGGACCCCCTATAAATCTCACGCCTTCGGCGCTTGGTTGTCCCATAATCTACACATAAAAGAACCAACAAAATCCTGGCTACAAGCATGGATAGAGCGAACATGTTCAGCTTTGCGACATCACACTCCGTTAATATCAATGGAAAACCGCGCGACCCTCAACCAAATGAATGGCAAAGATCAGAAAAAAATATGGACTCAATTCAATACTCATCTGTTTGTTTGTTGATACAGTTGTTTTTAGAAGTTTGACACTTTTGCTACTATGCTCAGAACCTTAGACTGAAAATGGAGGCTTGATGCTTGGGCGACCGTGCCCCGAATGTTCCAGCGTCAGTTATATAGCTAAAGGGAGCTGGCCGTCATCAGTGGTATTTTATATGTTCAAGACTATGTTATTGTCACCTCCAAAACTGACAATTTACCAACTTTTACACCATAGTTCAGCCGCTAGGAGTTTTTGAGTCTGCATAATACGTTGGAAAGCTTCATAATTTAGCATAGAGCGTAGGGAGGCTTTCTGAATTTAGCGTATTACGTAGCCGGCCCTCCGAATTTAGCGTAGAGCGTTGTCGGGAACCCTCCCACCCCCCCAAGCAGGCCCTCATGTACAAATGTAGGTTATGTACATCATACAGTAACCTAAAATACAGTGAGCTAAATAAATTCAGATACCCCAGGTTAGTCTACATCAAGCTTCTCTTTGACAACATCTTGGTGGAAGAAGTTGTGGGCAAAAATACTCCATTACAGAGACAGAGAATGAACTTGGCTTTGCAGGAAATGGCATTTCTGAGGTGAACATTTCCAATTTGCTGCTGCCACCTCTGATGGTAGTTGGTAGATTTGAATCCAACTTCCATCTTTATCTCAATGACTTCCAGTTATACATTGTAATGACATGTCTTGAGAATGTTTTTATTCATTTTCTGGAAACTTGACAAAAGCAGTCATTGGGGGCAAGAGTTTCTGTACCTCCTCAACATTTCTCCTGTCCATAACCTTTGAGTCCCTTTTTTACATTTACTCATTATTAAATCTTTCCGGAACTGGATGTAATAGAAAAGTGTTTAAAAAAAGCTCTGCACAAGGTGGCTGGCTAGCGAAGTCAACATCCACACTGTCTCAGACCTCCTCTCCCCTTCCCTGGTGAGGGGTCACCAACAGGTCAACCTGCAACTTGTTTTTTCACGGATAAAGTTACACTTTTCAGGCAGTTCCTTGCGTTTGGGCCTCTGTAGTACCAGTGGACAAGATTACAGTGCTAGCTTTTCATTAAAAAGTGCCAGATATGTAGCAACTAAAAAAAATGTCACCACCATGGTGGCTGATGTACATTGTATGTGATATGGCTGTATGACTGAGAGTGTGATGTGAATTGGCCAGGCTTTAGCATTAATGGCTAAACCTGCCCAATTCACAATTCACGCGTGCGCTCTCAGTCATGCATTCTCAGCTCCCTTTGCACTTACTGTAAGTGCTGGTGTGATATCACCACTTTGATAATTTGTCACTTTTCATTTTCTATATCTTTATGCCTCCACTTTCTTGAGTACCATGTCTGAGATATTGTAAAGTTAAGTCAACAGAAAGGGCCCCTTCTGAGCTATATATATATATATATATATATATATATATATATATATATATATACATATATATATATATATACACATATATATATGTGCATATATATATATATATATATATATATATATATATATATATATATATATATATATATATATATATATATATATATATATATATATATATATATATATATATATATATATATATATATACATATATATATATATATATATATATATATATATATATATATATATATATATACCTTTACAATATATACTACCAGTTTCCTCTGGCTTATATGTCAGTGTTCTCACCAGGATTTTTTTACAGCATAGGGGTCAGGTACGGAGGGCCAAATTTGCATGGCGGCAAGTCACTTGCCAAGTGCCAAAGACATGATAACGGTTGGGCATCTTCCCGCACAAAATTTTGAAATTCAGAACTATATAAGACACTTGTTTAAATTGCACCACTCATATACGACACTATTTACTGCATTTTGAAGGATAAATTTTGTGACGTTAAGTTTTTCCTCTGTTACATCCTCGTTCTAAAGCCAAATATGAACTTTTTTTAAGAAGGTTCTTCCCAGAATGAAACACCCCTATATATATGCTCATTGAAACAAAGCATCGGGGCCAAGATCACAGCATTGGGGGGTCAGATCACAGCATCGCATGCTGAAAAGACCTGGGGAGAACACTGTACAGGATATTTTAACTCCCAACTGGGCAGCTCTAGGCCTGACTGTAGTGGAGGTCGTCACACCAGATTAACCCTGTGTTCATGACTCATACCTACAGTCAACCACTATCTCAAACCATACACCCATCTGCATGGGTGAGAGGAATGAAGTTCAATTTAAACTCAATGAAAACATATTGCTGGCGGCTTGTAAGGGATGTAACATTTGTTACTAACATAAGAACATAGAAACCCACTGAGTTTGACTGTAACATGGCTGATGAATCTGTATTTGGTGGGGTTCATTGTTCATGACTCTGTGCTTCTCTGTGTGGGCGCCCAAGGGTTATTTTTTTAACTGATACTGTGAAAAGCAGTGGTAGCATGTATATAGGGATTTCATTACATAAGGCTCTAAGAAACAGGGTCTAGACATGCACATGTATGCCTTGCCAGAAGGATGGCAGGCGTAACTAAGTGATTTATCCAAGGACCAAGCTACACCAAGTCACCATGGAAGTCTTGCAATTTGTCTCTGAGAAGCACCATAACATGGACATGTACATGGCTTTTGGAGTGTTTGCAACCCAAATATCCAAGTCCATGAACTTGAATGCTCTTGTGTAGAATAGAACTACTGACCTAAAATGATAATTAACTGGTTGACCTTTAGCAAGTTGAAGACATAATCATGAACAGGTATTCATAGCTTATAATCTATTGAAGAACTGCCTGAGGACATTATAAATATTCTTGATCTTCTTCCTTTTACAGTATTACTGTCTGTTTCCCCCCCTTGGAGGGGGCCAACAATTACTCCCCTTTGACCCTCCCTCTGAGGTAAATTGAACCATCTGGGCCAATGCCCTATTACAAACTCATCTGTCATGCCTGTAATCTTAAAACAAACAAAGGCTGCCTGTGATCCCCAGGACACCAGCTACTGGTCACAGCACTGCTTGGGTGGCTGGCCTTTCAGTGTATGAAACACCTCCCTGATGTAACAAATTGAATGTACAACATGTACATGTTACATCAAAGTTTATTAGCTATAAAGCCCAGTTTCATAAATGTATTATCAACCACAATCCTCACATTATGTGCACTAACTGTAACCTGAAACAAAAGTTCATTTGGCAATAGTTTCATTTATAGAATTTACATTCCTTACACATTTGGGAAAGGAACCCTTATTTAAAGAAAGTCTTATTTGATAAATTTCATCTCAAGACAGCTGGGTTGCACCCTCTTAATTGGCATAATTTGAACCTCCTGGGATTCATCACTACATTGTTAGTTAGAAATAGCAAAAAATCCCCAAATCATTTTTGAGTACATAAATAGTGTATGCCCAAAATGTGAATGAAGTCAAATGGCCATGGGTAAAGTAAGCCACAAGCACATGAACGTTGTACCAAATGTCAGGTCATTTGGTTAGAATATTATGGGCACAGGAGCAAAAAATGTACATATTTTGTCTGAAAATAGCAAAAAAAGTCACGTAATGTTTGCCAAAGGTGCAAGAGAAGATCTTTCGGTATATGTCCAAGGCACCCCATACCAGATTTCAGGTCATTTTGTTGTAATATTAGGGCACAAAAGCAAAAATGTATTTTTTGGTCTGAAAATAGCAGAAAAGACCTATTTTACACAATTCTTAAGTAGTGCATCCCAAAAGTGTGAGTACAGTTCTTTTGGCATATGCCTCAAGGCACCTCTTCATCAAATTTCAGGTCATTTGGTTGTAATATTAGGGCACAAAAGCCAAAAATGTACATATTTTGTCTGAAAATAGCAGAAAAGACCCATTATACACAATTCTAAAGTGACGCATGCCACAAATGTGAGCACAGTTCTTTTGGCATATGTGTAAGGCTCCTCTATACCAGATTTCAAGTCATTTGGTTGTGATATTGGGGCACAGGGGCAAAAAATGTACATATTTTGTCTGAAAATAGCAGAAAAGACCCATTTTACACAATTCTAAAGTGACGTATGCCACAAATGTGAGCACAGTTCTTTTGGCATATGTGTAAGGCTCCTCTATACCAGATTTCATGTCATTTGGTTGTGATATTGGGGCACAGGGGCCAAAAATTTACATATTTTGTCTGAAAATAGCAGAAAAGACCCATTTTACACAATTCTAAAGTGATGTATGCCACAAATGTGAGCACGGTTCTTTTGACATATGTGTAAGGCTCCTCTATACCAGATTTCATGTCATTTGGTTGTGACATTAGGGCACAGGGGCCAAAAATGTACATATTTTGCCAGAAAATAGCAGAAAAGACCCATTTTACACAATTCTAAAGTGGTTTATGCCAAAAGTGTGAGTACAGTTCTCTTGGCGTAATTGCCTAAGGCTCCTCTATACCAGATATCATGTCATTTGGTTGTGATATTAGGGCACAAAAGCCAAGAATGTACATATTTTGTCTGAAAATAGCAGAAAAGACTCATTTTACATACGTCTTAAGTAGTTTGTCAAAAGTGTAAGTAAAATTCTCCCTCTATACCAATTTTCAGGTCATTTGGGTTTAATACCAGGGCTCCAGAGCCCAAAATATACATTGTCTAAAATGGCTTAATTCAAGGGATTCCTACAGTCTAGCATGGACTTGTTCCACAGAAGTGCCCCCTATCAGACTAGTAGGCCAACATAGTTCAGACTACCAGTCTGACTTAGTTGGACTATGGTCAGAAGCAATGGACTACCAGTCTGTTCCACTCAGACTAGTAGGCTCGACAACTTTCAAAGTCAAATATCTCGACATCCGTATGTGATATGACCAAAATAAAAATGCCATATTGTAGAGGAGAAAATGCCCTTTCCAATGAGCTATAAACCTTTGCTGTTCTTTAAGAAATGAAAATTCTAGAAATTTGGAATTTAGCCACAATTTGGAAAGTGACTTTCCAAATTTAAAGTGACCAGTGTTAGCTACTATAATATCCAATGTTTGTTATTTATTACATATAACATTAATATCAAATATTCAGTATCATGATAATTATGGTTCAGTTAAAATGTTTTTTTCTCTATCATAAAAATCAGAGGTATTGTCACATGTACACGTGTCCAGTATTATTGTTTGGCTAACCTCTGACACTGACTAGGTGTGTTTTTGAACCTGGAACAATCAGGCAATAAAGGTACAGCTAATCTGAAACTGAATGTTCAGTATTTGATGTTCAGTATGATATTATTACGAGATGTTTAGTAGTAGCTTACCACTTGTATCAAGTAGTATCATTATAAAATTAGCTGCATTGTCACACCGGTATCACTACTTGGGTACTCTGACATTGGTTGGGTGTGTTTTTTGAACCTGTAACAGCCAGGCAATAAAGAAACAGCTAATCTGAAATGAAAAATCCAATGTTCAGTATTTATAACATATGATATCCGATATTTATCGTCATATTCCTAAGGTAAAGTATTCTTTATCATAAAGATCAGCAGCATAGTCACACGGGTATCATATTGCTTTAGTAGCCTTTGACACCAAGAGGTTCTAGACATGCATCGTTTAGGCAATGTTGCCACAGTTAATCTGAAATTAAAAATCTGTCATTACGATTTTGTTGTTGATATCTTGGCACTGGGGTCAAGTACAATTATCCATTATCATAATGTTGGATGGTCGGATGTTTTCATTTCAATATCAGGCCCTATAAATGAAAAAAAAAAATTGTTAACTGTAATTGCTGCCTTAAAGCTTCCTTTTTTGCCAAAGTAGAAAAAAAGCAAAGTAGAAAAAACAAAACAATTCTATTGACATATTTCAATTACATCTTTTTGTTGTTTGTTTTGAAAGTTGTTTGACTGTCTTGATATCCTCTGTCTTGTCCAGTATAATGAAAAAAAATAGGCATGCTTCATATTTGTTTGATTCTAAAGCACTGTTAATGCATTGTAGTCAAGAATCCCACTGCCTATTTTAATGTCCTTTGTCTGGTCCGCTGGTTAGCATATGGTGTTCCTGCCATCAGTGAATGATACTGTAATTAAACCTGCTCCACACAACGTATGCACCACATGGATGTCGAGCAGTGTCAAAGCCATATATTACAGACGGATGTTACAGTAATAACGCGGTGGATCTCTCCATGCACTGATTACAAGCCATATATTTCTGCTGTGGCAGTCTGGTCGCTGGTTCAGGCTTATAAGGCTTACCACAGGGGGACATCTGTCTTATTGTGATAGGACCCGCAATAAAGGGCGATTAAGCCAATTTCTGCCCTTTAACTTCAACCTTTATAAGATGGCATTAAGTATCGGTATTGCAGTACCTGTCAAGTTTTTGTGGGGCAGAATTGATTCTAGAAGATCAGATCATAATTTTGTACATTGTGTCCATTTCTACCAAGATACTACTTATCATTTTCAGATTTTTCTTCAGTTTCTGAAGATATGATATCTCTCCATTAAGATAAGATAAGATAGAATAAGATATATCTAGGAGTCTGGCAAAAAGCATTTCCTGTATTACAAAGAACCAACTACATGTATATAAAAAGCACAGCATGCTTTTGCAAATGCCTTTGTCTCCTTGCCGCTATGGCAACTGTTTACATATTTCCAACTCCATATTTGGATTCTAAAGCCTGGTACAATGAAAAAATTTGTAGAATAGACAGCTATATAGAATTGAAAACAGTAGTTTATACAATGTTGTTTAGAATTATTCAATACCTTTTTTTACATCATCCCTAAACAGGTGTTTCAATGTTTGACTTTGAGATTTGTTTATCAATGCAAACATTGAACTATCTGCTTCTGGGGAATGAGAAAAAAATCTCTGAAATTACTGAAAACTTATACCAAAACTTAACAAGTGTTTTCGATTCCAGATAGCTGTCTAAAATTTTCTTCAAATGCACAATCAATAATCTGAATGTGTTTGGACAGGTAAATGCTTTCCCCCACAGGAAGGGTATGTGGGGAGGGTAATGTTAAGCTCTGATTAAAGCCGCAGTTCTGAATCACTGCGTTTTATGAGTGGAAGGGCCCCTCATCATCATACACTAATCATAAAATCAACATCGAGCCACGCTTTAGTGCTTAATGCCTGCCCATAAAAACGGAAGAGAAATTACTTCACGAGGTAGTGTTGAGTTTTGACGAGAAAAAAATCGGTGAAAAATGCTTTTGTAGACAGCAAATTTGACGAGAAGTGTACACTTTCAGATTATTATTCATTGGCAATTAGTATTCTACATCTCTTGTCACCCTTTTTGTCGAAACCCATGTTAACAGAATCAATATCAAGACACATTTTATTCATTTAATCTTCTCCCATAAAAATGGAGCAGAAATTAATTTCCTCGCTGAAGGTGTGAATGAATCAGCAAAACATGTCAACTTGTCAACTGCCATTCCATTTCATTCTCTCCCTGTGTCCACTTAATTTTTATCTTATCTTTTTTAATTTGTTAGAAGTAACAAATCTTTGTTATGATAGAAGTAACTGTGACTTGATTTGCCAATGTTTGTAATAATAGACTTAGAAGAAACTTTGATTCGCAAATTTTTGTGATGTTAGAACTAACTTTGATTTGATTTGCACATTTTTGTAATGATAGACTTAGAAGTAACTTTGATTTGCAAATTTTTGTAATGTTAGAAGTAACTTTGATGTGATTTGATTGGCAAATTTTTGCAATGGTAAACTTAGCAGTAACTTTGATTTGCAAATTTGTGTTATGTTAGAAGTAACTTTGATTTGATTTGCAAATTTTTGAAATGATAGACTTAGAAGTAACTTTGATTTGCAGATTTTTGTAGCTATCAAAATAATTTCACCGTACTAGTAATGTCCTGATATAAGATAATTCAGCATCAGATTGCCATATACACACGTGTAAAGCACTTTCACTTCAAAATTATGCATTACTACTTTTGAACTTTAGCATCTGATTTTTAAGAAGAGACACTTTCACTAGACACAATGTAAAGCTCCTTTACTTTATTATTAAGCATTTCTACCTCTACTTCTTTGTTTAAATCCTTGATGATTGCCGTCCCGCGAGGCTTGACTAATCAATCAAAAAGGCAAAGTCATTTTGATATCCTTATGAAATCCAGTGTCTGATCTGAATGCTATAAAATACTATAATACAGACACATGTAAAACACCTTTACTTCAATATCAAGCATTTCTGCCTCTTCTTCTTTATTGTTAATCCTTGTTGATGGCTGTCCCGTGAGGCTTGACTAATCAATCCACTTTCCCCCATCTCTACCTGGGAAGGGTTGTTGGAAACCCATCACCGCAGCTCAGGGCTGATCCTATCTGGCCCTAATACAATCCACCATCATTCACTGCACATAATAACACGGCCCAGCCCACAGGAATCTGCCCTCATTTGCATAGATTTGGAATCATGGCAGAAGATGACTGGATGCCTTCCGGAGGGCTGCCGTTGCCTAGGGATACGGGTGCCCTCATTTGCATAAAGCTGAGAGCATCCTCCTTATGTTCTTTATGTAAAATTCTTTTGTAAGATATATGAAATGATTTATATTTTATTATGTTTTTTTTAGGTACTGTTCTATTTATATGTAATGTATGAAAGAATGAATGAATGAAGTATGAAAAATCATTATGATATACACATGTCTTTTGAAAATTACTATATTATTTTTAGATGGAAAAGAATCTAAAATTAAACCAATAAATTTTTTCCTCTCCCATTGTGTAGTCCCGTTTTATTATTCATTCCCATGTTTTGTTTTATATTGTATGAAGAATATAAATCATATGAAATCAATGCAGTTGCCTGGGGATACTGGCCCTCGTGGTTAATGACTTTTCCCATGGGAGATGACATGAGGGAGAAATATTCCCTCACAGTCACAGTCCACATGGAGGGTTCCAGAAATATCTCCACTCTACATGCATAGCTAACACGTAGCAATAGCTGCTTTTCGATCGCTGGAGGAATTCGTCGGATTCCTGAACTCTGGCACCCATTTGTGCCGCAGAATTGGTTAGCGAAGCTGCCCAATCTCATTTGCAACCCTGTGTGACGTAACATCGCGACTTTGAACAGCCGTGGTTTTATGTTACGGCCGTTGCCATTTGCTGACGTGGATGTATATCGGGGAGGCCGTGTTTTGTTCGCCCTCTGTATTGAACTCAGACAGTGTCTGGGACGGAGCGCCAATTTTCTAGCTGAGTGGGAATAAGAGAGGGAGCGATGGAACGCGGTCCGTTAAACCTGTCTCTCTGTCAGCGCTCTGATGGATTACTGTCTGTAAGGTGGGGGTTTATTATTTCTTTCTGTGTTTAAATTTTCATCATTGACCTCTGTAGAAATGTGTATACCACCAAATATAAGAAGGAAATGCTGAAATGCACAATTGTATATGTAGGTATCACAATGCATTTATTTTCCAGTACTGTTACCCAGCATCAAGCATTGTGGTGGATTATTTTGGTCCTTATATATTTTTGTGTCAAAATTTTGATAAATTATGACCTCTGTACGAAGGAATAGCCAACATTATTAGAAAAATCTTACCCACAAAATATTACGGTGCCTTAAGCTTCTATTAATGTTGCACAGCATCAAGCAGTATGTTTTTCCTTTCTGGGTTGAAATTTTCATCATTGACATTGTGGCCTTTGTACAAAGGAGAAGCAATACAACAGTGGAGTCCTGACACTACAGGTACCACAGTGTGAATTTTCTTCCATCATTAGTAGCAATATGGGTATTTTTTGTCCATGCAGCTAGATGTAGGTAGTCTTGACCTTTTGTGCAAGGACGTTTACATGAAATCAGTCTAGGCTTTGTCAAAATTTTGATCATAATGGCCACTGTACAAATGGATATATGACAGTGAAAGCCTCACACACTGCTTATCACACTGCTTGCATCAAGCATCATGCTTTTACATGTTGTATTTCGCCTTGCAACCAAATTTTGTGAATTTCTCAACCTTTTTGTTCGACTACATCATTATGAAATTGTCCATGCTTTAACCATTAAGCCACATCCACACCACAGTTGTGTGCCTGGAGCATCCCTAGCCTCACAAAGGCTTTGTCCTCTATGTCCCGAGGCTACTTGCAGCTCCTAGTAGTCCCTGGGTACATTTATGTTCAGCTAGCAGATTTGGGCCAGCCGAGGTGCTGAAAGTCTAGATGTTGTTACACTCACCTAGCCTGACCTCACCCTCGGAATAAAACACTGCTAATTCGAAGCCATGGCCGTTATTACCTCCATAACTGTTCCCCACAGGTAAGGTTTATGTGTTTTGGGCTTTATATTTGCTCCCTTTTGTTGATTCACAAGTGGAAATCACACCCATGGTATTTGCCAGACCAACAGAGCTGTAAAAACGGCTTTGTGTTAACATAATGTGATGGTGTGTAAAGGAGACCAATTCTAATCCAAATGAGAAAACACATAAAAATGCTGTTATGTACATTGTTTATTCATTCCTATTTTGATGCAGATCATGTAATTTGGCCTTAGGCCTGATGTTCATGGCTTTAGAAATGATTTTAGACTGACGTAATATGAATAATGATATAAAAAGGAGTCCAATTCTCTTCAGGTGAAGAACAACAATGTATAGAGAATGCCATTGTTGAAATGATGTATATCAAAAGCATTATGTAGATGTTCATAGCTATAAAATGGTTTTGTGTTACACTAAGGTTATGGTAAAAATTGTAACTGGTTCTGCTGCAAATGAGAAGCCACATGTACAAAGAATCGCATGAAACCTAAATACAAACATGATGTAATCCGGTCTAATGTTCATCTCATATTCATTACACTGGAACAAAAAGCAGGATCTGTTTTTCTGCTTGCTTGCATGCTCGGTGTAGAATTTATTCATAATCCCAGCTGTTTGATAGTACGTTGTCATGCATGGCTTAGACCGATTCCATGTCTATTCTTTATGGACAGAAAATGGTGCTAAATTATTCAAAGGCACTTTTGGAAGGTGTGACTCCATTTTCTGGCCCCATGGTTGTTGTCCCAGTTTTTGCTTATAACTTTGTATATGAATATGTAGGTCAATGCTTTTTTTATGTAGGGCTTGAAATTTAAAGCACACAATTTGTGATTACATAGTGAGAGTGTTTGAAAGTCTGACATGTGAAAGCTGAATTAGTGCACAGCTGTTTTCTTATAGTGTAGTGAAATCTGTCATTTCCTATAAATCAACCTGGCTGCTTATCTAGTAAAAATGTTTTCATTACATTTTGTGACACTTAAATACTAGTAGTGCTGGATAAACTGTTTTTGACACTCTTGATTCTTGTATAATTTTTTTAGGTTATGCTACGTTGCCTAGCCTTTTTGCAAAATTGTTTCCATTACATTTTGCAATACTGTAATTGAGCTTGACAAACAATTCTTGACATTCTTGATTGTTACATTATTGAGGAAAGCTTTTAGTTTAGCTTAACCATAAAAGAAAATAATCTTCCAACATGTGGAGATATGCTTCAAATGTGTTATGGACACTGCATGCTTGTGAAAAGATACTATGATTATGAATAGAGTATGTATAGATAGGTACTGGTATGTGTACATCTAGTGTTTGCTAGCACTTTGGGACCCTCCCCCTCTGGGACTTACCATGCATAGCATGGCGCGAGAGACATTAGGCAAAATCTGTACAAAATAATTGTACGACATCACTATGCATTGCATTTGCAGCATGGGAATACATTCATGATACCGAAATAACAACAGTTACGATGTTACTTAGAACAGATGATATCATTGATGTTCTTTTTCATCCTACATTGCTGTAAATTTGCAGGCTTGCCCAAAAGCGGACGTAGCAAGTACATTGTAGCAGTTGAAATAGCCTGGAATCCAAAACTATTATAGCTCCGGAGACTCTGGAGCTTTCCAGGCTACAGTTAAAATGCACAATCCTGGTCATGCTGGATTGATAGCCATTTCCTCATCCAGGCCTCTGGGTAAATATACATGATATCGAGTGGAATAGCACAAAGTGTTCACAGTGAACAGAAACTATGTTAGCTGAGTCATCTTCCAGAGTGACTAGGCGAGCGGACACGAGGTCATGGGTTCCATTCCTGGCATTCCTGGCGAGATGTTGTGTCCTTGGCAAAGGCACTTTACATGGCTTTCCTCTCTCAACGCAGGTGAAGAAATGGGTACATGACATTGGTTGGGGAGGTAAAAGGCGGTGGAAGGAGAGGGTTGGGCTCTGTCTTCCAACACCTTACGAAATGGATTAACAATCCACTGCCCCTGCCGCCTCAAAGGCTGTTGGACCTTTATCTTTACCTAGCTGAGTCTGTTCAGTTCTTCCAAGAAGGAGATGCATCGAATCACCTCATCAGAGATACTATAGCCACTTGAAGATATCAAAATAGCAAAACACCTCTAAAACAATAACCAATGTAAATTATAAGAGATAGACAAAGAAGATGAAAAAGGAATGAAAGGTTTTGGTGAAAGATATGGGTCTTAACCAGATGAAGATCACAGATTCTAACCTTTATATAATTCTTTGGAATAAATGTTCTGAAAAGTGGATGTTAGATTTTCAATAGCTACATAAAAATGCCACTTCTCTATGTTTAGGGTATTTCTAAGAAGATGTATATTACTCGTATGGAATAGTAAGATGGAAAATATTGTTTGTAAAACCTAAATGTAGCTGCACTGTGGCCAGTTTTCTTACATTGCTCATTCCTTGACAGAGACTGGAGTTGAACATTTGAAAATTTGGGTAAGTGCAATTTTTGTGTTGGCAATTACAGTTAAACTTTGATTGTTTTCTTGCATGTATATGTGAACCATTGCATTGGTGATTCAAAAGAGGACGTTATTGCCTTGGGGCATTTTATGATGGTATGGCCATTAACCGCCATGTCTTGGAATAAAGCACTGTGTGAAGAAGTGGAGCATGAACAAAATGTAATCATGGTTTGATCAATAGTTTTCTGCTGTTTGCGCTTTGAAGGATTTGCTTGGACTGTAAACTTACTGGGTTAACTGTTCTCTCGTGCTTTGTAGGTTTTGTCCAGTGGGAGAGTGACTCACACGATTTGCATTGAAGATTTGTCAAGCATGGAAAAAGAGCGGAAATTTAAGTTTTTGTGTGGCTTTTGGGAGTTCCGACTTTTTAATATTGATGACAGGAAACTTTGTAATTATCAGGAAGTTGATTTGCATGGATATCTGTAAAACATACCCAGCGGTGATTCTATTTGATTTGTTCACTTTTGACACCGAATTTGCATTGACTATGGGGTTAGGCAGCATGGATAAAGTCAAAGTTGTGTTTTGTACGTGTTTGTTTCAGCGTGCCTTAGTGCTTAGGCCAGCTCCTTAAATTATGACTTGTAAAGCTATATGGCCCTTAGCTTCTGTTTCTGCATGTTCTAGTACTTAAGTTCACTGTCCTTGTGATCAACTATTCTTTCATAACAGCTATACTGGTACTTGTATGTGTTTGTTTCAGTGGGCCTTTGTGTTCAGGCCAGCCCCTTGAATCATGACTAATGTCAAGCTATATGGCCCTTAGCTTCTGTTTCTGCATGTTCTAGTACAAGTTCACTGCCCTTAAAATCAACTTTTCTCCTTTCCTAACTGTATCTATACTTGTACTTGTTATAGAATTGTTATGAAATTGCTGGGCTGAGCATTTGAGCATAAAGCTTGAGTTACAAAATTGGCTGGGTTTCCCAGGCCACTGTTTCCACTTTGTTACACACAAACCCCTTTCAGGTATCAGAAATAGCCAAACACGAACCAAGACAACTTTAACCCCTGCCTCAAAATAGTAAGCTTTAACAAGGTTGTTAGCTTTTCTTGGAACATGACCTCAAGAGGACCTCTTGCGGTCATGGACGCTTTGATAGTCTGAGGTCATTCCACTCAAAAGTGCTGTGTAAGTCTGTGAAGCAATATTGCATACAAACCCTGCATAAAACAGTCAGGTCTCTGAATTCCACTCAAAAGTGCTGTATAAGTCTGTGAAGCACCACTGGAGTGTTTTGAGGATGTTTCTTTCAGCCCCTCAGCTCCCTGGATTATGATACAAAACCACTTGACATGTGATATCATAGCTTCCTGTTCTTCTTTGTGCCCTCATAAGACCATCCTGCTCTTTCAAACATAGAGGTATTGAAAAAGCCACTAGAATGGAGTAGTTAAAAATTGATAGCAGATCTCTGAGGACTGCATGTATGCAGACATAGGAAGTGGTGAAAATTCTTTACTTGTTTGACTATTTGATTAGATTGTGCAATACTCATACTTATTGTAGTTGCTCTAAATCATGAAATGTTTGCCGTAGTTTTGTTTTCGCTGTGACCTGTCCACTGGAAATTTCATGACAGTGCAAAGATGTATTTCCAAATATATTAATATTGTACTGCAGAATTGTTCCAACTGCAAAAATCCCCTTTCTGCTTGTACTGTGAAAGTAAATGAATGAATGTACAGTATACTTCTGTACATATTCACAAAAAATTCACTTACAGAAATTTGTATGGTGTTGCAATATGTATCCCTCCTCTCTCTAACTTTGGTAGGTAGTTTAATAGTTCAAGTTCAGTGTTGTTTATTAGATTCTGTCCTTGTCGCCAAGACTTTAACCATCTATATTAGCTTACAGCTAGCCATCCTTTGCTACATGTGATGCTGCCAATCCAATAAATAAGAGAAAGTACACAGGCGTACAGGATTTTATTTGCAGGTCCTAATCTTCCCCTATCTGCGGCAATGATACTGCTGAAATATGGCCATGGGACTGAGTTTCTCATTGGTTATATATTGCTGTGTCAGGGCTAGAGATACCACTAGCCCTGCATGTGCAGGTGTGCAGGTTAAGTTGGAGCTGTGCAGGTATTTCTGATATCTACCTGCACCTAACCTGCATTGGTCCATGTACTCCATATATACAGGTTAGTGTCAGTAAAACTGAAGTTGTGCAGATGTTTCTGATGTCTACCTGCACCTAGCCTGCACTTGTACATGTACTGGGTATATACAGGTTAATTAATTAGTGCTGGTAGAATTGGAGCTGTGCAGGTGTTTTCTGATGTCTACCACTTGTACATGTACTGAGTGTTTGTGTTGTGCATTTAAAATTACTGTACCAATTGTTACCACTGGTATGTGAGATGGAAAGAAGAATTGAAAACTTTGAAATGGTCTCTTTAACCAATGTAGTTTCCAGTTCGATTCAAATTTCCTACACCTATTTTTCTATCAGAATGGTGCAGGTATAATTTGTCTAGTGCAAGAGATTTTAACTTTCACCTGCACTGAAAAAATACCAGAAAAATGTATTTTGAGCCCTGGCATAGATTACCGTGTCATTGGTGTAATTTACCTATTAGGCGACAGAGGTCAGCGTTGCGTTGGGATCCTGCCATACGTGTGCGTCTCCGAGCACCGCCCTAATCCTGTCGCTCATTCCTTTACTGGCCTCCTGAGAAATCACGTAAAGACGGCGTGATTGCCCCAAGATTGGGCCGAGACGAGTCTGGAACACGGTTTACATGGGAATGGCGGTTGTAATTTTTGAGTTGAGCTTCGACGCAGACATTCTACCTGCCCCAGTGCCTGGCTTCCTGGAGGTGAGACATTTTTGCTCTGTGATTGTTAGAAGCAAAGGCGCTGAGCTGTGCTGTTTTAGCTTTGCTTTCTTGTAAAGAAGCTATCTTAGCTGTTTTGACAGCTCTTTTGAAAGCAGTGCTTCTTGGGGTGAGAAATTCTTAAGACGGAAGTTTTGCTTAATGAAGGTGCACTACTGGTATATAAGGAAAACAATGATGTATGTGTGCCTGTTTGTGTGCGTGTTTGTGAGTGCGTGTCTGTGTATTTTGGTTCATGTGTGTGTTTGTCTGTATGTCTGTATGAGGCGTTCCTTGTCCGTTCTTGGTTTGATTAGTTTGTATCACCCTCTTTTCGGCGTACAGTTTTCAATGATTACACCTAAATATGTCCTTGGTGCTGACTCACAATCATTTCATTCTGACTTTCTGGTTGGTTGGCAATTTTTGTTGTTGTTAATCTGTTGCATTTGTTCAAGTTCTGTTTCTTATTTGCTTTTTTAATCAGCCATATTGTTTGGTTGGTCAGTTGGTGCTGATTGATAAACACTCATTTATTCATAGTGTCTGATTGGCCAGTTTCTGCTTGCCCATTCTGGTGATTTGTTCTGTGCCAACTGAAATTTCTTGTTTGTTATGTACAATCCTGTCCTTGGTACTGAAAAGTCAGTATGTTGGGGACAAAAGGATGGGATATTTTAAGTTTGGCCATGGTTTCTTACAAACAGCTTACACTTTTTGGCCTTACAAACAGCATCCTTTTTGGCCAGTTTCTGCTTGTTCTTTTTGGTGATTTGTTCTATTGCCTAGTGAAATTCCTTGTTGGTTGTATACAACCCTGTCCTTGGTACTGAAAGTCAGTATGTTGGGGTAAAAGATGGGGTATTTTGAGTAAGTTTTGCCATGGTTTTGGTCAGTTTCTGCTTGCCCTTTTTGGTGATTTTTTCTTCTGCCTAGTGAAATTCCTTGTTCGCCATAACTTACCCTGACCTTAGTACTGAAAGTCAGTATGTTGAGAATTGCATATTTGAGTAAGTTTAGTCATAGTTTGTTACAAACAGCAGCCTTTTTGGCCAGTTTCTGTTTACCCTATGTAGTGATTTGTTCTACTGCCAAGTGAAATTCCTTGTTGGTTATATACAACCCTGTCCTTGGTACTGAAAGTCAGTATGTTAGGGGCAAGTGATGACAAATTTGCAAACTCAATGGCTATTGTTTTGGAAATACCAACTGCTTTTGGTCACAAAATGTTTTCATCACAAATCTGATCAATTTATGAGATAGTACTGTAAATGCATTTACTTTTGCAGTGGTTTGATTTCGCAGTAAGAGGGACACGGATGTTTTGGAAATGTTTGAAATTTGCAGGTGAAACAAGCTGGTAGAATAGAAGAACACATATTCGCTGTGTTATGATTTCCAGGCCCCCGCAAAAACCCATGAAAATGAAAATACTGTGAACATTTTATAGTTTACAGTAATAGTCAACATGTGTTGTGTGTTTTACACAAGAAGCATTTGCTCTATTATGATTTTGCTGTAAGAGGCCACTACGGCAGCCATGGGAATAAAACCACAGCAAACATTTTACATTTTACAGTTGGTAGTCAAACATCTGTTGTGTTTTTTCCACAACAAGCAGTCGCTGCACAGATGTGATTAACTATAGTTTTAATTGATCCTAATCACCAGTGATTGGTTCCAGGGTGTATTGATCAATGAGGTCTGTCTGTTGTCGCTTTTCTTCAAATCTCTGCCAACGTTCCTTATTTGGAATGGACAGATTCTTTCAATGTCTGACTATGTGGTTAGTCATTTCTGGAAAATCACACCAATTGTTCTACCTGGTACAGTAGTTAATTATATTTCCAACTTGCAATTTTTGTTTGCAAAGGTGTTTTGATTATAAGTGCCCAACTTTGTTGAATTTTCCTTGTTTTAATTTTACTTCATTTCTATCTTCACATGAGTATTTTCTTGATGCCCCAATCCCTGATTGAGTGATGTTTCAAAGCAAAATAAAACTAGAAATGAGAAAACTTAGTAGATCATATAGATTGTGACTGAGGGCACAGAGTACCCCACCTCCTACCCTCCCCCCCTTTGCATGGAGATGACCCCTTCCCCTGTAGTTTACTCAAACAATCCTAGGGATGATTGATTGATTTGGTAATACTAATAAATATTGTTTACAATTAACAGATTTTAAACATTAACTGTATCACCAAGTCTTAAATGAGCCTATGAACAAAGAATGCTTATGGCAGCACATTTTTTTTTGTCATTCATAATTTTGCTTTGTAACCACTCCAGGAAATGTTGGGATGACCTTATTATGCTGCCTTGACCTTGGAAATGACCTTGCATGTGTTCCGTGCTCTCTAATACCAGGATTTGATGTGTCAAAAAACACATAAATGTGAGCAAAACAGTCCTTCTAGATTCATATAATGTAGAGTGGCATATTTATGAATAAGTTGGATGAAAGAACTGTAAGATTGCCATGCGTTTGTGAGGATTTTCTGTTGGGTGTGGCTTTCCGGTTGCAGACGCGAGATTTTGCTCCCCATGCGTGGATAAATTATTCAATATCCTGAGACCCCGGTGATTTTACGTGAGAGACCTACAGTTGTTTGTGTACCAAGGCTGAAGAAGGCAGGGACATTCTCTCGACATTTGGCTTAGAATGGCGTTTCTTCTGAAATTGTAAGTAGGCCCTTGCAATCTGTACCATTGTGATTATTCAATGTAGTATAACGGGTTAGATGTGATTGTGATTGTAAGACTAGTATAAGATTAGCTGCAGCAATCAGCAAGAAATACATGGCTTAAGAAGACAAACGCTCATTCTGAATTATTAAAAAACATTACAGAATACAATTCAACCGAAAATACCTTTTACCTATTTCATATTGTTTTCTGGTCTGTGTGTATAGTTGTTCTACCGTGCATGATCATACAACAGAGGTGTAATGTTGGATATGTGAAAGAATTATTTGGAACGGGCAGAAATGGGATAATAGGCTTGCTGTGCTGGATACCTCAGAGGTCACAAATCATGTCAACATCTGTGTTGGCTAGAATTGGTTGTATGAATTTTTACATTATGGAAATCATATTGTTGTTTATCTGTGTGATCTTAGTGTATTATAGGCATGTTAGTGGCCTTATGTTGGCCAAGGTTTATCAGAAATATTGATCTAGATTAAGACAGGATAAAGAGGATTATAATGGCTAAGCTACTACCGAGTATTGAAATGTACTGATTCTGACCTTTTTATGATATCAGTGACTGGAATATATATTCTTCTACTTCACTGTTCTATCAAAAATGTTCTGACATAATACATTGTGTACATATCAAGCAGGAATCCTACAAATGGATGTCCTTTTAACAGCAATATAGAGATTGAAATACTGTCCTGCTGACTATAGTGACTGTTCTATTTATATAACAGTTTTATGTAAATTTTTTTACCTGCAAATTCTTGATAATATTTTCTTGATCAGGCTGTGACAAACTCAGCTTCTTTATTGTAGGAAAAATACAGAGGTCACAGGTTTTTTGTCTGGATGTCTTCTCATGTATCCAGGGATAGCTGAAAAATAGGTCATGGGCCTTGGTTTGATGTATTGGGAAAATGAGTTAAAATGTGATGAAATGCTGTGAAAAAAAGAATGCCATTATCTAGAATTGCAGTTTTCAAATAAATTTGCCCCATCATTGAGATTTGTTGCTTCAAATTGCAGCATGCAAGATGGGCATCCCGTCCCTTGTGCAATCATGGTAGCCTGGAAATGGTCCAAATTGCCTGAATGGCAAGCCTTACATCATTGGTTGATTGAGACAGCCATTACTGTCCCCATGGCTTAAAAATGATGCAGAATTGTCTCATTTGTAATTGTGTCCGGAACTTTGACGGATCACCAGAGCTCCCCAATTATCCCAACAGGTCCAATTTGGCAGGAAAAAGGCCTAGTACACATCACGAGTGAATGCCCTTTTTACCTCAGCTTCACCCTCTCCTGCCAGACCCACCTCTTGTACAATATAGAATACAACACGGGGTATTCCGTATCACCCGAGGTACCAGCCCGACCGCGGGTCGGATTGCCCGACGGCCGTAGGCCGGAGGGTGATCCGACCCGCGGGAGGGCTGGGACCGAGGGTGATGCGGAATACAACGTTTTGTATTTTATTTATGTCATACCTTGGTCATACCCACCCGAGAAAACACACATTTCAATGCGGAATGTGCCAGAAGTTGAGGGAGTTTTGTGTCCTCGAACAAGAAACTGTAGCAACATTGATTCCAATCTCCGAATCAGGTATCCGAATTTCCGATGCCCGCGCAACCGGCGCGCTCGAAATGCGTTCAAAATATTCTATGGAAGCCTGTGTGATAACACTCCCGAACCCTATGTGATCGGGATAGTATCACACGGTCTGGAACACCCGTATCAGGCCCAGGCATGACATAAATACCTGTATACCGTCTTCGGGAAGAAGGCGCCATTGGCCTGTAGGGTCCCGATCTTTGCTTTAGCTACATGTAGTATCTGTGATGTACTATAAATGCAGAAATGTTAGCAGGGATTTAATTTCGCGGTAGGGAGAAAATGGAGTGTTCGCGGTGGTTTTAAGTTTGCGTTTGAAACAATAGTAGCGCTACAGTCATTGGTGGGCAAAAAGTTTGGCGGTGGTTTTAAGGTCGGGCTGAAAAAACGTGATCATAAAACCACAGCAAACATTTCTGCATTTACTGTAGTGTCTGTGATGTATCTGTATCTATATCTATATAGCCTGTACAACCTTCATTTTGTCCCAGTGCTTATCCAGTCTGTTCTTGAACTCATTGACAGTCCTAGAATCCACCACTATCTGTGGCAATGAATTCCAATCCTTCATCGTTCTAACTCTGAAAGCCCCTCTGACCCTGTTCCTAGCTTTGAGTTTGTAGCTATGCGCTCTTGTTGAACTCTCAGCTGGTTTGAGTTTGAAGAAAGATTCACAAGTAGGAGGATTCTTTCCAGCCCTCTTACCAGCTGGTGTGTGGCCCTGGCATACTGGCCTGCAATTCGTTCTTCTTACTTCATTGGCACTTGCCAGCTGTCAGCCAATCAGGTTGCTTCTTGATCCTCTTGAAAGGATAATCTACTTGACAATACCTCAACACGTTTACAGGCATACATTTTTTCTAGTTTCTTGTGGCTTTAATGCCTTGGCATGAGAAAGAAATGATTAGATTCATAATCATCATGGTGGAAGATATCCATACTTTCTTTTCTTTCTTTCTTTCTTTCTTTCTTTCTTTCTTTTTATTTCGCACAGGTAAAAGAATTTTACATACATATGACAGATCAATACACATAGTCCCGGGGAAGGTAGAGACCAATAATGTGGTCTATAATATTCCATCCCCATTTTTCAAACAGAATAGATTACAATGATAAATTAAGATATAGAGAAAAAAATGACAACTTAATATCGTAACAAATAACAAATCAATAACTAATAATAACAATAACAAAAAACAAGAACTAAATTACTCTCTGCTCATCTCTCATCCATCCCTAATTAGTTTAACTGTTTGACCGTTGGGGTGCCATAGAACATCTGGCAACCAATTTTCTACACCCCTCTCCTTTTTTTTTTTAGTGTTTCACTGAGTGCCATGCCTGTTCATCCTCTGATATTATCCTCCCATTATTTCTGTTGCCTGTTGCTTGACCCCCTTTGTTCCTCCCTCTTGGACCCACCCTAATGTGACTCAATGCATACCTCTTCTATAAAGTTAGGCCACTATATAGCCTTTTGCCACAAATGTTTATTGTTGCACGTCAGGCAGCTGGTAAAAAAAATCAGTATTCAAGCCAAGTGGCGGACTTCATTGATTGTGTTTTATTGGGTCACTTGCAGCCATGTTTTTGACAGGGGGTTTTAACCACTGGTACCTTTATTACACCCTCATACAACTTTTATGGCACCTCAGCAGCTTCTTTGGAAGGCAATAAACGGACCTGGGGAATTTCCATGTGTACAGAACAGTTTGATAGGTGGAAATGTCATTTTGTCAATTTGGTCATCATGAAACTTGTGATCATGTGGTCGTATACATGTATACATGTAAAGCCCCCCTCTCACTGGACCCACGGCACGTTGGCAGCCTCGCTGCATCCTAAACTGGATATGTGTTACCGTTAATGGTAATATAATGCAAAACGTACAAGTATATACATGTATGTGACTAAAACGACAACAAAACACACAAAGCGTAAAAGGCTTGTCTATCATAGATGAAATTCGTTGACCATGCTATCAAATCACAAGGTCACAACGAGGTTGCCAACGTGTTGCAGGTCCAGTGAGATAGGGGCTTAAGTCGAAGGATAGCTAGCTTTAGTAGGAAGCAATACAATGTGTTTGTTAAGATGCTGATGACTGCATCCAAAGGCAAAGAAAATACAAAATGTACCCACTTTTTCATGATGGATAAGTAGCGAAAGAGGTAGTTTTTCTTTTGTTTGATGATAATAAATACCAAGTTAAATAAAAGCTATAATTGTGTATTTTTTTAAAAGTTTTTTGAAGTCAATAGTTTAGAAAATATTCAGACAGTAGTAGAGATATATTTTTAAGACAGATATGCTAGAATTTATGAGAATTGGAATTTTGTTTGTTTAAGAGGCTGATTGCTCTTCTTGAAAATGTATAAAAATGTTTCTCTTTTTGATAGGCAATAAACAGGCGTCAATACTGTATTGTGTTAAAACACAATTCAGTATTGACGCCTGTTTATGGTCGGTAGTGTCATAATTGTGACGACTAGTGTAATGTGAGGATGTGCGTTTCCGAGTCATCCATAATTTAGTAGGGGCTGTTCCAATCTTAACTCTGCCATGTCTCTCTTCACACCTCGCTGCACCTTCGTATCACTTGCCATTAAAACGACGTCCAGAGAATCATCAAATGACACGTGCACTGAAAGTCACATTCGTGTAGGGTCCTTCTGGGACCCAGTATGAATGAAATGGTTGTCACTGATGGCCATATGAGGTGTCGGGGTAGAAATTGCATTCTGGCAGGTCGGTAGATATTGTGATCGAAGTCTCTGTTGATAGAGATCGCGATCTGGATCTCTTCCTGTACAATTGATGATTCTACCGTTAGAGATCCCAATCTGAGTCTGTAACTTTTTCTGTGCAATGTGGACGTTCGTCAGAACTTTCTAACTTCGATTCATGTCACTTGAGATCAATGGATTGACTCGAAATTTTGGACTTAAAAACGATGTCCTGAGAATCATCAAAATAATGAAAGTCACATTCGTGTAGGGTCCTTCTGGGACCCAGTGTGAATCAGATGGTTGCCACTGATGGTCATATGAGGTGTCAGGGTAGAAATTGCAATCTAGCAGAACCACCGGTTGGTGGGTATTGTGATCGAAGTCTCTATCTGTTGACCAAAATCGGGATCAGGATTTCTGCCAGTTCAGTTTACTACTATTACAATTGACGATTCACCGGTAGAGATCCCAATCGGACTCTGGAACTTTTTCTGCACATGTCGATGTTCGTCAGAACTTTGGAACTTTATCACGTCACTTTGGATCAATTGATTGAATTGAGACTCAGGACTTATAAATGGGAGACCACCCTATCACATTCCTACGATTCTGATCGCCATCTCTGTTGACAGATACTCTGATCACATAAACCTTTAAAACTGGATGTTGCAGATGCCATCTGCACTTCTTTTCTTGAAATTGATCAAAAACTTGCATCTAAAGATGATGCACAAGGATGAACAAGCATGTAATGTAGTGACAGTGTCATCTAAAGCCACAAAATCTAATTGACAGTACGTTCATGGATCTTTCTTCCTTTCCTGAAATTGGACAAAGTAATGATACATGTACATAAAGATGTACGATTAAAACAAGAGCCTGGCAACAGTGTCATATGCAATGTAACTATAAGGCCACAAAATTAAGCTGATGCATACAAAATGAACAAGAGCACAACTGTTGTACAGTGATGGTGTCATCTAAGGCCACAAAGATCTGATTTTATTGATAACAGCCATGAATACATTGATTTTTAGCTGTTGCCTGAAATTGAAACAAGAAATCTCTTTTTAAGTTGACAAGTGAAAATGCTCCAAAATTTCTAATAGCAAGTGCTAGCCAGCGATGGTGTTGTGTAAGGCCACAAAAATGTCTTTATGGATGATATCCATATGCGCTGGTGCTGACTTCTATCGGTTTCTCAAATTGAAACGAGAAATCTTGGTCGTTTAGTATGACAGGTAGAGATGTGCAAGAATGGTCACATGCCCATAAGAAGTGATTGAACTTCAAGAAGGAACATTGCAGCCACAGGCTGAATTGCGTTAATTTTTACAATCTACAGACAACTGGCCATTAGATTTAAGATTTGTTGATTAAAGATTTGAAGAAAAAAAATTATGCAGAAAAGAAAATTGACATAGATTTTAGATTGTTGGTTCTGAATTTTTCAATAATTATGCAGAACTTGAAGAACTTAAAGAGAGTTAAATCAAAATATAGCCAGATTCAAGTTTTTCTCTCAGCCCTCTGTTTTTATCATTTTTCTTTCCAAAAATCTCCATCAAAAACTTTCTTATGTATTTTACATTAGATTACCCAAACATAAACAATACTCCCTGTTCCAGTTATCATCATTGCCATGAAATGTTAAAATATTTACAATTAGAGAGTTCTGTCTGATATTGCTTACAGAAAATTAGGAGCGATGTAAATGAATATTACTAATAATAGCACAGGATCATATTTCACATGACGTTACAAAAATGTAAATGATTCGCTCTATTAAACATAACCATAAAACTTGACATATTTACGACTCCAATGTCCTCTTATATACCGCCTACAAAAAGATTAGGTGCAATTACCTCAACATACATTTCTGGTGGGGGCAAGAACAAACCTTAGAATGGAAGCCCTGAAATTTACTGTTAAAGGCTTGTGGTAGGGCTCGAAATTAACTTTTTAGAAATAATAGTTATATTGGTGAGAAATATTTTTGTGCACAGCATAAGATGAAATAGAATTTCAGCAAAACCTAATTGTAATTTAAAACTGATGAACCCAAATTCTATAGCCAACTTCAATTTTAGGAAAACGATAATAAAAAGAAAAGTTTTTTTATTATTTGTTTTGACCCTTTTTAATATTGCTGTCACATTATTCAATTTCATAGTAGGTAGAAAATGGAGTGTATGGGTTTGTTTTTGGTACCCCATTGAAATAAGGTGGTAGCAAAAGATAAAACAATCATTTTTGCAGTGGTTTTATGTTTGCGGTGAAGTCAGGGAACATTAAAACCACTTCAAACCTTAATGCATCTACAGTATTTTCAACCCCTCAATTGTATCTATAGGGGCTGAATTCTGAGAAATCAGAATTGATTGCCCAAAGGAACGAGGGTTTCCGGCTACTGCCAATCAGGGCTAACTCGGGTGACCTCAATATGACAATACCCGCCCCACTTGAGACAATATGATTGTGATGCATACACACACGGGCATACCGCTGCTATTTTTCATAAGTACTGAGGGTTTTATAACATCCTCAAGGTGTCACAGTGCATTGGCCTATGAAATCAAATGTTGTTTCTGGTTACCCGACCAACCCTAGCAAAAATCTGCAGACCCTAGACTTTTGGCGGGCGTGTGGGGGGGGGGGGGACACTGGCAAGAGATCGATCTGACATCCGAGTGATGAAAATGTTGTAGAATTGATTTTTATGTTGGCATCCAAATGTTTAGGTTAGGTGCACCAGTGCGCTAGCTTACAAAATGAATTTCAAGCCCTGCTGTAGAACAAACATTTCAACATGTTTTAAGCTCCCCTCTCATTGGACCCGCGGCACGCTGGCGTCATTGCTGCATCCTAAACTGGATTTGTGTTACCCTTGACTTTATAACGGGAATATCATTCCAAACGTACAAGTATGACCAAAAACACAACAACACACACAAAGCTTAAAAAGATTTGTTTTTTGTCGCTGAAATTTTGAGTGCTTTGTCAATTGAATCCGCCGCAGCGGGTCCAGTGAGAGGGGGGCTTTAGAGAAGGAAAAGTCCTGGAGACATCAGTATTCAACATGTGCATTTTATGGTCTCCTATTTGTCTCCATCTCTTCCAAGGCTTCCTCGATATATCCACCCATCAGGGTCATCGGGGCCATATCATGTCATCAGCTGAAATTGCCACAATTCAATCGCTACATGTGAGATTGCCTTGTCCGTATATGGGGGAAGGAATATGAGGGCTTGTCACAAATGCTAGGCCACCTTACTTTATTTGCTTGGATCTCAGACATTTCAAGTTAAAAGTTCAGTAAGAGGACGGAATTAAGACACAGGGCTGACTGGAAAGCTTGACCCTGGAATTAATTAGTGGGAGCAGTGCCACATTAATGCCGTTTTCTGCCAGGGCAATTATCTAGTAGTGAAATATAATATACAGTTACTATGATTTACCAACCTGATGAAACTATTCACAAAATACACAATAGTGTGTCTGTAACTTACAGTTCACTGACACATGTATGTTTTCCCTATAGATGTTTATACCATGTATTTGCAATTAGCCCACGGGCATGAACTTCCAATAAAACTTTCTATGTAGAAGGCCTTACATGGTGTGTCCCCCCCCCCCCAAGAAATAAGCACTCTTTCCCCTGCTATAAATGTAACAGTTTGGCTTTATTTCACCCCAGGCGTGTACCCTATCTTGTGATCGATACTCTTTTTCATTTGTGATACATCGACGCTGAATTACAGTTGCAGGATGTATCGAGCTCCTTTACAGCCCTTGCAGGTATAATCCATACTCTGCACCAGGGACTAAAAAGTCAATGGCTTATCGTATTGAACTTCAGGCACACAAAAATTCAAGCTCTTTCGCCGGCTATAAATGCTTGTAACCTTGGTCATCAGGGCTCGAAATTCATTTTTGGGAATAGGTTACCTGGTGCACCTAACCTAAAAATTAGGTGCACAGAAAGAATTTGGGTGCACAACATAAGATAAAGTAGAATGTCAGCAAAATGTATTTACAAACCCTACTGCCTCTCTTAACTCGCTAACTTCAAAATTTTAAAGTAAATATAATACATCAAACAAAATACAGCAAAGGTAATATCACTTTTTCTGCTTCTTAACTTTTAAGAATATTCTGTATACTTGTGTACAATATTACCTCTACCATATAGCCTGCCAAATTATCCAGGACTGGTACACGGGTGCACCCACAGTTAAAAATTAGGTGCACAGCTCCAATTTTGGGTGCACACAGGTGCACATGCACCCAGTATTTTGAGCCCTGTACATTCATGTAGGACTTTGGCTTCTTGGTTCTTATGAAGATAATTTGATCAGTGGTTAGAGTGAACCTTGCCCCACATTTGGAATTAGATATTTGTCCCTTGCCTGTTTTTTTTTTGTCTGGCGGTTTTACCGATTATAACCGCACATGTATTGATTTTGATTTGTAGTTCTAGAAGAAATATTGCTACTTTTGACAAACGGGTGGTAACCTCACAAATCAAGAGGTACATGTACCTATGGGTCATATCTGTAGCAATGAGCATTCTGTGAATCGTTTGCAAAATGATTGGAAAATGAAAGTAGAATATGATCAGTTTGTCATAGATCTATAAAAAAATCGAATGAGCACACATCTTTCATGCATCCATTGCATCATTATTGTCATTTCTGGTGGCCTTTCAGACCAAGTCTACTCTTGGGTAACAATTTGTTCTTTACACACCACCAAGTGGTTTTACCAAACCGACATTTCGATGACCATCTTTCTAGGGGAATAACTACTGGTTCTACTTCACACTGCAGCTAGGTGTCCCTGTTGTAGTGTGAAGAATACGACCCAAATGTGACTAACTTCCCTCATCACCCTTTCTCTAAATGGGGACAGTCTTCCACAGTGTTTTTTTTAAATTCTATAACTTATGTCCTGATATCCTTGGCAATTTGCAAAGCTGGTTACAACTGTATTTTTTTCTCCTTTTTTCCGGGTGTTTTGCACTGTAGCTAGATGTCGCTGCTGTGGTGTGAAGATGTGGTCCTAAATGGGACTAAGTTTATATCCTCCTTTATCACCCTTTCTCTAAAACAGTTCCAGTCTTCCATAGTTGCTTATTATTTATTGATCCCGAAGAAGGTGACAGTGGTCGTCAAAAATTTGATCCGTGAATACTTAAGTGTTGGAAGAAAGTTTAGCACTGTATTATTATAATTAATATGAGAGTGTTTTTATTCTAATTTTATAACTTATGTCCCGACATCCTTAGCAATTCATGAAATTGACTACAACTGTATTTTTTTTTGGGGTGTTGCAGAGTGTCTCTTCAGGTGTTAGACCCTCTCAGTAACCTGTTATGCATCATGGTGCTAGCCCAGAAGGCAGTTGTTCTCAGAGTGTCCCCATGGTATGCAAGCTGCTGTTAGTGTTAGTGATCTTGCCTGTTGCCATCAGTTCTGCAGTATTTCTTAGAAGCGTACAGTGCAGATAAAGACCATTACTGGTAATCCAAGTCTTCCTCATCTTCCCATACAACCATTTAGATCCAGTATCTTGCAAAAAGATCTACACTTGGCTTTAAGGCCGCATGTGCCTTTCTGTTTGAGTTGTGTTATGTAACATAAGGTAATGGCGACCGTCTTAGGGAAATTGTGCTGGATTGCTGTTAGGAAAATCCAGGACTTGTCTATACCTATAAAGGATGAAGAAAATGGAAGGGTGGAGCCCTTGTACTTCTACCATACTGTTTCCTTATCTGAGGCATAGTCTCTATTTTAATCCTAACCTCAAATTTAGCTCATCTTGGAGGTATTTGGAGTGACTATTGTCGAGGAATTAACTTTTAATTAAGGAACCTTATTGAGTTGGAAAGTTACTTATTCTGAATGGAAAAGACTTGCTGAAATGATGTATAAGTACTATAACACTGGAGGCTAAACTATATGCGTATGCTTCAACTTGGTAAGAGTATGAAACATGTAACGCATGTATGCATGTAGTCAGCAGTTGCAGTTGGCTCCTTCTGTCTTATACATGTTTGTAACTAGCAATCGTCCAGCAACAGAGACGCTCTGCAATGAGACGCACACACCTGCATTCTGCAATCTATTCTTCCAGCCAAGAGTGATGCAGTACTACTTCTACTTGAATACATTTACGAGCACACTGGGTCTAAGAGATGGACTTAACTTGCTCCCGTCTTTGGCACCTTTTATAGACATTAGACCCTTGAGGAATCAGGATGTCGTAAATAAGCAAGGATGTGTGTTTCACTGGGATTTAGCCTGTCACAAAGACGAGAGCAGAGTTAGTGTGGAAGGTACTGGATGGGAAATGAAAAATATCCAGGCTGGGTGTATGATACATGTAGATGCTCAGTCGAGCTCTTGCATGGTGACAATAAGTTAGTAACTGGGAGACCCCGGTTCAATTCTGGGAAGGGCATCTTGCTTGGGGCTGCACCTGCCTTTTGGAAGGGAAGAAAAATTGGGGTCCTGTGTTCGAGGAGGTTCCTCCAACACATTTAAGGTGAAGGGCTATCGCCCCTCCCTGTAAAAGAAAATACCCTGCTACAGAAACAGCAAGGAAACTTGCTGGCCTATGTACCACTAGGCACTACAAGGTGAAAAACAGCTGGGGGTATGATGTATTGGGTGGATTAGAACCAGCTTTTGGATTTTCCAATTCTTTACGCCCACTAAACAAGTTCACGATCGACAAGAAAAAGTTGTGACCACAAGTTTAAGTCTTAGCAACCCATGTTTTATACTGTAGCCTTTGTTGAGGCAGAACGCTACATCCACTGTGTCCAGGGCACAGTATTGAAAGGCAGAGCCTTCCCTTCCACCACCCTTTACCTCTTCAACCAAAGTTAGGTATCCATTTTTACACCAGGATGGAACGAGATAAGGCATGACAAGTGCCTTTCCTAAGGACTCAAAGTCTAGCTGCGAATCAAACCCATGACCTGTTGATCTTCTGTTTGCTACCCTAGCCACTTGGCCATTCCACACCCTACTAATAGATGAGGATCCTCTGCTAAATTTATAGGATGCTTTGCTAGATTTATGTGACCTTAATGGAACTTAAGGCTACACAAGGCTGGTATTCACGCCTTTCGCCAAACGCCTCCTAACTGATGGATGTCCTGGTGCTTCCTGGAGGCACTTGTACGTAACTAATGTGAAGTTGCTTCGGTACACTGCCAAAAATACAATTTCTTGTATTCTAGTTTTTTCTTACATACAGAAAAATATTACTTCATGCAAGCAAATTTTTCTGTATTCAAGAAAAAGGTTTTGTCCACGAATTAAGCAATTTTTTACTTACTGAACTTTTTCTTGTAGTAAGATAATCTTTCTTATAAAAATGACCTTGGTTACTGCCGGAAAGCAATTCTTGCAGTAAGATTTTTTTTCTATGTATATTCTTGATTCAGACACCTGGATCTGAGGTTCTTATACTAAGAATGCATTTCTCTTCTTAAGACCAAAATTCTTGATAGCAAGAACTACTTTCTTATTTCTAAGATTTAGGTTCTTACACCAAGACTTTTTTTCTTATCTCAAGACCAAAATTCTTACTGCCAAGAAAGGTTTTCTTCCCTTTAAGTTTTATGTTCTTATAACAAGAATGCATTTCTCTTCTCAAGACCTAGAACTGCTTTCTTATTTTCAAGATGTAGGTTCTTACACTAAGAATATTTTCCTCACTTCAAGACCAAACATGCTTATTGCTGAGAAATGTTTTCTTACATCAAGATTTATCTTCTTACATCAAGAATCCTTTTCTCGCTTCAGGGGCAAAAATTGTTATCGCCTAGAAATACTTTCTTACTTCTAGAGCTGATCTTCTTAAACAAAGAATATTTTTCTCGCCTCGAGAACATAATTCTTGCTGCCTAGAAAATGCTTTCTTACTTCTAAGATTGATCTTCTTACAATAAGCACACTTTTCTTACATCAAGAGCAAAGATTGTTTATTGCCAAGAAATGTTTTCTTACTTCTAAGATTAATCTTCTTACATCAAGAGCACAATTCTTGCTACCAAGAAATGTTTGCTTACTTTTAAGATTAATATTCTTACACCAAGAATATTTTTCTTATATCAAGAGCACAATTCTTGCTGTCAAGAAATGTTTGCTTACTTCTAAGATTAATCGTCTTACTCCAAGAATACTTTTCTTATATCAAGAGCAGAATTCTTGCTACCAAGAAATGTATTCTTACTTCTATGATTGATCTTCTTACAACAAGAATATTTTTCTTATATCAAGATCAGAATTCTTGCTACCAAGAAATGTTTGCTTACTTCTAAGATTAATATTCTTACACCAAGAATATTTTTCTTACATCAAGAGCAGAATTCTTGCTGCCAAGAAATGTTTGCTTACTTCTAAGATTAATCTTCTTACAACAAGAATACTTTTCTTATATCAAGAGCACAATTCTTGCTGCCAAGAATTTTTTTCTTACTTCTAAGATTAATATTCTTATACCAAGGATACTTTTCTTACATCAAGAGCACAATTCTTGCTGTCAAGAAATGTTTGCTTACATCTAAGATTAATCTTCTTTCAACAAGAATACTTTTCTTATATCAAGAGCACAATTCTTGCTGCCAAGAATTTTTTTCTTACTTCTAAGATTAATCTTCTTACAACAAGAATACTTTTCTTATATCAAGAGCACAATTCTTGCTGTCAAGAAATGTTAGCTGACTTCTAAGATTAATCTTCTTACAACAAGAATACTTTTCTTACTTCAAGAACACAATTCTTGCTACCTAGAAATGTTTTCTTATAATATAAGACTGATGTTCTTATAAGAAGAATCTCACTCCAAGAGTTACAGTTAAAATGACATGTTGATGGCTTAATATTTCTGTAAATTGTGGACTATGGTGAAAAAAAATGACATTGGCAAAGCTTTACAGTGTATTTTTTCAAAAAATAATAGGTATAATAATAATATATAATTATACAATACATGTATTGTTGTACAAATACCAAAACTAATTTTGATACAAAGCCTTCTGAAACTGAAAGAACATAAAGATTACAAACTGCTATGTAATTAACATGCTATGTGATTTATTACATATGATATATTTCATAATATATAATTCTTTATCGTCTTGGAAGGTGGTATAGAGCAGCCTCATCTGACTTGGATGATGATCTTCGACTACGGAAACCAAACCCTTCAACTTGTTCAAGCCCATTTCTGTTGACTTGGCATTCCCATTGGCATTCAAATGATCTTCCAACATCTGGGGAAAAAAATGAAGACTATGTCATTAATTTTTACTTTCTGAGTTGAGCTAACTAACTTCCAGCTTCTAGAAGTGAAAGTTCCAATTGAAATGATTTCTTCACAAAGCACATCATATGTTTTATCATTCTTTAACCTATCCTTATATATGTTTCCAGAAACAATACAATTAAAATAGTCCACCCCTCAGCGGTGGAATGTAATCTTCCTATGTGTGCGGATCGCTTTTTGATTAAAATCTATTAATTCGTCGGCCAAAAAGATGTTTTGAGTTGGACCCAAAGAGGCTTTACTTATCGTTATCTCTAATGCTTGATGCTTTTGATGATTAAACCAACCAGGGGCCCTTTAACTTGGTTTTTTTCATATGATAAATAAAGTTGAACTGATTTTCATATAGTCGGGTGGGGAGGGGGGCACTTACCTTTTCCATACTGCTATCCAGTGTTTCCGTGCAAAATTTGGCATCTGCTGCAGCCTCAGACCATGATCCCCATCTTGTATATGTTCTCTTGTACCTGGGTTTTGACTTTGAAACCGACTTGAGTCTTCAATTAATACAAATAGAACTAGAAGTGAACAGCACTTGAAGGCATGAACTTCTCACAGCTTTGGCCCTACTGTCAACTGCCAGTGGGATTCGATTCCACCAACTGCCAGTGGGATTCGATTCCACCAATCAGGAGTTAGGAAAAGATCACATGGCAAGTGTTGCCATTGGTCAAAATTTTATGCAGATATTTGCTAGAACAATCAAGATTTTTAAAGAAAATTTAACTTGGCTTCTATTTCTTGCAATAGCCTCATCTTAGCCAGGAAACAACCATTATATTATACGAGTTGAAATAAGAATTTCAAAGTATTTCTTGTATTTCTTCAAGTATTATTATCAAGAAAAACAAGAATTGCCTTGCTCAAAGTTTCTTGATATGAAAAATAAGAAAATTCAAGAATATAATTCTAGTTATGACTCGAACTTTGTCTTCAAGTTTAAATATCTTGAAAATTCTTGATTTTCTAAGCAGGATTCCTCAAGAAAGGCAAGAAGAAAATTCTTCTATTTTCTTAAACATCCCAAGAAAAACAAGAATTTCTTTCTCAAAGTTTCTGGATACAAAAATCAATAACATTCAAGAATATTATTCTAGTTATGACTCGAGCTTTGTCTTCTAGTTTAAAAATCTTAAAAATTCTCGTTTTTCTAAGCAGGATACCTCAAGAAAGGCAAGAAGAAAATTCTTCTATTTTCTTAAACATCCCAAGAAAAACAAGAATTTCTTTCTTAAGGTTTCTTGATACAAAAATCAAGACCACTCAAGAACAAAATTCTAGTTGTTACTTGTTTTCATAATTTTGAATTCTTGTTTTTTCTTACTACCAGAAAAAGAAGATAGGGGAGAGAAAAATTCTTGTATTTTCTTATACATGGCAAGAAATAGATTCTCCATTCAAGAAAAACAAGAACTTTTAACTTTAATTTTTAGAAAATTCTTATGAGAGAAAATCCTTTATAGAAATTATTTCTTTATTTAAGAAAAATAAGAAAATGTTTCTTGTTGTGAGAATTTACAAGACAAGATTCTTGGAATGGTCTGTTGTGCTTTTCTTATTTATTCTTATCATTTTCAAGGAAGTTCTTCATTCAAGAAAATTTGTCCACGAATTAAGTAAAAACAAGAAAACTAGAAAAAACAAGACAAATCATTTTTAGTAGTGTACTTTCCTCCCGTAATGGCCCACAGATTCAACAACTTTGCAGGTCGCGACATAACGGTACGTTTAAGACCTTCGATCGTTTGTCAGATTCGGCCACTCTTAACGGGCGGTTAAAAGGTTGCAAACGAAAAATATGACATCCCGAGGAAATCAGGCAGGATTTTGAGGATTCGTGGCTAATTTTGGTGTTGCTTGTTTTCTTAGACGGATGCCCATTAGCCCAGTTTGAGCAGGGAAGAGTGATTCATTATAAGAAGAGTCGTTGAGATAAATTGTCTAGACAAGGATGTCTCACAATTCCCAGGGGATTTTTGTCCTTTTTAAGGGCAAAGTTGAAACCCGTTTGAGTCACCATCATGCTGCTTGAAGTTAGCTATTGCTGAGAAATTCTGCCGTACAAAATGCTGTAGCGTCTGCTAACAAAATTCAACCAGGGTAGATACTTTCGCCGCTCTGAAAGATACGTCCAAACAGATCTCCAACCCAACGTCCCCCAGTATGATGCACTCTTGCATGTATATCTAAACTGTGCATTGCTGGGGGGTGCAGCGGATTATTGTTAATGGAGGTTTCCAGTAATGTTACATACCATGTAAAGAACTTACAAAAAAAAGGATTTGCTGAAATTACATCAAAGAGGCCCCAGCATGCCAGTAGCAGTACTATTTGCCTTTTGGTTGTCAAAGAAAGATCTGGACTTGTAGGAAGCTGGTTCGTGACTCCTTAAAGCAGAACTGACACATTGCTAACTGGCTTCATGCTTGTATCATCCTTCAGAACATGTGCTCATCTCTACAGACCTTGCAAGTAATATAGGTCTTTGATCCCAAATGATGCTTTTCGTGTCTGTCTTCCAAATCTAGTGTTGCTTTCCAATTTTCCTGGTTGATGACTCGAAGTATTGATTATTGCATTGAAGTGTTTCAGAACAAAGGTGTACAACTTTAAAGACCTGTTTAACTTGTAATATTGAGTTACAGTTAAGTGAAGAGAAATTCTGCTGTACAAAATGATGTAATGTTATATAACGTGTAAAGAACGTACTACATAAGAAAAGAATTCAGTTGAAATTTCATGTCAGCAGCACTTATTGCCTTTTCGGTTGTCAAAGAAAGATCTGGACTTGTGGGAAGCTGATTTGTGACTCCTTAAAGCAGAATTGAGACATCGCTAACTGGCTTCATGCTTGTATCATCCTCCAGAGCATGTGCTCATCTCTACAGACCTTGCAAGTAATATAGGTCTTTGATCCCAAATGATGCTTTTCGTGTCCGTCTTCCAAATGTAGTGTTGCTTTGCAATTTTCCTAGTTGATGACTCAAAGTATTGATCATTGCATGGAAGTGTTTCAGAAGATAGGTGTACGACTTTAAAGACCTGTTTAACTTGTAATATTGAGTTACAGTTAAGTGAAGAGAAATTCTGCTGTACAAAATGATGTAATGTTACATAACGTGTAAAGAACGTACATAAGAAAAGAATTGTTGAAATTACATGTCAGCAGCAGCACTAATTGCCTTTTGGTTGTCAAATAAAGATCTGGACTTGTGGGAAGCTGGTTCGTGACTCCGTAAAGTAAATCTGAGACATCGCTAACTGGCTTCATGCTTGCATCATCCTCCAGAGCATGTGCTCATTTCCACAGACCTTGCAAGTAATATAGGTCTTTGATCCCAAATGATGCTTTTCGTGTCTGTCTTCCGAATGCAGTGTTGCTTTGCAATTTTCCTAGTTGATGACTCAAAGTATTAATCTTTGAATGGGAGTGAAAAAAGTTGCACAACTTTGAGCAAAAGGGAAGCTGGTTCATGACTCCTTAAAGAGGAACTGAGACAGAGCTAACTGGCTTCATGCCTGTATCATCCTTCAGAGCATGTGCTCATTTCTACGGACCTTACAAATAATATAGGTCTTTGATCCCAAATGATGCTTTTCGTGTCTGTCTTCCAAATCTAGTGTTGCTTTCCAATTTTCCTTGTTGATGATCTTTTGATGGAAGTGAAGAAAGTTGTCCAAGACTCCAACTTTGAAGACCTATTTAACTTGTTAAGGAATGAGTTACAGTTAAGTGGTGCATAGCTATCCTTTGTAAAAGAAATGTCAAAGTTTCACAATGGCTAAAACAACCCAATGATAGTACTTTGATGTATATAAAATGACATGATGAACACTTGAGGTACAAGTGTCGGTGCAAAAGCTTGTAGGTTTGGTCATCCCAGTAAAGATGGTTCCCTGGACACCCTGCTTTGTTTCTTGCAGGGAGCTTGTTTTCTTTGCTATACAAGACAAGACAAATGGTATAATAGCCATGTACATGTCCAATATGTAAAAATGGGTCCCAGTCTTTCTCCTCGGAAGAAGGCTGTTCTCTTTCCTAGAGAGTGCAAACAAATGGCATAATAGCCATCTACATGTCCATTATGTAAAGATGGGTCCCAATTTTTCTCCTTGAAAGAAGTCTGTGCTCTATCGTAGAGAGTTACAAGCTAGAGAAATGGCAAAATAGCCATCCGCATGTCCATTACGTTTTCATTACGTCCACGCGCTCTGAGCTCCGGCCTTGCTCCGACCCGACAACTCTCTGGGCACCACTCTGCAAGTGTAAGTGCATGTTGATATGCTCTCCCATTCCACACTGTTCCATCCATCAGAGTTAAAAGGGAAACAGACAAGTGCCCATTACACCGTTTTCTGTCCGGGCGCCCACTCGCTTGTTCGGCCAGATCGCAGACGCCTCGTAAACACTCTGATCTTGATCTGCAGCTTCTTGTTTGGTTGAGTTGCACGAGGAGAGTTGGGTTTCGGAACACGCAGGTGTGGAGGAGTGCTTCTTCAGGTGTTCTACCCTTTCAGTAACCTGTTGTGCATCATAGTTCAAGCCCGGAAGACTTCGCTGCCATATGTGGAGTTTGACGCCCTGGGAAAATGGAGGCTGTAGTCTTGGGTTCGTAGTGGAATTGCGAGATCAACTGTGGTGAAAATCTCGAAACTGAATTCTTAATCATGTAAGTTGATATTCTTTTTTTCCTTTTGGCATCACTGCAGAATGAGTTCATTGGACAGTTTGAATTCAAACAGTAAAATTGAAATTGTTACAAAAGCTGTTGAGTTCAAAGTCCTATATTAGGCTATCTGTGTCTGTATTTCTGGACAAATTCTTCCTTTTTTATTTATTTTCCTACAAAATTGATATGTTTGCATCAAGATTATTTAATCATGCATCTATTAGATAGAAATGTATCATCATGAGTTGCTTTGAAATGAAATTTTAGTGGATTGATCGATACCAGGGTCACATTGTCTTGCCCTTAATCAGTGAAGCATCGTTGATTATTTCTTAATTTGCCATGTGCAGTGGTATTTCCACCAAGTGCATGTTAATAGATTAAGCTTGTTCAGACCATCACGGATCGCAGCAAAACACCCTACAGCTACTGACATTCACTTGAACCAACAAATGAAGCATCAACATTATCTCCATTCCCTTTCGAATCCGTGAACCGTCTTTGATAGCTCCAATCCGGTATGTTACTGTGAAAAGACTGACATAATAGGGGTCAAGGGTGAAGTTCAAGTGTTGAAAAGCCTCCACCTTGATTTTGACCTGCAAAATACCAAGGAGCAGAAAGGTTGGATGTCGAGTTAATAATAAGGGTATTGCAGCGCACCGTTGACTGCACAGCCGAATTCTCTGCCTGGAGGTTCTGACGGCTTGTGGCTTTGGCAAAGAGCTTGTAGGTACAGAGCAATTGTAAAGGGTCATGCTCTCATGAATCAAGGAATCGATATTGATTGTGATGTGCAGCTTGGCTTGTAGCTTCCCCTTCCACGGAGCACCAGGTCTTTCTGTGAAACCAGGAGCTCGAGAAATGTTAAGATTTTGAATTTCTACTTCATTCTGCTTGGAGAGTAATGTTGATGTACAATTTACAGTACGTGTGCTTGCTGAATTTTGATATTGCAACAAGGAGTTTTTAACACGTAGTCTAACTTTAGCAGTTTATCGTCAATACTTATACAGGTAGTGCTTACTGTAGTTACGAATTTGCTTTCAAATATTACAAAAGTTAAAGCTGGATCTAAGTATCATTCTGTGATCCAGAATGATTGAAATATCTTATAAGCTGAGGTTTAAGCTTTCTGAATACTGTCTTGGTTTCCATTTCACCATATTGTAAGTTGTGGAGAGCTCCTATTTTACATGTAGGTGGTGTGAGCTCATTTCTAGGTGTGGAAATCTCATTAGAAAACATGTAAGATTCATGTCCAAGATAGTCACGGTGACTACCAGGTATTGAAGGTTCCTTCACACAAGTGCTTGCAGGTGTTGATGGTTCATTTCTAGGTGTTGAAACCTAATTTCAAGATATGAAAAGCTAAAATGGCCCACACATAAGGTTTATTACTTAAAATTCAAGTCAGCCTCGGTCATAAGCAATTTTGCTTCAACATCCTTCGAGATTTCGATAACCCAAGGTGTTATCCAAGATGAAGCAAGGATAAGGAACCGAAAATTCTGTGAGGATTTGTAAGGAAAATTGATTCCGTTACGGAGACAATTATTCTCTCCTCTTGTTGTCAATACGGTTTTACAAAACATGTCGATGCATCGGTGTGCGCTTTGTCTTTGTCGTGGCACCCTGCCAGATAGCCTGTGTGCAGGTCCTGCACTCTGCAATGGGGCTTGGGGAGTGTATGGCCAATATGGTAAATCTAGCTTACTGTATCTGGGCATGCTAAGGGTATGCTGAAAAAAGGGTCAGATGTTATAGTAAGTACAGAAATGGTATGTTCAATGATGATACATGTATACTGTAGATGCCTTTAAGTTTGCTATGGGGAGGAAATGGAGTGTTCTCAGTGGTTTGAAGTTCGTGGTAAAGAAGCTACCGTGAAAACAGCCAATATTAAGCTACCACGAAAGTTTATTACATTGACAGCAATCAGGATCTTGTATCTGAAATAGCACCGCAGCTCAATGGAAGTGTATGACAGTGGCAACCCTGACTTTTTGGTTATTAATGCATCTGCAAATTTAGCAGAACTTTGTTATTGCTGTTAATAAAGAAAGATCCTGGAGCTTCATTTATAATCACCATACTGGAAGGAAAGTTGCTTTTGTAGCCCATGTATTAAGAGCTGTAGACTGCCAGACAACGTAATCAATGTGCAACACTAGTGCCTAGCCTGGGGTCTGAGTGACCCATGAACTTTTTGTTTTAAAAGGAAAAATTAATGGTATTCCCTCCCAGTACATTTACATTTGTACCTGACATCAAAAGTGGGTGCAGTAAAACATCTGTCAAAGGATCTAGCGCCTCGGCATGGCAGTCTTCCCACCCGATGCATTTACATTTGAAGCCTTTGTTCTAAGATAGTACATTGCCAAACAGAAAATTTATGCAAACTCAGTACATTTACATTTTTGCCAGACGTCAAAAGTGGGTGCAGTACAACATTCGTCAAAGGAAATAGCACATTGGCATGACAGTGTTCCATCTCAGTGCAATTACATGACGTTTCAAGTCTTTGTTCTCAGATAGCACATTGCCAAACAAGAAGTACTGAAACCATGTACATTTACATTTCTACCAGACATCAAAAGAGAATGCGGTTGTCTAAAGAAATAGCACAGTGGCATAGCGATATTCCTTCCCATAGCCTTTTCCATGTAATTTGAAGCCTTTGTTCTTAGGTTGTACATCACAGAACAGCAACAGCACATTTACATTTGCACCATGGCAGACATCAAAAGAGGGTGCAGTACAATATTTGTCCAAGCAAATGGCCCTGCAGTATGGCAGTATTTTCTCCCAGTGAATTTACATGACATTTAAAGCCTTTGTTCTAAGAGAGTTGGTTGTATAGAGGAACCAAAACTGTCCATTGCCAAACAAGAAGTATTGAAACCTTGTACATTTGCATCCGTACCAGACATCAAAATAGGGTGCAGTACAACATTCATCAGAGAAAATAGCTTAGCGGCATTGCAGAATTCCCTCCCATTGCATTTACATGTACATCTCATTTCAAGCCTTTGTTCTAAGAGAGTTGGCAGTAGAGGAACCAAAACTGTCCATTGCCAAACAAGAAGTATTGAAACCTTGTACATTTACATTTGTACCAGACATCAAAAGAGGGTGCAGTACAACATTCATCAGAGAAAATCACTTAGCGGCATTGCTGAATTCCCTCCCATTGCATTTACATGACTTTTGTACATGTCATTTCAAGCCTGTGTTCTAAGAGAGTTGGCTGTAGAGGGACCGAAACTGCCCTGCTGTCCAAAACCGTAGCAGAGCCATTAACGGCCGATGAAAAATGGCGTATTTCGGAACGACATTCCGACCCTTGGGTCCAGCCTTTACTGCGGCTCGCGATCTTTGACCCGCCGATAGGAGTCAGACAGAACTGACGATTTTTCCTCGGAGGCAAACTGACTAATGGTAGTTACGGTGAAGGGAAAACGATAAATCCTATTCCTCTGCGCCGCAAGGCCAGAGTTAGATGGTAAAGATCACGCCCAAGTTTTTAGTCATGCAGCTGTTATACTTACATCTAGCGTTATCTGATAGAAGAGAATTGATTAACTTCATTTTGCTTATAGAGGGATACATTGGTAATTGCGTACAGTGAGTTGGGGGAACTCCCCTAGGCGTTTTTGGCAGTGACGGAGACTATCCACTTTGGAATCAGTTCAGCATTTCAACTTTCTTTGCAGGAGTTTAGTCTCTTGGTCTTAACAAGATACTTTCAGTTGATACTTTCAATTTGGTAAGATATACATGTATATCAAGCAAAACCGTTATACAGAGTTATGTTCCTGGATTCCATACATTGATACAATTTCAATTACAACAATTCACAGTCAAACCTTTACAAGTGACCACCTCTACATGGCCACCTGGCCAATGTGACCACTTTTTGCTGGTCCTTAGATAGTTTTTCCTATTTACACAGGCATTAAGAATCCTGTTTATAATGACCACCTGTCCACATAGACCAGTCTTCTTGGGCAGGTTTGGCTGTACATACAAACTCCAGCAACTAGAAAGAAATACTGAATACAGCCAAAACAAAAGTTTAGCTCGCTAGTTTTTCTCAAGTCTCTTAAAGTTTTAAAAGTGAGCCTTTCTTGTTATGTGCACTTAAACAAGATGATCCCTACTGTAGCATTTGGATGAATTTCTTAAAGATAATGGTTTATCGTTTGCGTCATCAGCAGAGAACAGACGTATATGTAAATGTTGGCGTCAATTAGGAAGTAGGCAAGAAGCCAAGCGTCTTTCCTGCATTTCTATGATTTTCACTAGCCATTTCTGGTTTGCCCAGGTGAGCATATTTATGCCCTTTCTCCTTGTGCCGTATGTTTTCATTGTATTTGTGCTGTAGACAAAGCAAAGTATTTCATTGTATTCATGAAGGCTTCAGTTTGCTGTTTAATTTACAAATTAGTGTCTCCTTCTCTGTCAGTGTTTACTGGTAGCATCTTCATCTCTGTGAATGGTGCAAATGGTGTTCAAAGACGATAGAATATTCTATCGTCTAGAAAGAATAGCACTTCGCACCTGGCCTATTCAAGCTCTGACCATTGAGAAAGCCACACGCAAGGCAAAACTAGTCTGGGTGTGGGCTCAAATAAAGTTCTAAACAGGAACTATGTGGATACGGCGTCCTTCTGAAGATGTGGCATGAGTGTGTACGTTTGACTTGAGGTTGTCCAGTACTACATGCCTACATGTACCTTGAAAGAATGGTTACCTTTCCTGTTGAGAAGTTACGAAATCATTCTGGATTAAGAACTTCAAAATGCTAAAAATAGAACAGAAATTGGTCCTCCCTGGCGTTCTTTGTAGCACCCTGATGTCTTGCACGTAGGGAATCTGTGACATCCCTGCAGCCTTCTGAAATAAGAGTGATGTATTGATTTGTGGTTCTTTGATCTTAAGGACTGCTAAAAGACGCATCCATCTTATCCTGTCATTAAAAAGGATACACGATCTTACTTCCTACTTGGGTTCTCTCCTTTGAGAGAAACCACAATGTAAGCTGAGGCTTAACGTCAGCAAATGGAAGATTTTAATGAAGAAAAGTTGCAGAATTGATTGAAGATAGTGGGAAGTGGTTGGCCTTGACATCGGTGGGTATGCAGTATTTGAAAATCGGCTGTTGAATGCAAATGAGTGGTTGCGCCGGTACACAAGTACAGCTAGATCATATCTTCAGCGTCGGGCTGCAATTTCAAGTGGTGTAATCTGTGTGCTGAATTGAAACTGTACCATGCTGTTTTGTGCATAGTCTTTTAGACTGACTGAGAGAGAATTTGTGTACATGAAAAGAAGGTATTGCAATAGTGCTTGGTTTTCAGTTGCTTTCCAGTTATCATGGAAGCGGAAGTGTTGAAAAGCATAGATACATGACAAATCCTGTTCTTAGTCCTTGGTGCTGAACTTATTGTTATTCTGTAAATAGTTGCAAATGACTAGAAAGTGATTTATAACGCATTGCAGGGGACAGTTTTTGCATCAAATCCTAAATCATGATACATGATACTCATCTCTATGCCAGAATCTGCCTATAAAGCAGTACTCAAGTAGTTTGTAATTATAATTTTCTAATTATAACAGTCCTCTTGGTTTTATAGATTTCTTTGTGGTACATGTATCTTCTTTTTCCATATCTTCCATTGGAAAGCTTCAAGCTGTAAAGATATCAATCAAGAACACAAATGGGGCTATCACATGTCATTCAATTATAGATTCTTATAGTTGACCTTTAACTTCTCCCTAATCATTTGTATTTAGCTTTATTTATGACAGTATATTCAATCTGTCACTTTGTGGGTAAGTAAAGCGAGCTATACAGCCTGGACTGCCTGCGTCATGTGCTGTCTGCATTTTTGATGAATGAGCAAATCTTTGTGTTCAAAATAGAGCCCAATTTGTTCCAACTCACATCGTTTTGATTGCTTGATCTCAAAGGATGTGCCACTTACTGCAGGATTTATCTCATTCATTACTTGTAAAGTGCCGCCTTTATTGCAGTGAAGTAGTGCAGAACAGCGAAGATTATTTTGGTTGCAGATCACGCTACAGTTGTTAACATGCAGAAGGCGGTCTCGACATTGCATTTATGAGAATTTCTTACCTTTCTATGTGGCATAGACAAGATTCATTGACTGCAAATTTTGAAATATTTGTCACTCATGATCATTGGATGACTGGAAATATGACTTTTGTACAAACATGTAGTAACTGTAGTATCCATTATTTGATTATGCAAAAGAATATTTTGTTTCATATATCAACCTCAGAATCATTATTAGAATCATAAATGCCAATGAGAATTTCTTACCTTTCTTTGTGGCATAGACAAGATTCATTGACTGCAAATTTTGAAATATTTGTCACTCATGATCATTGGATGACTGGAAATATGACTTTTGTACAAACATGTAGTAACTGTAGTACCCATTATTTGATTATGCAAAACAATTTTATTTCTTATATCAACCTTAGGATCATTACGAGAATCATAAATCATTATGAGAATTTCTTACCTTTCTGCCTGGCATAGACAGTATTCATTGATTGTAAATTTTGAAAGGTTTGTCACTTGTGATCATTCCATGACAGTCACTTAAAATATGACTTGTGTCTGCATGCAAAAGAATATTTTGTTTTGCAAATCAACCTTAGAGTCTGTTAGAGTTTCTGTTGCTTAATACCATAAACAGTGTATTGTTCAGATCTACTAGTACATGTATTGTTAAGATATACAGTACGTGCAGACATTTATAGATGAACGGATAGACTGCCAAAATGCATGCAAATAACCTGTGTGAACCAAGTATATAACAGGTTCATCCCTATATCCTTGGAGAAGACATCAAACTTAACAGTATATTGATGCTGTTAAGATATACAGTACATGTAGACATTTACACAGATGAGCAGATAGACCTCCAAAATGGCTGCAAACTACTGTAAATGCAGAAATGTTTGCGGTGGTTTTATGTTTGTGGTTTTCACAGTAAGCTCTTTGCCGCAAACTTAAAACCACTGCAAAATTTTTTGCCCTCCTACCACCTTGTCTTCTATTGTCTCAGATGTGATCTTAAAACCACAGCGAACACTCCATTTCCTGGGGCGAAATTAAAACCATGCAAACTTAAATGCATTTACAGTACCTGACTGTATATTGCATGTTAATCCCCATAGCCTTGGAGAAGACATCAAACTCAGACGGACATAACACATTTCCCTTGTCCAGACCCTGTGTGTGAAATGGCCCCTGGTGTTGGCCACTGTCATGGCCCATTACCCACAGGTAGATGGGCCAGAAAATGGCACAGTTTGCCCCACCTTTTCGGACAGATTAAGCCCCCTTCATCTGTCTCTATCTCGGGTCGTGCCATCCATCATGGAAAGTGGGAACCACGGTCTAAAAAAAAAAAAAAAGACTTATCTTCCCGCTGCAGTACCTCAGATAGTTGCTAGGGGGCCAAAATCTAATCATCATCATCATGGGTTATTCCCATATAGCCCCATCAGTGGCAAAGTAAGGGGGGGGGGGGAGTTGAAGTCCTGGGCTAAGGCGGGCAGGCCTCAAGCCTGGCACGGTAAGACTCAACGGTGGGAGCCATCACAATCGTTTTTAGATGTCATCAAGACCTACCCACATTTCAAATATCAAGACAATCCTACCAGGTATTCTTTAGTTATTGTGTTCACACGTACACACAGACACATGCACCCATCTTGGTGAAGGTAACAATTTGCATGTCCAATGCTATTTCTATTATCAGTTCTGAATATACAAAAATATGCAGGTGCTATGACTTAATAATTATTAAATTAAAAAAAAAGGATTTCACTAGGTATGTACAGTTTATGTTTGTACCTTACTAGATTAAACCTTTTACTATTTTCAACTAAGCTCAAGCAATCCCCAGTTTTGACACAAATAAATGTGCATCATACATGTATATCCATACAACCTAGCTAGGGTAGGTTTAAATCAGGTAAAAGATTGTATCTGTATATTGTAACTTCTCCAATTCTACATCAAAGAAAGTAGAAAAGTAGGCCATATAGTAGCATATCCAGAAATAGAAAAAATGGAGCAACTGGAATTGAGTGCCGTAATTCATGAAGCACAAACCATGTATGTGTATGAATTGTCCATCTGGTGTTATTTCCAGCTGAGTCCAGTGAAAAGTGGGCCACTTTCATGCACTTAAAGCCCCAGAACTGTTCCATTATGTAGAAATTACCCTTTGATTACATGATACCGAATTAGATCCAGTGGTAAGACTGATGCTGTTACAGATTAAAAACACATCTAAAACCCTCTTGCCATCTGCTACCTGCTTTGTCTTTCTCTGAGTCTCCTTTTTTTGCAACTACTAGCATTTCTGGAGGATTTGTCTTCCTTTCAGTCCTAGTGAATGCAGTTTGTTTTTTCAACTTCTATTTATACTTCGTCTTCCACTGGTTCCAAAAAAGAAGTCAAACCCAGAAAGCGTATATATTGTATTCCGTAGCAGTTAGAATAGTCACTTGTTCCACTTGTCACCATTGTTAACTTGCACTATCTGTATATTTTTTCTATGTATTATTTCATGTCGCAATTAGCCTTGGGGCAAGAACTTGCAAATAAAACTTGATATAGTACTTAAAAAAATGGCAGCTTTCAATGATTAAACAGTTCATTCATGTATGTCTCTGTACTTGTTTCCTATTGCAGGCGATACAATGGCCAAACTTAATGAACCACATGACATATTTCCCCCAATTCACTCTCAGACTGCCATTAGCAAATTAAGCGGATCTCATTTTACCATCTCCTCTTTTCTAAATTGCGTCTCTCTTCAGATTGACAGAAAATTACATTTACCGCAATCTGACTGCAGTACCTCCTGCTGAGTTTCCATATGGCTGTATATTAAGTTTCGTTTTCACTCAAGATAAACTTTTTTATCAGGTTTCGGGAGTTTTCATGTATACAACCAAGTCCTTCTTAGGTTCAATATTTTGGTAGTCTATCATACCTTCTCTGTGCATGGCTGTAATGACTTGAGCTACTTCTAGCTGCTAGGTGTCACTGCAGCAAGATAGAGCTTGTGGTCCTTAACACGTTGATATCCCCCCTTGCCCCAATTTATGACTGGAGTAAATTTTCTGATCCAGATAGCATCCTTTATCTAGAATGAGCATCTGTTGTCCTCATACCTCAGTTGCAGTTTCGGAAGATATGAAAACCTTTACGTTGGCTGAAAGTTTTAAAAGTTTGCACTGTTTCGGCAACCACAACAATGTAAGCCTGCCAAATTAAAAGACCAGGACATGATTGCTAAATAGATTTGTGGACTCACCTTTTGGTATTGCCACTGCCAACATAGAGTGCTGCATACATTTTCTGACGACTGTCACATACCGCGAGTTGTAGTCAGCGGAATCGCCTGGCCTTGAGTCTGCTCTTCCGCATTTCAATCCCGAGGAAATTGAATTCAAAGTCTTGAAATTGTTCTGCAATAGTCCTGCAATTTCATTTTGGCTGTCAGTGGGTTCAGATACCGCAGAATAATGTAGTAACGTTGCAGGATGTGACTGGTAATTCAATAAAACTTAACCACAGGAACATGTAATATACGGCACTATGTTATACTGGCAGGAAGCCATAGCAAGCAAGGCAATTCATCGCATCCTAACAACATCAGCAGTTTGATACATGCATACTACTTCTCGGTAAGACATAGTAGTCTACTGCTAACAGAGAAAAATGTGTTATCTGCAAAAAAACTGCTAGATGGCAAAATGTGATAGTAAACAGTTATCTTAAAACTGTCGTCACTGTTAAAAGGTAGACTGAGTTTGAAAAGTATCTCTGGCAAGTTGTTATACAACTTAATATGTTGGTTGTGACTTGTAGGATAGGAATGTGGGCTCTTGGAGGCCTTCATTCGCTTGTTCAGTCAGACCCAAGTAGTGCCTAGAGAAGCACTATGCTCCGGTGTGAGATAGCCCAAACCTATCAGTTGAAACTCGCAGGATATAGCCATTACTAATAGCTGTTGTCTAGTTGGGCAGCCATTGCTACATGTTATTCTAACAAGTAACATTAAGAATAGTGTCAATGTCATCATTTTCAAAGCATAGGAGGACATTCTAGACAGAGACGAATCCTGTGGAAGAACGGATTGACTGTTGGGATTAAAGTCTGTGGAATAGTTTACAGTTCTGTGTCAGATTCAAGTCGTTTGCGGTCTATCTTGTTGGTACAGTAGGGAGTTGGAGTCGGGCACCTTGGTACTTGTAGGAAAATAGCACGATATGTCATTCAAGGGAGGATGTTTTTCAAGTAACAAGGACGGGAAGTGTGAATGACCTTTACAAGATACCTATCTATCTATCAGCCTTCAGCCGGGACTAAACAAGAGGTACATACATCACTCCATATTGCCCTATCCAGCATCATTTTTCCTAAGTGTTCATATTCAATCCCAGTGTCTCTAACTAAATTGTCGGTAGAAGTCAAACTTCTGCAGTGTACTCGGCCTCTTGGTTTCCATAGAAGGACGTCTGAAACTATTTCCTGGTTGGCTTGACAGCAGCAAATGTTACTCGACAGTGGTTGAGCTTTTGAGACAGCCGTGGAAGACTTCCATAAATTGTTTTGAGAGTAGCATGTTGTGTCCAAGATATGTTCTGAGCCCCGCGCAGAAGCTTTGTGTAGGTCCCATCCAGTCTGTTTTGGAGCTGACAGGTAAGCGTCCAAGTTTCTGCACCGTAGAGCACGCAAGATACCTAGTAGTGCTAACTCGTTATCTTATTTAAACAAGGCAGTCAGACTATTCAGAGATAGCAGACTTCACCCACTTACCCATACTGCTTTGTGATCCTTCCAGTCTATGATGGAATCTCAGATTGAAGCACACACAGACAAACCTAAAAAACAACACTTTACTCCCTTGGAATGAAGTACAAAACTACACCAACCCGCATACCTCAATCTGAAGAGTTGTTGGTCCTTTCCCTTTTAGCTTCTCAGTTAGAGACAATTTGTGAGAAGTGATTTTTGTATTTCAAGGAACACCCCGCCCTTTAGTTTAATCCAAGTGTTCGTAACATCCTCCATCTAAATACTGTAAAGTTGTATACGACTACAGCCAATTCCACAATCCTATCACACTTCAAAGAGAAAGACAAAGAGGGTGGTGCTATTTCTTAGAGACAATTTGTGAGAGGTAACTTTTGTCTTTCAAGGGACACCCCGCCCTTTAGTTTAATCTAGGCTTTCTTAACATCCTATATCTGAATACAGTCAAGTTGTATACGACTACAGCCAATTCCACAATCCTATCACACTTCCAAGGGAAAGATAAAGAGGGTGGTGCTATTATCAGCAACTCTTACATCCTAAAACTTCTTTCATCTCCAATCCACGAGCCCCGTTCACGTACAGAAGTCCATTTCCCGAGTTTTACCGTCGCCCGCCGTCCAATTTCGTCTCCGGGCAGTTACTCTCTTTTCGGCTTCCGGCGAGATTGATTAGAAGGAATTGTCTCTCATTACGTTGAAGTATCGTGCAGTAAAACACCAGAACTCTGGGGAGAAGACGGGTAAGAGTTACAGCTTATAATTGGTGTAGTCTCTCGATGGCTGTTGGGATGAGCCTCTTTAAGAGTGTTTTGGCTGATATATGGGGGGTTGTTAAGGGTGTTCTGATGCTGGATGGGTAGCACAGGCCTGCAATTCATCCTGTATGCCGGATTGGTGCCAGTCTAAGTAGACACTGTTATGTAAGGAAAATTGCGACTCTCCATGCAGATGACCCAAAAAATTTGGCCTTGTGATCACAGAGTTTAATGATTGTGAATTCCAATGGTAGCAGAGATCCACAGAGAGAAAACTTCTTGAAGTTTCATTGTATCGTACAGCCAAACCAACAATGTCTTCCTTTCAAAATCATTAGATGGAAGGAGAGGAGTAAGAATTACAGCTACTTGGTGTAGTCTCTAGATGGCTGTTGGGATGAGCCTCTTTAAGAGTGTTTTCACTCATATATGGGGGTTGTTAAGGGTGTTCTGATGCTGGATGGGTAGCACAGGCCTGCAATTCATCCTGTATGCCGGATTGGTGCCAGTCTAAGTAGTAGACACTGTTATGTAAGGACAAATGCGACTCTCTAGATGACCCAAAAATTTGGCTTTGTGATCACAGAGTTTAATGATTGTAAATTCCAATGTTAGCACAGATCCAGAGAGAAAACTTCTTGAAGTTCCATTTATCGTACAGCCAAACCAACAATGTCTTCCTTTCAAAATCATTAGATGGAAGGAGAGGAGTAAGAATTACAGCTACTTGGTGTAGTCTCTAGATGGCTGTTGGGACGAGCCTCTTTAAGAGTGTTTTCACTCATATATGGGAAGTACAGGCCTGCAATTCATCCTTTTTATTGGGTTAGTGCCAGTCTGAGCACTGTTATGTAAGGAGAACTGTGACACTGAAGATGATCCAAAAGTTTTGAATTTTCTATTCCAATAGTAGTTCAGGTCCAGCCAGAAAAAACTCATGATGTTTCATTGTATCATGCTGTAAATCTAGCAATGTCTTTTTCTTTCAAACTTGCAGAAGAGTGGAGATTTAGGAGTTACAGCGAGCCCGTGTATGGTCTGACGTCTTGATGGCTGTACATTTTCAACAGTCTTTGTAAATGGATAGAATTTTAGATGATCTTTGAATGATGCCATACTCTACAAACATTTATAGGTCTTTAAAACTTTTCTCTCTAAAGTAAAGGACCATTTAGAAACTTGGGATGAGCAGTTTCATAAAAATTATTTTGACAAATTGTTCCACTCGGATTCGGCTTTTGGGAGACATAACGCCCCTTCGGATTAGTGTATGTTATACCTGTGAGTTTACAACAGTGAAGTTATTGGTTCTAAAAAGGTGTCTGCCACTGTTTGGATCGCACAAAGATGACATGATGATCCTTTATTGCAACTTTCCATTTTCTTGAAAAAGTGAGTTACGACTTTATGGAGAGTAGAATTCCTAAAGCTTGCACTTCGTATGATATTATATACAGTCAAACCAGGCTTGACTGTATGTACTACCGTAAATGCAGAAATGTTTGTAGGGAGAAAATGGAGTGTTCGCGGTGGTGTTGAGTCCGGGTTTGAAACCATAGTGTAGCGCTATAGTCTCACAATGGGGCGGCTTTTCGTGGTGGTTTTAAGTTCACGGCAAAAAGCCGCAAACATTAGTACTGTACAGAGATGACTGTTGTTATGCCTTGGCTCTATCCCCTTACACTCAATCATTATTTAGCCATCTATAACTTAGGCCTGAGGTTCGAACATTTCTTGTTGTAGTTACATCATTTTCTTTTCTTCATTATGCTGTAAACATCTGAACGCTTTTCCCGTTAACATCTTAGCTATGAAGCTAAAGCTACAGAAATGACTGGCTGTCCCTACCACTCAATCATACTTAGGCATCTATGACTTTAGCTTGAGGTTTGAACATCTCTTATTGTAGTTACTGTACATCATTTTCTTTCTTTTCTTCTTTATGCTTCAAACATCATGATGCTTTTTCCGTTAACATCTTAGCTATGAAGCTAAAGCTACTGAAATCATACTTAGCCATCAATGACTTAGGCTTGGGGTTGGAACTTTCGCGTTAGCTGCTACTGAGTTGTCATTCCGTGACCCTTTGATCCCTGTGGCAGAGAAAATGGGCGCCGGATTTGCAGCCTTCCATTACGGCCTAATGCTAATGGTTGGAGCAGAAATTATCTCAAAGACTTTTCACGCCGTCTGAGGACGTAAGAGGTGTTGCTAATTTGTCCTGAACAAGAGATTTAAAAGATTTATATTTTTCCCAAGGAAAAACACGCTAAATTGTTGTCCCCAGAATATTTTCAAAACTTCCTCTTTGTAGATAATAGTAACACCAATGGAGAGGGACTACAGATGTGTATAAAACTACAAGGTCTTTTTCCTGTTCAAGTTTCTAAACTTTAACATTCATCAGTTGGAAAATACTTTATTTCAGGCTTGTAGGGGTGTCTTAGTGTTATGTTTTTGATGTCAACATTTTTGCCAGCCTTGGGGATATGTCAGTCATATTTATATTGCTCTTATCTTAATGTAAAGTTTTCAATTACTAGTATCACACTACACTACAGTTGTAGTGACCTGTTCTATTTCTATGTCTCTTAGTTTATGTAACATGTAAAACACACTTAAGGACTAGTTCAGACTTCAGTGTTTCACAGTGAATGTTGCAAAAGGTTTTAGTTGGTGTTGCTTTGCACAGCTTTGTATGTAACTTTTGAATGATGGTTGTAGTCCTTTGTCCTTGTCCTGTCCTGAACTGTTACATGCATATTTCTAGAACATCCCATGTGGGTAGATCACACCTACATTTGTACAGTGGGATTCTGAATGTACACGACGTGTAGTAATCCCCATAGATGGGCTGTGTCTATTTTTGGTCTCACAGGGGCAGATCCATTGAGTGGCTGAGAATATGAAAAATGTTGTGTCACAAAGAGCATTCAGGCCATGTATAGATCTAGCAGGGCGTTTCTTAACAGTTTGTATATTTGCTTAAGCTTAGACAAGGACATAACAAAAAGGACAAAAGATAAACAAGGCCTAGACGCAGTGTTACTAATGTGAGAATAGCATTCTTTTGCTGAATTTAACTTCAATGACACTGTGACAAACTTTGCTCCTTGTTGTCAAATCAAAAATGGACAGGATGGCTTACTTGTTCAGCTCTTTCTCTCTGTTTTGAAATAAAAAATGTATAGTATTACATGATCTATTGTTACTTAAGTTCAAATTGCTGTTTAAAAGAAGAGAAGCTGGATGTTAATAGGAATGCTATCACTACTTTCGTCTACTTTCAAAGCAAACTTTGTGTCCATCATGTAACATCTAACACACTAATACCACTATTTACCTTGCAGAACTAGGAGATTGCACATCATCACTCTTAACACTCCCCCGCCCTAAAAAAGTTGATGTTAACAGAAATGCCATCATCATTCAGGTTTCAAAACAAACTTCACTGAAAGCCAGTTTCAACTCTTAATCCTTTTCAGAACCTCCTGATAGGTTAACTCCGTACCTCCATTGCAAAGTCTAGTCGTTTAGATGCGCTCGGCCGATACGTCTTGCGCACCTTTGAGGGGAAAATGACAGGCTAGAGGCACTTACCTCATTACCGTTCCGCCGTTTTTACACCTAAGATGATGATGGTCGTGCGTAAGCCTTTCCGTAATGCCCCATTAACACTGAAGCATGAGAGCTTTTGTCTGGTCTTGGCCAAAGTTCTTGTCATTTCGTAGGCAATGAAAAGTTAGTACCCTGTTTCCCACATTTTTTTTCTGCAAATCTTACTACTATTGTTCTTATAGTGGGGTCGTGTGGTGTAATGGCAGGTTGTTTGGCCCAAAACCCAGAGGTCCTGGGTTTGAATCCTGTCATGTCACCAATCTTGAGCCCTTGGGAAAGGCACTTAACACAACGTTCCTCACTCCACATAGGTGTCAAAATGGGTACCTTACTTCGGTTGGGCTCAGGGAAAAGGCGGTGGAAGGAGAGGGTTGGGCTCTGCCTTCCAATTCATTCATGGCTTGGCTTGGATAACAACCCACTGACTCTACATCCTCAAAATGGCTGTGGGACTACCTTTACCTTTACCATTATTCACCCTTCAACCTGTCAAACTAGCAAGTGACCAGGTGTTTGGTAATAGACAGTTATTAGTAAATCTTTTGCCTGTGGTCCTTTTGTGATTGCTTTGGAAACAACGAGATTTAAAACTTACTTCAAGTTGGTATTGTCACAAAACAGTAAAGAAATGTGGCCATTTCCATATAAATGCCCACAAAGTTATAAGAACCCATGCCAAGTGCTCTTTTTAGGGAGGAATCCGGCACAGTGATGAATTACTGTGGAATGTTTTGGAGGACACAGAGTCTGCCTCGTGTTGCTATCTTAAAAGGCACTGCCACTTCCTTTGGGACACAGACTCCATCATGTTGGCTTGCAAAAGACTGCAGCTACGCAATGAACATTTGGTTTAGACATGTTGACTGTTCCTCAGATAAAAAGTCTACTTCCACATATGAACCAATGATGTCTTTTTAGACTGACAGAAGTTTCATTTTTGTGGTATCATGGTGTCGTCCTCTTTGGTTCTAAGATTGTTTCCTTCGATTTACTGAGCTCTTGAGAAGTATCAAGAAATGGGAAAAAGTATATAATTTATACTGCTGTAAAACAGAGTTAAGATTTGTGCTAGAGTCAGGACGGCATGTCAAAGTGCTCTTTCTGGAGAGGAAGCCAGTACAGTGATAGAGTGATGCAGAATCTTTAGGAGACACAGATACATCATTTACTCTAACTTGTATAACCCTTACTGCAGTGAATATTAAGTTTGGACATGTTGTGTCATATAGATACTTTTTTAGATGAAAATGTGTCCTTCCACTTTTGTACCTAGGATGGCTTCTATTTTGATTGAAGTTTCATTTTTGTTACGAATTAAGGGTAGATGTCTTCTTTACTTTTAGAATTGGTTACTTGCAATGTAAGACTCTTACTGCTCAGCTCTTGAGAAGTGTGAAGAATGGCAAGAAGCTAACTCGATGTTGCTGCAACATAGAGTTAAGATTTGTTCACTTAGAGGGTCCCAGAGTTGTGCAGAGTCAGATTGGCGTCCCAAAGTGCTCTTCCTTGATGGGAAGCCAGTACAGTGATGGAGCACTGCAGAATCTCTTGGAGGACACAGATACATCATTTATTCTTGTAAAACCCTTACTAAGCTCTTTAGAAGTATGAAGAAATGACATTGACACAGGCAAGAACCCTTCTGTACATGTTTATTTGACTCTTTTATAAGATACTTGCCATTAGACCCTATTAAGTAAGTATGCTCAAGGCTTAACACCTAAGAAAAGTACTGGGCATTGGCACAAAACAGTTATGGTACTCTTTCTATTCTCAAACTTCTTACTGTCCACCGCTCAAAACATTTACGGTATGAAAATGTGGGCATTCAGAGCCTCATAGTCATGAGGAGACGGGTTAGCGTGCCAAAAAGGAAAAGGGAAAGGAAAAGGGAAAGCCTGCACAGTCATGGTTTAGTGCAGAATACTTTTTGAGATGCACACACATTACATCATGATCATCTTGACTTGCAACAGACTACAACCTCTGTACATTTGTACATGTGAACTTGACTGAAATATCAAGAATCGACACCTAAGAAAAGTGCTGGCCATTGCGACAAAACAGTCACTGTTTTAAGATTTTTCATGTATTAGAGTCATAAGAAGTCGGGTCGGCGTGCCAAAGCGCTCATCCTGGGAATGAAAGCCAGCATGGAGACGAATAAATGAAGAGGATCGGCTTCATTACTGTTGTCTGGTTCCCGGGACGTCAGCAAACGTGGGGCGCGGCGAGCGTGTGATCAACCTTGGCAGTTGTGGAGATGGCGCGGCTAGAGCTATCGGCTGTGTCTCCTGGTTTAAGGCATACAGACAAATTAGGACTGCTAGGGCTTAGAAAAACATATTCTAGCTAAAGTGTATAACTATGCAGGTCTCAAAATCCTTGTTTTTTCTCTCCTGGGTTAAAGTTTTAGAAAGTCCTTAATTTCTTAGTTGCTGTTTTTTTTATTGAGCGTGGCGAGCGAGTGATCAACGTTGGCAGGTGCTGAGATGGCGCGGCTAGAGCTATCGGCACACAGACAAATTAGTGACTGGGCTTTGAAAACCATAAGCCAGCTTTTCTACAACATGCAGGTCTTCAAACATTTCTTTTCTGCATATTAAATAGAATCTGATGATAATAAACAGAAGATGTATTGTACATGGTGTACTGGCCATGTCTACAAGTTTAAGGCACACAGACAAGTTAGTACTACTTGGGCTCAGAAAACATAAGCAAGCTTTTCTACAGTATGCAGGTCTTCAAACATTTCTTTTCTGCATAAAAAGATGATAAGATATTGTAGCCATCTATTTGGCACGGCAAGCGTGTGATCAACCTTGGCAAGAGCTGAGATGTCACGGCTAGAGTTATTTGCTGTGTCTCGAGGTTTAAAGCTCATAGACAAATTAGGACTGCTAGGGCTTAGAAGAAGGTACTCTAATCTGATGTTGAATACCCTTAATTCAACATCAGATTCTACATTGTACTATCTCAGAGATTGTAGAACTTTTAGGTGAAGAAGGTCATTGACTTCCCGGTTTTAGTTTTCTCTTTTATGATGCTTTTTGCTATGTCTCCAGGATTTTAAGGTGGAGACTGAGACAAATTATGGCTGCCAGAAGTTTCGATGGAATAAGCCTGTCTGAGTGAACATCAGAGAGTGGTACAGAGATGGGTGTTGAAGTTTTCTTAAAGATTCTGGCACACATTCATCTACGGCAATTTTCTATGTCTCCAGGTTTAAGTCTCGCTGACAAAGTAGAGCTGTGGGGGCTTAGAAGGAGATGAGACACTTACATGTAAGGCCACACAAATTCAACTTCCTCGTTCTTGGTTCTCAGAGCTTTGTAGGGAATTACTGGAGCTAAGCAGGCAAAATAAAGAATATAAAACAAACATGCTTTGATCGAAACTCTACCACTGACAGGAGCCACAAAGTACCATACTGTTTAATTTTTCTGAAAATGAATTTTAAACTTTTATAAAATCTTATGTATTGATAAAAGTTATGGCTGTATGTCTCTTCAGAGACAAAGAAGATTAAGTAACAAACTTAAAGGTAATGTAGCGATAAATGGAAAACTGTACACCATTCTTTAAAAAAATCTTGGTCTTTATGATCTAGCAGGAAAATCTATTTTTAAGTTTATTTTTTTGTATTGTATACCCTGGGTAAACCGCCTCATAGCGTAACACACCAGGTCTGTACTAAATAATACAAGCTGAATATCTGGACAGATTTATGTGATCCACTCACACCTGTGAATGGATAGTGAGTGGATCAGATGAATCTGTCCAGATATGCAGCTTGTACTGTTCTGTACAAACCTGGTGTGGTATACACTATGAGAAGGGATGGACCCCTACTCTAGATTAGCGTGGCCTAGCCTGAGTCAATAGGTAATGAACAGCCCCAAATTCAGCATGTGAATCTGCACCATTATCATGCATTTTCAAACAATGAATTTTGAGCTTATAATGTATTGATCAATGAAAAACTGTTCAGCATTGTTTAGAAGAAAGAAAAACTCTTTTCAACCAGAAAATAGATTTAGCCTCAGTATCTAATGAACAGCCCCAAATTCAGCATGTGAACCTGTGCTGGTGTCATACAGTGTGAGTCAGGTTAACAATTTTCCAAACAATGAATTTTGAGCTTATAATGTATTGATCAATGAAAAACTGTTCAGCATTGTTAAAAAAAACTCTTTTCAACCAGAAAATAGATTTAGCCTCAATATTTAATGAACAGCCCCAAATTCAGCCTGTGAATCTGTGCTGGTGTCATACAGTGTAAGTCAGGTTAACAATTTTTCAAACAATGTATTTTGAGCTTATAATGTATTTTTGGATGAATGAAAAACTGTTCAGCATTGTTTTCGAAAGAAAAAAACTCCTTTCAGCCAGGAAAATAGATTTAGCATGGCCTGGCCTCAGTAGGTAATGAACAGCCCCATATTCAGCATGTGAATCTGTGCGGGTGTCATACATGTACAGTGTGAGTGAGTCAGGTTAACAATTTTTCAATAAGTGAATTTTGAGGTTATAATATATTGATGAATGAAAATTGCTTCAGCATTGTTTTTAGAAATAAAGAAAAAAACTCTTTTCAGCCAGGAAAGTAGATTTAGCATTGCCCAGCGCCAGTAGGTAACAGCCTGTGAGTCTGTGCTGGTGTCCTGTGGTGTGAGTGAGTCAGAGGGGAGGGGCCGCTGGGCGGGTCGTCATTACCCAGGTTATTAGAGCTGATGGCCCCGCAGGCCACACGGCCATGATTTACTGGCTCTCCTCCAGTTACATGTAGGAACACTACTGCTGCCGGTAAGCTTTTACTGTATATCAGTAGATGGTAGTATTACTCATATTTTTTTTTCACATTTAGGCAAAACTGACAGTCATGCTTTGTCCTATAGATATCTACCGTACATATTTTTGAATGCTGTTCTGTGAGCTCTTTTATATACCATTGGTAATGTAACAGTTGTTTTCCATAGAGATGGTGGTCGATGGTTCCTCATATGTTCACTGTATAGAAGGTTATCATATGGACTGCCATAGAGTCTGACATAGAAAGTTACTCTCCCTGTCTTTCTCTCACTCTTTCTCTTTTTCTACCTTCCCTCCTTTTGTCTCTCTGTAGCTTCCTCTCTCTCTTTCTCTTTCCCCATTCATCTATTATACCATCACCATGGGACGTAACTTGAACATTATAAGACAGCTTGTCCCTCTCTGTTTCCATTCATCTAGAAATACATGTGCTAACGCAATGCATTGTATCTACTATTGCATTGGTGACCTTACAGTTCCCTGGATGACAGTGTCCTAGTTTTTAATCCATTAGGCTAAGTAACAGAAAATTATGTGGCCACTAATGTGCCGGTGAATCAGGTCTGTTGTAATGTGATTATCTCCCGAAAGTCGTCTACATGTAGTCTGGTCACAGGGCTCGAGATACCACCAGTCCTGCATATATACACAATACAGGTTAGTGCCTGAGGTAGAATTGTAGTTGTGCAGGTATTTCTGATGTCTGCCTGCACTGGTCCATGTACTTGTTACGTATACAGGTTAGTGCAGGTAGCATTGTAGTTGTGCACTAAGTTATTTCTGATGTCTTCCTGCACTGGCCCAGGTGCTGGGTACATTAAAATTTTGTATATTCAACCCGCCGACATGATAATGATGATGATGATGTATATTCAGGTTAGTGCAGGTAAAATTGTCTGTTGTGGCCCCGCTGTCTGCCTGCACATAGCCAGCACCAGACCATGTAGTGAGTATATATGTTGTGAGTAGATCTTTGTTTGCTGTTACAGTACTATTATATCACATATGATCTCCTTCATTCAATATTGACCATGATGGTAAACTCCTGGTAGAATTGACATCAGCCCCACAGCTTCGCCTATGGCTAAACAGGCCTATTCAGAATGACAGTCTCTGCATGCCACATACATGTAGGGCACATGTGTGTGCGTGCGTTCGTGCATGCTTGTGACAATGTCTGCATGGATGGATTGTCTTCATACTTGTTATTTGGGTAGGTCTTGATGAGACCTCGAAATGTTTTGATTTTGGGCCCCCTACTAGCTTTCTATGGTACTGCTGCAGAACTTCCGGGTCTAATATCTTTTTTATCTTAAGTTGAGTGAGGAAATAGGTATAAATATGAGGTACAATTGTACCAGGAACCAAGGAAGGAACTTACTTCAGCCCTATACTGCTGAATTATTTGCCCTAGTTGTCCACTTCATGGGACAGAGCTGACACTGCTAACTGCACCACATTGTGTCCAGGATGTTCGAATCAATTTTCAATTCTAAACCATCCAGAATGTGCTGTGTTGCCTCTTTTGATTGCAGGTTGAGAGTAACACAATGCTGACTATTATCTTTTTTCTACTTTTTATCTCCAATATGTCTAAAACACCTGCTAAGCTAAAATCTAATGTTGTTCACAATCTTTGGGACTAAAGCACATGTTCCTTGCAATGTATTCTATCAAGAATGATTCTGAGTGATCTTTGTTTTAAGATATAGACATATGTCTATTTCAAACTTGTTAAGTATAACGTCGTTTACTGTTTACAATCTTTGAAACTTTAGCACAATGTTCGTTTCAATACATTCTGTTAAGTTTCATCGGTTTGATCTTTGTTCTGAGACTGAGGCAGAAGTCTACCTCTAAGTATATTTCAAACATTTTATGTCTAAGACACCTGCTAATATATATAAACTGTTGTTTACAATCTAAAAGTATGAGATAATGAAGCACAATGTTGTTTCTTGCTGTGTATTTCATAAAGAAACAGTCTTTTCATATTTTGACAATGTACCTTCTACGCAGAGGGAGGTGTCTACCCGGCATATTTTATTTTTTTTTTTTTTTATTTATTTATTTTTTTTTCAGTTTTAAATTTCTATTCTGCAACTTATTTTCAGAATGTATTTTCTTATATACAGAATTGTTTTTCCTTTCGATGAAGATCTGATGCATAGATATACAATGTTTTTTTTTTTTTTTTTTTTTTTTTAAATTTTTTTTATTCATTTTCCATCCAACAACATAAACAACACAGTCAGTAGTTCAGTAACATAAATAAGTGTCATATACAAATTGACGTCAGTAATAACTTGTCATACAAAAACAGTGTCATATAAAACAAAAACTTTCTCCGTCCAGTAACAAGTGTCATATACAAAAGAAAACTTTATCCATTCAATAACATAATTTCAATCAAAACATAGATAATAGTGTCATTTGAAAAAACTGAAACACAACTGAAAATAACTTATTGTAAACATAAACATAAAGTCCCCCATTTCCCCCTGTGCTTTTCCAGTTTTCCCCTTCTTGCTGCAATCAAATATTCTGCTTGTTGAAAAAAGCTAACATATTTGGTAAAGGAATTTAAACTTAAATGACCAGCCTTTCTCCTTTTGTATATATAGGTTTTGGCTAACAGGATTATAACATTACATATAACAGGGACCCCCCGAGATAAATTTCCAAATATGATATTAAATGCATTTAAGTTTAAAAGTTGACCTGTTTTCTCATAAAACCAAGATTTAATGTCATCCCAAAATTTTATTAACTGCGGGCAATCCCAGAAGACATGAATGTATGTTTCTTCCTCTAGATGACAGAAGGAGCATAAAGGGTTATCTACTAGTTTCCAAATGTATAATAATCGATTAGTAGGCAAAAATTTATGGAGAAGTCTATATTGGAAATATCTAGTCACAGGGTCTATAGTACTATATATCAAAGACGTATACACTATTTTCCAGGGTATAGGGGAATCAAAGAGGTACAGCCATGCCATTTGTACATTGTGTGGACAATCAATTAGCTTTTCAGATAAGAGAAAAAACTCATACATATCTCTATTGATCTTAATTCTAGTCAACCATTTACTATTATGTTGTTCTGGTCTACATACATAGTTACAAAAATTTCCTACTAGTTTGAATTTCCAGCTTTTTGGTATTGCAGTGACCAATTGCATGTAGGTAAAGTTATTACATACTTGACCATATTTGTAACAAAACTCATCATATGACATTATTCTACCATCATTGTTTAAAATATCATTTAAAAAAATCACATGTCTATTTAGAAAGGCAGCATACAATATAGGTTTTCCTTCAACAAGAATATTTGCATTCATCCATAAGATTTGTTGCTTGATCTCATCAGAAGTAGTGGGGGGTTTATATTGATACTTATACCATGCATTCAAGATCTCTAATAGAAAAGGATTTATATTCAAACCATGTGCTGATTGGAGTTGGTAAAAGGGAAATAGAGTAGTTCCTAGGGAAGGGTGTGTATGTAGTGGCCAAGCTGCAAACCAGTGAGGATTAAGATATAACTTTGGTACCCAGGATGATTTAATGGAAAGAGCATATTAAGCATACAAATTAATAAGTCTTAAACCACCATTGACAACAGAGTTATAAATCGTTTTTCTTCTAACTCTCTCAGGACCTCCACCCCAGATAAAGGTAAAAATCTTTTTCTCATACTGTACAAAAAATGATTTATCTGGCATTTGGAGGGTCTGGAAGAGATAGGTAAATTGAGGAACACATAAAGAATTAACAATAGTTATTTTTCCATATAATGATAATTTTTTTCCTTTCCATGGGTACAAAAGTTTATCTAATTTGTCCAAACGTGGGCTAAAGTTAACATCAACTATGTTGGACAAATCCACAGGTATATGAATTCCTAAAATCTCCACACCTCCATCTATCCACTGAATAGGGAGATTTGTGGGTAATTTAAAGTTACTATGTTTTAAGGTTCCTATTCTCAAGATCTTACATTTATCAAAATTTAATGTGAGACCAGAGATACTAGAGAAACTATCAAGGTCTTTTACAAGAGCATTAAAGGACGCCAGATTTGGACTAAAGGGGAAGTTAGTATCATCTGCATATTGTGAGATTTTTGACATTTTTCCATGAACAGACAATCCAGACAAGTTATGATTCTGTCGGATTTTGATGGCTAACATTTCAATGGCAATGATAAATAAATACGGGCTGAGTGGGCAACCCTGCCTTACACCACGGTGCAATTTGAAGGGTTTTGACAAATATCCATTATTCAAGACAGAACTATTTATATCATTATATAGAATTTTCACCCAGCTTATCAAGTTTGAACCAAAATTAAAAAATTCAAGTGCTTTAATAAGAAAATCCCACCGTACCGTATCGAAGGCTTTTCTAAAATCTGAAATAAATATAAGGCCTGGCTTTTTTTCTTCCTCATAAATGTCTATGATGTCAAGTAACCGTCTAATATTATCACCAATAAATCTACCCTGTATAAAACCGGTTTGATCTTTATCTATTATATTAGTTATTACATTTCTAATTCTCAAAGCCAAACATTTTGAAAGAATCCTAGTATCACAACAGAGTAAGGTCAAAGGTCGCCAATTATCTAATATGGTTGGGTCTTTATATTGGCCATTAGTGCCCTGTTTTAATAATAAGGATATAATCCCTTGCTTCTGTGAATCTGATAGGAAGCCTTGGGACAAGGAATAATTAAAGGTTTCAATCATTGGTTCTTTAAATACTGAGAAAAAATGTTTATAGACTTCACAAGGAATACCATCAATACCAGGAGATTTCCCTTTTGAAAATGAGCAAATTGCCTTGAACAGTTCATCCTCAGTTATCGACCCCTCACATGCCTGCTGTTGATCAAACGACAATTGTTTATCATAATTATTAGGGAAAAAATCTTGAGAGGTCTGGGAGGTTAAGGGTTCTGGGGGGTCTTTAAAGGAATAAAGGGAGGCATAGAATTCAGCTTGCTTGTCTAAAATTTCCTCTGGATTACATGTATAGATCTCATCTGATATTTTCAATTTTTGAAGGTTTTTCCTGGTATAATTTCTGTGAACTAATTTCATAAAATACTTGTTACATCTCTCCCCCTGTTCCATCCATCTAGACCTGGATCTAAGCAAAATTCCTTGTACACGTTGACTGTAAAGCAATTCAAGTTCTGATTGTTTCTCTTCCAGAGTGCCAGTAATAGAACTAGAGGGTGTAGATGTACTGTCTATTTGTCTATGCAATTCATTAATTTGATCAATTAATTGTTTCTCTTTTAATAAATATTGTTTCTTTTTCCAGCTGGAGTACTTAAGACAATGTCCTCTAAAAAAGCATTTCGCAGACTCCCAGACTATATGAGGATTGGCAGATCCTCTGTTAATATTAAAAAATTCAGTCATAATTTCAATTGTCTTTTGACAGAAAGATCTATCTTCCAATAAGGATTGATTGAACTTCCAGTAACCCTTTCCTCTGGGGAACTCAACAGTCACAAAAGATAATACAATAAGCTTATGATCGGATTTTAGACTTTCTGCAATTACACACTTATTTACCCTGTTCATCAAAGAAAAGCTTACCAGAAAATAATCTATCCTACTAGCTTGTTTTCTGCGTCTCCATGTGTATCTACTTGTGTTTGGGTTCTTGAATCTCCATATGTCATACAAGTCAAATTCTCCCATTAGTTCCAAAATGGCATCATAACTTTTGGGGTGGTATGTTTTATGTATTGACGACCTATCTAACTGTGGATTTTGCACTGTATTGAAGTCTCCCGTTATGATCAAATTCTCATTACATACATCAAAACATTCTATTTCATTACACAAATTGGAAAAGAATTCAGGAGAGTCTTCATTAGGCGCATAAATATTCACAAGACAAAATCTATAATCATCAATTGACAAATCAACAATTATCCACCTTCCATTAATATCACATTTTGTTTCATAAATATTAGGAGCAACACTATTTTTAAATAGGATGGCTGTACCCCTTTGATTGGAGGTCCCATGTGCAAAAATCATGGAACCCCCCCACTCCTTCTGCCATCTAGTCTCATCCTGTATTGTAGAGTGTGTTTCTTGGAGACAATATATATCGTATGGCTTATCCCTTAACCAGGTTAAAACTTCCCTACGTTTAATGTGATTGCCAAGGCCATTACAATTATAACTTGAGATCTGTAGTTCTACCTGTGTCATGTCTTCTGGGATGGGTCGTACAAGATGGAGAAGGTACTGGAGGCATCAGGGGTGTGGTGGCATGGAGAAATCATGATGACTGGACTAATATGAGCAAACGATACTGAACAACCAAGGTTAACATAACAGAAAAACAATAAGGCTGGATGGCACTTAACAAAAGTAAACCAAAGTGTACAGTATATAACTAAGGAGTTAGAAATCATAATATAGATATCATAATACAAACATAATACTGAAATCAGAATGGAATCAGAAAACAATATTGTTGGATGGTTCCAAAAGACTAGAAAGGCAGCATAAACACCACCGAAAATCACAAACATCGAACTCAAAAATTGGTGGTCTATCTGTTTTGTGAGCTCCATTTAGTACACTAATTAATTCCACATAACAAGGTTGTGAACATTATCATAAACTTCATCACAATGAACCAAGGGAAAACAAAAACAATCAAACTTAATCTCTGATCAGAAAGAAAATCAACAATCCCTAAAGTAAGCATACTGCAGATTTATAGTAGGCAATATTTAATGCTTAGATGTTCATCACAAACTCAAAAATTTAACAGACACATTTTAAAGAGTGGAGAAGGCCTGCTTTATTACATGTCCCTTTTTGACAACACAATATCCACAGCATCAACTCGTCTCTTTTCTTTACCGTTAACCAACAGGACTGCATAAGTGTTCTTTGGTGGAACCCAGATTGATACATGTACCTTAGAGTTTTTGTCTTTTGCTTTAGCAATTTCTGAGTCCCTTTCTGGAACAAGTTGTGAACGCGCTGTCTGTAGGGGAGGGGGGAGGTGTTCAAACACAGCGAGCCCTCGAGTGTTGCCCCGAAGTTTGCGACCCTCAGCCAGAACCTTGTCACGGTCATGGTAGTTCACGAAACGGGCCAGCAGGTGTGGGTCGGGTCTAGTGGTTGTAGGCCTTGACAGCCGGTGTACAGCGACAACAGGCATGGCGTCCGCCAGGTGCAGTTCCTCGTTCAAAAAGCGAGCCAGAATCCCGGGACTGTCCTCGTTCTTGTTGTAAGGAATCCCTCTGATAATGACATCTGGTTTCATGGAGTACCTTTCCCCCAGTAACACCGCCTTTACTCTCTCCCGCTGTTCGTCGCGAAGGGCATCGCGAAGAGTGTCCAACTCACCCGAGTAGAACTCGGCCGTCTTCTCTAGCTCCCTTACTCGCTCGCGTAACGTGTTGACCTCGCCAGACAGACCATCCACTTTGACATCCAAACACTGAATTTGGCTCGAGAGCCTATCTCCAACCGCTTCTTGTTGTTGTTTGGTTTGTTGTAAAATCACATTGGCGAGTTTTTGAAGTTCAGGAGAGAGTGAAGACAAACTGACCTCCGCCATCTTTGGTGTTTTTGTGGGAGGGGGGTTCCGTTGCGTGCTAGTAGGGCTGGACTCCTCGGCACTCACACTGCTTCCAGAAGTCCTGTTGCGCTTTCCCATCCAAACAGATGACGGGGAGGAAGACAGTAAACAACAAGGCAGCAGCTACCGTAGATTACAACGCGAGGTTACTCCGTTTAAATGTGGAGTACTTGAGAAATTTGGGAGCTCGGCAAACTAGCGTCACATCTCAGCCATCATCTTGGCACGCCCCGGCATATTTTAAACTTGTTAAGCCTACACCCCCTGCTATGCCCAATCTGTACCTTGTGTCATTCAGTGTATTTGTGGGTTGATGCTTTGAACCAAAGTTTCTGATTACAGAAGTAATCGGCTTAATGCACAATCCTGCTGTGAACTTCAGCTTATTTCCCCAGAGCTGTTGTTAAAGCTGGCTCTTCTCTGTTGTGGGTCCCATTAATGATGTTATGTATGGATGAAGTTCTTTATTAATTAACGCTGTTCCTCCCATAGGGACAAACGCAGCGTTTAACATCCTAATGAATGACATGGGCTTGTGGAAGGGCAGTACAGTAATTGCATGTTTACATATTGAGGCAATCTGTATTTCACAGCACAGGATCTAGCTTTTCTCTTCTGTTGACAGATTCACTGTGACTATACAAGACAACAGACTTTTGGACTATGATATGTGCAAAGTTTATATTCTAGACTTTAAGAAGATCTTTATTGTTTACGATAACAGTTATGTTACATTTCTGCCAAATTGTGTATGTGTGATAGAATTTATGGGAAAATAATTACTATAGGTGAATGATATGGGCTTGTGGAAGGGCAGTACAGTAATTGCATGTTTACATATTGGGGCAATCCACATGTTATCGGATTGTTCTTCCGTTGTCAAATTCACTGTGACTCTAAAACGTCAGACAGTAATTCTAGCTTTGACATGTACAAATTTTGTATTTCAAGATTTCGAGTCAGAAGATCTTTATTATGTATGATAACAGTCACATGTTACATCTCTATCAAATTCTGTATGTGTGCATGTACAAGAATCTATGCTAAAATGATTACTATTGGTGGAGAGCCTTACAAAGGAATTACAACATGTTCACACCTTTAAGTGTTGAAAATATAGAAAAATACAAAATCAATCAGTGTATGTTTTATCACCATTATAGGCTTGAGGAGGATCCATACTCTAACTGTACATGTATGTACAAATTAAAGTAATCTATTAGGAGATTAAATGATGATACTAAAAGTTTTAATGGTTTTGTTTTCTAGTCAGTAAACTGTTGATTGTTTTGAGCAGGATCCTACTATATTTACCTTGTTTTTCTATTACTATAAATGCAGAAATATTTGCGGTGGTTTTATGCTAACGGTTTTTGCGGCGACCGTTTCACCGCGAACTTAAGCCACCGTGAACATTTTGTCCTATACTGTAGCAGTATGTGACTATAGCACTGCCGCGAACTTTAAAACAACCGCAAACACTACATTTTCCCCTTAGCGCGAAATATTAACCACCCGAACTTAAGTGCATTTACAGTAGTGGCCCAAAATCTACTGAACAACTGATAAAATTCGAATGGCCTTGCTTGTATTCCCAAGAATGCAATCCAATACAACGTTACTGTTGCAGTGACATAAGGGCTATGCACTAAAGCTGTCACACAGAGATTGATGGGACAATATTGCTGTAAGGGTTCCAGTTTACTGGGAGATTATTGAGTGTTATAAATGTAATTGGTAGAATAAAAGTGGTGCTTATCAGGGTTCAGAGGGGAACAAGGAAGATTTGTGACAGTAGGTGTCAGTGCTATCACAAAAGAAGCTTTCTGACTATGTCCTTTGTGTTTGTTGTAGCAGATCTTGTACATGTGGAACGGTTACATATTCAGATTCTTGCTAAAATTCACTAACTGTGGGGTCCCAGCAACTTTTTTTCTTCATACTCTCACATTCCAAAGTATGATAATGTAAAAAGATAGTAAGAGGTCAAGATGAAAATTATGGCTGGGAGGAAACTTAGATGTGAATACAAAATTTTAAATCTAATGCTAATTAATGAGTCCTTGAAACTGTGTGAACCAAGGTACAGGCACTCCCCTCATACTTTCTTTTCATGTTGATTTTTCAGTGCAGCAATTTTATTTTGATACCAGAAACAACAAATTCAATTGGTGTGGCTTGAAGTACATGTACAGCTTCTGTAAGGCTTAATATGATTGCCTGCAAATGCATGCAAACCAATTGCATCATATCAGCTGTATATCCTCTGAGGTTCATATCTGCTTAACCTTGACTGTTCATCTTTAATCATCATGAAACATTCAGATCTGACATTTGGTTTTCCTGTGTCGCGTTTGTCGTAGATTTCATTTACGACGGAGGGATTCAGACTGACGTATTATACTATATTCAAGATAAGAACTCCTAAAAGTAATTGGGGTTCATAAAAAGATAAGGTTGATTGATTCATTGGTATGACAGACAAAATGTGACATCAGATCTGCCTTGAATTGCATATGATGTGATTTTGGTATGTGCTTTGAATTTTGAAATATACGTTAGAAGAAGGTGCAAATCTTGGTCCAAAACACTAAGGGCTATCCCGGGGCTTGAACCCCTGACCCTTTGATCAAGAAGAAGACTGGCCAAGCACTAGACCGTACCAAGCTTCTGGCTGCATACTTGCAACATTATCAATGCCAGCCCCTTGGGTAGCTTCTACATTACATAAGGGGTTACCTGTGTCACCTGTCTACCCCTGAGACTTAACATATCTCCACCTTTGTCTTGAAGTAACAAGATCATATGGAAAACTTCCGACTGCCAAGTTTACGGTGTTGCATCTGGTTGAGACTTTTGCCTTTTACACTGATTGTCTCAAAATGTGACTTTGGAATCTCAAGCAATGTTCATTTTCTAACTTATAATGTGTGTTTTTTTTCATTTCAAGACATCCTCATTTCAGGTGAAACATGATGCTTTTTCAAGTAGCTATAGTGGTAGTGCAATGCGGCTGTGCTGCGGCTCACGTTTTTTTGGCCAAGCACACCGGGTCACCCCTACTCTTCTCGATAAGTGTGTTGGGTGCGTAGTAGAAGTTTAAAACACTGATTGTCACAATATCACAAGTTAAAATCCTTCCCACATCTTTTGGTATATAGGACAGTGCCCATCTCCGTTTCTGTAGCCCTTTGGCCACACAGTTTTGCAAGCACTACAGCAGGGGACTGGTCCACTGGAAGTCACATGCTTTCAACGTTACAATTACATATGATGTATGAAGGTACAAACAACTCCTTCGATATGTTGATGAAGGTTACTAGACAACCAGGTAATAAGATTCACAAAAAATAGTTACTCATTCCCCGACAAGCAACTGCATAAAATTTTGAAACAGTCAAACATTTGACTGTTTTAAAATTCAATCGAGTTGCTTGAGTAACTATATTTGGTGCAACTTCTTGGATAGCTATATTCGTAGAGGGTGGATTCATCCCTCAGCTGACATTTATCACACCACAGTCATCCCTCAGTAAGACATCTGGAGCAGCGTAGTTCCCGTTCCGGACTAAGTCTTTTATTCAGCCTGTCAACCAACTTCTTGGCTTGCTAGTTCTTTTGAGGTGTGGCAGGTACCGGTGTTTATTTATTTTTATACTACAGAAGACCAGGAATGACAAATTACACCAGAGATGTGACTTCCTTTCACCTCTGTCTTCCAAGTAACAAGATTATGTATAAGACTTCCGACAGTCGGGAAGGTGATGTCGTTTTCTGTCAGCAGACGAGCCCCTCGACATTTGTGGTGATTCATTTTGGGTCGCTGGTGGCACAAACTGTCTCCGGAGAATGTCGGTGAAAGGTCTTTTTATGTACAATGCTGTATTCAAAAGTGTAAGCTACCTTTAACATACTTTCTCCTTCCATAATTGGAAAAAAAAGTGTAGTATAGCTAGTTTATCTTCTGAGTTTTATCAACTTTTATCTATCGTACTGGAACCAAAAAGAAACTTGCTTGGTGCGAATATTTTCTGTATTCAGCTACATTTTGTTCCCACACGGTAACCTCCCGTAAGGTAAAAGTGTTGTAAGTAATTTGTCATTTGAACCTTGCAAAGGCTACTGTTCAGAAGGCAGAAACTTTAAAGAGACTTCCGTGAATACTTTCATCAGGTTGGGAAGTTACTGAATAAAAGGACTCTTTGAAGAGACTTGTTTTCTGTGTTAGAACAGAGAGATGGTAATTGAGAAGTGTTGTTTGCTTTATATTTTTAATATTATTCTCTAAATTCATTTGGAAAAAAAAAGCCAAAAACAGTTTTCTGCATATCTAGTAGTCATTCAGATTCCCTAGTAGACTGTTGGAACATGTGTGGCATGTCTCAAAACAAAACCTGGCAAAGGCTACAGTATAGAAAACGTAAACTTTAAGGAGACTTGTATGCTGTTTCAGAACTACTGTAGTTGCATGGTAGCTACATTTAAGAGGGTTTTCTTTCTATGAACATTATCCACTGAAAATATTTGGAAAAAACACCCGCAAACATTTTTCTACATACGTTCATGTAGTGATCATTCAGTTTACCTAGCAGACTGTTGGAACATGTGTGGCATGCCTCAAAACAAAACTCTTGCCAAGTTAAGCACAGATCGGCCTTGATTGCTCCACACACTGTCTCCACAGCTAATGTGTCAATTTGCATTTATATGAGTTGTATAGATGTGCCTTTGTGATTGCTGCGCTCCTCATTTCGGCACTGTCAAAGATCGTGCTGGAAATAAGTTAAGAAGTGTCGTTTCATTAAAGCTGAGGTTGTACAAAGACTGACATGACTAGAATAGACTGGAGAGTAATGCTGATGTAATAGGTTGTCGTGACTAAGCCATTTGAAGAGAAAATTATGCCTTATCGTAAAGAGATGACTTAATTACTTAAGGTGTCCACCAAAGTGACATTAAGAAAGTGTCCTTTACCTTTAAAATGTTCAAAGGTATACTAAGATATTCCCAAGGTCTTAATTTTGTCTTAAGTATTGTAGCACTGACATCTAATCTTTTGAAAGCTGCATATGACTTAATTGCTTGAGGCATTCCCCAAAGTGAAATTAAGAAAAGGTTCCTTTCCTTTAAGATGTTTGAAAGTATAGTAGATGTTCTCAAGGTCTCAATTACATCGTAAGTTTTTAAGCATCCTTTTGATTTATTGCACACGTTTCTAGTCCTTTGAAAGGTACAGATAACGTATAATTGCTTGAGGTCTTCACCAAAGTGACATTAAGAAAAGTTTCCTTCCCTTTCTGATGTTCGAAGGGACAGTAAGATTGTCTCAATTACATCTTAACTTTCGAAACGCCCTTCTTGAGAGGAAAAGATGACTTAATTGCTGAAGGAAGTCACCAAGGTGACATGAAGGAAAGGTCCCTTCTATCTAAGATGATGATCAAGACAGCCCCAAGGTTCTCACTTATGTCTCAGGTGTTTTGCAGACCCTTCAGTTATGGTTGTTTTAGTGTACACCAAGGTACGATCTTTGATACCATCTTTTGAACAAGAATATTAAATCAACCTTCCAACCAATGTTTCCATTAGCAAGTTGGATATGATTTAGTTACAAGGGCCACATTAAGACAGTTTATCATGTTGAGTTGTATATGCACTTTACCAGTATAATAGCTCTTTAGGTACCTTTGAGAAGTCAAAAAGTTTTTAAGAGTCTGATCAACAAGTTTGAATGCCAGATGCACAGTCATGTAGAATAAAACTTGGCAAAAAGATAGAACAAGGACTACCAAAACATTGGCATGTACAAGGTAAGAACAACTCCAGTGTTAATTCTACATTCCACCAACCAGATGAGTTAGATACTTTTTGCATGACTTTCTATTTCATTGTCTGCCTCAGCCTGATGTCTTCCTGTATCAGGCTACTAGCTAGGAGGGTGTCAGGGCGTCCTCTGAATGCCTTACACTGAGAAAACAAAGAAATTAGACTCCCTGTGTATAAATCCTAGTTAAAAGCCTGTCCTATATCCCCTTATAGAAGAGAATGTCCACCCAGAAGGCTATCTTTCCCATGATGGATGACCAGATGCTAATTAGCCATGGAGACATAGCATAGCCACGAGTGGTCTGTAGGGCTGTCTATATGGTGATAAATTACTCTCAAACTTGGCCTGCACTTATACACATCTTGGAGTGGTACGGAGAAGGTCCTAAGGGTTTTTCAAGGTCATTGTCTCCTGGAAAAATTCCTGGAAACCTCATCATAGGTGAAAGATCAGGTCGTTGGTCTTGAAAGTGACCTTCAGCTTACTAATTGAGCAGAGAAGACTGGTCGCTTAACATTTGGTAACACATCTTTCAAATGTGCAGGTCACTGTTCTAGAACGTAATGTCCATATGCAGGATTCTGGGCAATCAGAATGGCTGGTGAATTGTTTGTATTTATCAATAGTCAGCGGCAAAGTCAAGTGTCAACAATAGCTAGACACCATTTTACCCTTAACCAGCATGGTACCTCAGTTATTATCAGGCATGTACAATGTAGCTACAATAGAAATCATCAGGGTTTCTGCTGTATGTTTGGTCAGAGCTAAGTGACTATGGACAAGATGGTTAAGTGTTCAAATCCTGACAGTTGTTGACCACTTATTTGCTTGCTCCGGGAAAGATGTGGCAGATCATAGGGCGGGACATTATGCCATATATAGGACTCATGAAAATAGGCTTCTAGCAAGTTATTCTTGTTTACATGAGATCTTCCGCTTAGTTTGATATGTAGGTTGTTGTCAAAAGAAAAGTTATCCTCTTCTGTACTTTGTTTGGTAGTTTTGCAGTTGCTCTGCTCGTGAAATATCTGCTCTGTCCTTGGTGCTGATCTGTTTACTGTGATACACAGTCAGTCCTCTCTTCCTTTCAACTCTTCCAAGATGCCACTAAAAACGATGAGCAAGAAATATAGTTACCTGTTACATTACAAGGTGTTTATTCCTACTCCTTACTGTCTCAACTTGTCTTGGTGCTAATGTATGTACTGTGATACGCAGACAGTCTTCTCTTCCTTTCAACTCTTCCAAGATGCAACTTAAGACCTTGAGCAAGAGATATAGCCACCTATTACATTAGTAGGTGTTAATTCCTAATCCATACTGGCATAAGTTGTCCTTCACTCCTCCAGAGTTGTGTAATTTCTGTGCTGTCCTTGGTGCTAAATTATCTTCTATTCACTCTTCCTAACGACGATGAGCAAGAGATCTAGTCACCTATTACATTACAAGGTGTTAATTCCTAATCCTTAATAGCCTTAACTTGTCATTCACACCTCTCTAGTTGTGTATTTGGGTGTGCTGTCCTTGGTGCTAAAGTATCTACTGTGACACATGGACAGTCTTTCCTTTCAACTGTTCCAAGATGTAATTTAAGACCATGAGCAAGAAATATAGTCACCTATTACATTACAAGGTGTTAATTCCTTATCCTTACTGTCTCAACTAGTCATCCACACGTCCCCAGATGTATGATCCTCTTCCTGCAATTTCGGAAATCAAATGGCTTTTCGACGTTAGGTGAAAAGCCTGGTATCTTTCCTCTTCCCTCGAAGTGCGTGTAGCAAAAGCAATTTAGCATCTCAAGGACACTGTGTGCATTTATAAGTTTCAAGGTTGTCAGTCAACTTCTAGAAACCAAGTTTCGCAAGTTTTGTACATGCACGTCTTGCACCATCCTTCATCTCAAATCTTCTAGTTATGATGTTGGAATTTGATGGCACAACAAACTTGACCTTTTTGTTTTAGAACTGATGGGCCCTATAGTTCTACAGAGCCTCGAAACAAAGACATGTTGCAAAGTCTACCTCTACAATAAACATGGTCTAGAATCTACGAAACTTAAATGCATACACAGTCCCTGAAGTGCTAAATTGCTTTTGCTGCATGTATTTGGAGGGAAGAAGAAATATACCAGGTTTTTAACATTTTATCAAAAGTCATTTATTTCCCCAAATCCAGAGAAGCTGTTGTGTTTTCCGGGAACCCAGCTGAATTGTGTGCATGGGCGATGAACAAGTACCACAAGTTACGGTAGTATGTCTGCAGGGCATGTCGGTGTAATCGAAAACCTGCTGAACACCATTCATCAAACTAGAACTTGAATCCCACCTAAGCTGGTTTTATTCTCGGCGGCTTTGGAGCTCCTGGTCTAACAGATGATATCAGTATCCTCTGGGCAGAGATCTTACCGCAGGTATCGATTCTGGCAAACATGATGCTTAAACATCGGATTAGAGAAGAGCTTTCAATATTGTCCTGTCAGATGGAGGTAGGTTAGTGAAAAATGTCGCCTGTTAGCTGTATTTATTACATGTTTGTACTTTATTACAGCAGGTAGTTTAGATCTAGTCCTCAGGCCACCTTACATGTAGAGTTGTGTTACTGGTATCTTTTAGTGGCAATGTTAGAATAAAATAGTTTTAGTCTCAACAGTCTTACCAGACTAAAATGTAGTGTGTTTGTGAATGATGCTGATGGTTTGCAGCTCAGTTAGCAGTATTTATTAAATGTCTGTATTTCATTACAGCAGGATGGTTACATCTAGTCCTCATGCCATCTTACAGTGTTGCATTGCATGTACAAAATTTGAAAATAAGACATGCACATGATCCAAGACTGTGCGTAAAACTGCACTGTGCTTCCCCCTGATAGTCTGCCCTTTATAAGGATATATTGACTGATTGTTGCTGTATGACTAGCTCTCATCAACACAGAAAGGTCAATGACCCCATTTCTTCCAGCACTCAACATTTCCTTGCTCAAAGGAGATTCTGAAGTAATGTAATGGATATGAAGATGTAGCATAGAGTGCGTATTCCAGTGGGTGGCAACCAAGCTTGTGGACAAAAAAGCTGGGAATTTTTAGTCCCAGCTGTTGTCACTCACCTGACTTGCATTGCGGCCCTTATTGCACTGGGCATCCATTTGTGGTCTGCAGTTTGCTGTGCTTGTCAAAAGAGGGGATGGAACTCCGTGAGCAAATGCTGAATATAGACACATTTTTACACCCAAGTCCATCAGTTCTGTGGTCCTCTATTTGCTCTAACGTTACTTGTCAAAAGAGCAGGGGGAACTTTTCTGGTCCATGCATATTACCTGTCCATGTACAGTGCCTGGCCTTGTCCTGATATGTAGAATATTGCCTTTGCCGTGAGCGAAAGCTGAATATAGACACATCTGTACACCCATTTCCACCTGTGGTTCTCTATTTGCTGAGCTTGTCAGAAAGAGCAGGGAACTTCTTGTACATTAAAACCTGTCGTTACCAAACACATCATATGTCCTTCTCATCCTGACACATGGAATATTACCTTCTCAGCAAGCTAAAGCCAAAGATAGACACATTTTACTCCCATTTCCACCCAGGCCCTGCTGAGATATAGAGTCATAAATCTTGTGCGAGAGTTAGCGACACCAGGTGGGAGATGTTAAGGCTGGTGGAATGTCTGTATGAGGGCACAATATGTCTCTATCAAGGACCATCCCTCCCAGCTTTCAGATGCCTTTAAGGCTGGGCCAAAACAGTTCCTTGGTGTATGGCTATAAAGGAGGGAAACCATTACTGCAAAGAAGATTTGGTTGCAGCTCATTGCTTGAATGTTTGTATGTATGAGGGCACGATATGTCTCTATCAAGTTCTCTACTGTCTTTTTGGTGTGGGTGAGGCTGGAACAAAGCAGTTCCTTGGTTTATTGCTGTAGAGGAGGGAACCTAAATTTGATATAGTCCAAGGGGTGGTATTTCAGTACAAGAGGCTGCTGTATGCCTCTATCAAGTTTTGAATTGGATGTTTGGTGCTAGTAAGGCTGGACCAAAGCAGTTCCTTGGAAAAGAAACAATTGAATGATGTTTTTCTTCTGTACAGTGTAGTAGATATCAATCTTGAGCTGGTGGCTTGTATGTATGAGGGCACAATATGTCTCTATCAAGTTCTGTACTGGCTTTATGTTGGTGTTGAGGCTGCAACGAAATATGTCTGTGGTTTCTTGTACATGTACATGGGATTGTGTTTTGTTTCTTCACATATTAGTTTCCTCATGTGTAAGATTTTGTTGTGTTATTATTTTCTTAGGTGTATGTCATTCAGGTCTATCTTATGTGAAAAGAGAAAATTCTATGTAGGTTTGGTGTTACCTCAGATGCCCCCGAGTCTTCTTACCATAATGTCCCCCAAACGGTAATCAGACCTTGCCCAAGCAGGGGGTTGGGAGGACCTTATCTGTCATCGTTGAGGATAGTTTACAATGCCAAGGCCTTGCACTTAACGTGCATACCGATAAGCAGCCTTTGGAGAATAGTGAACGCCTATAGGAAGAGATTCATGGAGAGCTGGGATGTGATTAAAGCCTCCCGTAGCAGAGGAGATCTTATCTTGGAGAGTTTGCGCTGCTTAGCTCTTGGCAGGGTGTGCGGATCTCTGGCAGAGTCATAACACATGCGGTAATAATCCATTGCCACGGTCGGGATTTGCTGAACTTACAGAATTCTTTTCACTGTACAGATGAGATGCTATCTATACTGCTACTGGTTTTGAGCTACCCAGGGGACTTGTGCTTAAGTTGTAGACAAGGAGGAACTTTGAGTAATAGTATGAAACATCTCACTTGGCTGAATTATATTTTTCCACTGCAACCAAGAATTGATAGAAATATATCTCCTAGATTTATACCAAGAATTGATAGAAATATATCTCCTGAATTTACCCTGCTGGACTCTGGCCCCAGACACATACTGCAAATTGTGAAATACTTGCGATGGTTCATTTTTTGCAGTGACCGCTCACCACAAACTCATAATACTGCAACCATATGTTACTTTTGTCGTGTATTGCATTACTATGGTTGTTTCTACTGCAATCTTGAAACACAGCAAATAGCTCCTTTCCCCTTGCACCATGAAATTAGCCCTCTACAAGTTTAGATGAAGTTACAGTGTACAATCATATATAGGTCGACTGGTTAGGGTAATCTCTTCTTGTCATGCAAACATGTCGAACAGAACTTGTGTGCTATGCTATCATTGCTAAATGCAAATATGCCAATCATTTAGATTAGTGTAGTTTTATTCATTACACTGCTTATAGTCATGGAAAGCGCTGACTTTGTATGAGTTACTGTAAATGCAAAAATGTTTGAGGACTGGTGGTTTTATGTTCGCAGTGGTTTTCGGGGCGACCGTTTCACAAAGAACTTAAAACCATCGCGTACATTTTTATCCAATACTGTAGCAGTATGTGACTTTAGCGCTGCCGCAAACTTAAAACCACCGCGAACACTCCATTTTCCCCCTAGCGCGAAATCAAACCACACAAACTTAAATGCATTTTCAGTATTCTATAGCTACATGTATCAGCTTGCATTTGTTGTTATGACTGTTTGCCTCAGTCAATACTTGTAGATACTGGCACGTTGCAACCATGATGATAATGTGTTGTTAGTACAATCATTTTTGAAGTGGGAATTGTCTTTGTTTCGTGTCATTGTCTCATGGAGATTATGCTAATGATCCGTTTCTGTTTGTTACAGTGAGGACCTGTGCTGAGTCCGCCACCATTTTCTCTCTATGTACCATCGACTGCAGGTGACCATTTCTGCCTCAAGGTACGAGACAAACGTGCCATGTACACATGTACATTGTAGATTAGAGCTAAGATATACACATGCTTTTATGAGCGTTCATGATGGTATATAACATATATTTTGATAAACAATGAATCTGTATCCCCAAACCATACCATTATCAAACACCAATTGAAAACTCTGTCAGTTAAAGTGTTTGGCACAGGGATTGCAAACGAACAGTCTGCCATATTGTGCAAACCTTCAAATTTGACAATTTCACTTTATCATTGACATTTGATAGTGCACGTTGTTGCTGCTTAACACTTGCATGATTTTGTAAAGAGCAGGGTAATTCCCTGGTATGTTGAGCCTGTGAATAGTGTATCAAGGCATCACGACTATGGGAAAAGTAGATTACTGTATGAAGATATATTTTATTGTCTTTTTTTAGGTCTCGAGGGGGTGGGCAGGGGGAGGGAGAGGATACCACCATGGTATCGGGTGGCCCCCTGCGGCACCAGACGTTCTGCTTTACCTGCGTGCTGGGGCTGTACGGCTGCCGATGGAGGCAACAGGTCGACCCCAACGAAAAGAGATGGGTGAGTGTCAGATTCATGTATCATATGTAGAAGCTGATGCTGACGAGTGTGCCGTAGAGGTCCCCCTGTATAAAGTTAGTGTACTAAATGATCTTGCTGGGGCTGTACGGCTGCCGATGGAGGCAACAGGTCGACCCCAACGAGAAGAGATGGGTGAGTGTCAGATCTGGTTGTCTTTGATATTGAACTAACTGCAGGGCTCAAAATACCGCATGAGGACCTGTGCTGAGCTGTTTAGGTATTTCTGATGTCTATACCAGGTGATTATAGCTACTTTTTGGTGGTCCCTTGGATTATTTTTTTTACCATTGACCCATTGCCATTTAGAATTGGATCCTGTCTATTAAGAATAGTGGCTACCTGTCTACTATGACCATCTTCCTTAAGTGTTACCAAGAGACACATTTGACTATAATTATACAAACCTGTACAGTAACTGCATATTGTATAATTATACAAACCTGTACTGCATATTTGTTCTTTTTTCTTTTAATGACAAGACTGTTTGTGGGAGATAGCCTGTTCTGATATCAGATTGAAAACCATTCCTTCCTTTAAGGTAAAATTAAGTTTACAAGTAATGTGCATGTATAATCAATCAACCCCCAGGTGGAGCGTATCTGGTTTGTGGTGATGCTGCTGGTGGTGGTGTTAGTTTAGTATTGCTGTTTGTTTACTTGTTTTACTGCCCCCCCCCCCCCCCAGGTGGAGCGTATCTGGTTTGTGGTGATGCTACTGGCCGTGGGGTTCGCCTCCTTCTGGATGTACTTCTGGCTGGTGGTCTGGAACGACGCAGACGACTTCAACTGGTCAGTTCTGTCTCCTTCAAGAGATTTCCAAAGTCTTGTTGTTTATAATCCTACAACCAGACCATGAGGTTGGGAGTTAAAATCCCAGCTTAAGCCATAAATGTTCTTAAACCCAATTTGTATGCTACTAGTATTGTTTGCACTCTGTCAGAGAATAAGCTATCTTATCCCATGTTTAAGGAGTACACGTAACGCAAAGAACTCACGACACATCCCCCAAAAGTATGAATATGTCCAGTGTACTGTTCCAAAACAGAATGGAGTCCTTATGATACATTTGGCTGCCAATATTTCCAGGTGGATCTACCAGCAGACCGGGAAGTGGGTGAACTGGTACTGGGTCATCCTGGCAGCCACTTCTACTGCCTTTGGATATGCTGTCTTCCTACTTGTGAGTATTTCATGAATTTTTTTATTTATTTATCGAATTTTCAGACAGCTGGGTAGCCCATTCAATTTTTGCAAATTGATTTTCAATGGGTCCGAGACTACAAAACAGTAAAATTATATTAAGTATTTCAAAGAAAATAAACTGATGACAAAATTGTACCATAACTAACAGAGGATTGTTGAGACATAAGTAAAACAAGTAATTGGAAGTATGCTGTCATATTAACCAAAAACATATGTTACATGAAAACATATATGTATCCATAAGATGTGTATATCGAGACATTTGTTGGAGGTGTATAATGATGATGATGATTGTTTCATTCAAACTTTCAAACATTGCAGTATTGCAGCCAACAAGATATGCTCAGCTGAATTGCGCTGTGACAATACAATAAACATTCTGAGAAATTATGTTTCATGTTAGACTGTCATTCAGGTCATTGTGCTAGTCTCTTACGAAAATGTTTATTGTATTGTATTTTAGATTTTCCACAAAAAATAGGTCTAACCTTGCTGCTTCCTTTCTTGCCCATTACAGTTATTAGCTGCCATCCATGTCTGTTTTGAAATTCCAGTGTATCTCCACTGGCTCCACAAGGTAAGCTACTTCTTAAATTCATCCTAGTACCATCATGATACAATAGACTAATGATTAGATAGGGCATAGATAAAAGTAATGTATTAAATTTGTAACCAGGAAATAGTCATAAACTCATGATAACATCCACTTACTCACTAAAATTGAATGCAAAGCAAAATTTCAAAATCCATCTTTACTCTTATTTCTTTCCTCCAGATCCTGGTGGTGTTACTCCTGTGCGGCTGTACTGCATCTGTTGTGCTGATGCAGCAGCTATGGCTGGATGGCTTCAAGCTGGCGTGGCTATCCCTACAGGTTGGTACCTACCCTTTCATTCGCTGACAACTTTTCCCTCTTATTCGAACCACCAAGTTAAGTTTGGGGAGCAAATTTGGACAATTTTGACATCATACATTTGTAGTTTAGAATGACAATGTCCCTGTTATGTGGTGCCATGCTTGCCACAAAACAGAGTGGACACACACACACAGACATATTTAAAATAAACAATGCTTGAAAGTCAATGTACTATAAAATGTTGTATTTTCCAGATGACAGGCCCGTGGCTGCACCTGGGTGTGGTAGGCCTGATGACAGTGTGCTCCTGGGTCATAGCAGGGCAGTGGGCACAAGTTAGGACTCTAGGTAAGTGTGAGCAAAGTACACTTACCTACCAAACGTTTGTTGTAATCAGATGTGGAAGAAAATATGTATGTCCACCAATTCTTAGCATCTATCATGATCCCACTTCTGAAATACATTGAATATCACTAAGTCTTGTTTTTACATTTGAACAAAGTGAGACAGACCCCTAGGCACCTGCGACCCACTTCTGTAGTCTCATGTCTATTAGGTCACATGTCTGAAGTGTAGTGGGTCATGCATCTTGAGGAAGGCTAGAAAATTGGCCAAAAAGCCAATTTTAATGTCTAACATGTGTTGGAGTAAAAGTTAAAACAAACCTGTGCTATTTGGCACGTAGCTGCAATTGTTGAGAAAACAATTTAATTTCTTCAATTATGTGTTCTGGATATTCTCTTTGCTTTCAATACCTGAACTTTGCTGTTTGGCCATTGAGACTTTAATGCTCTTTTTCCGCAGCTCTACAGATATTTTGGGTTGTTTTCTACCTGGGTGTGATGGGGGGACTGTATCCTCATCAATGATCACTATCTAGTATTTTATTGATGAAATTGTCTTGTTTCTCTGCAGCTCTACAGATATTTTGGTTTGTTTTTTACCTGGGTGTGATGGGGGGACTGTATGTTGCACCGCTGTTCATCACCTCACCATGTTTCATCACTGTGGCCCAGCTGCCCCAAAAACCCAAAATGGGGGGACACAGAGGAGCTCCCATGGTCAGTATAGTATGCGCTCTCTCTCTACCTTTTACTCTTAAAATCTCACAGACTGATAAAGTTTGCCCACAACTTTCACAATTAAAGTGCTGATCTGAATGGTCCTTCCAAGGCATGCACCACAGAGATTCAGTCTTCTTATCGTCATTAATGTCTGGAATAAAGCCTGTCCAAAAGGCTTTATGTATAGAAACTTACCAGGACATTCAATCATGATAAATGAATGCAACAGTTGGAGGGTTAAGATGGAAATTATTATAGTATTTGTTTAAAAAATCTAGCCGTTTGTCATTTATTCATTTGAAACCAATGTTATCCAGGGAATTAGCTTCTTAACGTCAAATGATCTGAATACCTTGCTGTTGAGAAAATCTGCAAAGTCTCACTTCTTCTTCTTCTTTACTGCTTAGCCTCATATCTGAGATTATCATCAGTTGCGCATGGGTTAGATACAACACACGTGCCCGGTACAAATAAAACAATGGGGAAAATAAAAGAAAGGCGCTAAGGAACATAAACAACTGAATTTGTGTGTGCAAAGAACAGGACAAGTGAATTTATTGAGTTAGTAATACATTTATTTACATATATACAAGGACGTGTAGGGGTGACTCAATGCAGCAAGGTCTTGTTGATGACTTTCTTTCTTTTCTCCCCAGCTTGCCCCTGAGAACACGTTACTGTCGTTCCAAACTGCAATAGACAACAATGCCAGCATGCTAGAGACAGATGTCCAAATAAGGTAAGTTGCTATATTTGAAAAATGTTAAGGTTGGTAAGTCACTGATTAGAATGAAACGAATCTTTGTGGAATAAAACACTTGCGGTTGTGTACAAAGAGTCTTTTTATTCACTCTCATCTGTATTTTATTTTATTTTATTAGAATTGCAACAGTGCAATACACGTGGGACACAGGCAGCTATTGCTGGTGTTGTGGCCCACATAATATCATCCGCTTGAACACATTTTTTTTTGCTGGCACTAGAGCAATGTCAGGATGGTATAGAAACAAGCATTAACTTCTAACCATAACGGCTTGCACTGTTTTTCCCTCAGTATCGACGGAGTGCCATTCCTGATGCACGACAATGACCTGAGGAGAACCACCAACATCGCGGAAGTCTTCCCCAACAGGGTAAACGACAACGCAGCCACCTTCAACATATCAGAGCTCAAGAGGTTAAACGCTGGCAAATGGTTTCTCCAGGTAACGTTTTGAGAACTTCTTCAATCTACAATTAGAATATACATGTAGGACAACATGAATGTTCATCATGGTTGGTAAATTACATTTTCGAGAAATCAAACTGTGTCAGATCATGCTAAAGAGGACTGATCATGAGCGTTTCAGTCAAAATTTCTGGTGAGTCCAATTCTGGCATACACTTTGATTTCTCCATACAATGTAGGATATTGAAGTTTCTTTGCACACAACCAGCAAGTCCTTTCATGTTCTTCCAATAATGTGGAAATTTAATGTTACGTTAGGATGCAAATATTTTTGATTTCTATTTCCAATGAACAGTTTGGCTTTTAAACTGAGAAGGTAAGCATAATTGTGTCTATTTAAGTGTTCTTATCAATGTACACGTAGTTGAAGCTAAATATCATGTCTGATCAGATACTCTCAACAGATTCTTCAGAAAGCCGGACCCACTCACTTCTAACATGTGACCTTACTGAACTATGACATCACTATAGTGGGTCAAAGATGCCTGGGAGTTTGTAATAATAATTATATAGTAGTAATGGTTTTTATTGGTCAGAAATTACACTTGAAATGGCAGCCTTTCTAGTGCTGCATTGTTGGGTTTGCAGGGTTTGCAGGGTTTACAGGGTTCACATAATACACATTGACAACAGTTAGATATTTGCTCCACACTTGCATTTTGTGGAACTGTCGCGAGGGTCTGGGTGGCAGCCATTCAGCGCCAGTGACCTCAATACCACCTCCCCCAACCAAAGTCAGGTACCCATTCACACCTGGGTGGAGTGAGGAAAGTTATGTAAGTGCCTTTCCCAAGGGCACAAGATCAGTAAAGTGAGAGGATTCAAACCCGGGACCACTTGGTTCTGAGCCAAACTCCCTGCCGTTACGCCACACGACCCCCCTATCAAACTGACCATGTCTTTCTTGCCCCTACAGAAGGACCCATTTGGTACGGTGGGTGGCATGTCAGCCAGGAGAAGAGCCCTGATTGCCAACCAGTCTGTTGGAACCTTCAAAGATTTTCTACAACTTGCCAATAAGTACAACGTCAGGGTGATCTTTGACCTTTACGTCCCGCCCAGGGGTCATCCATTCCACAAGAACTTTGCAAACTACACCCTGAATTTTGTGCTGCAATCCGGACTACCTCAGAGCAGTGTAAGCACTTAGTGCTTTTCTTTGTTGTTGTAACTTTGGATGTGCCATTTGCAACACTGACTACTCTGACAGGCCTGCATGGCTGTATGCCGTGCTGCAGCCAAATTGATGAAATAGAATTGATGGATAAGTTTCAGTTTATGCCAGCATCTTTGCCCAGACTTTTCTCTTCTTTATCTAGACACAAGAAGTAGCATGTTAGTTCTATGGTGTTACTGATAGAAAAGACTTTTAATTTCAATGTTAATTATTACTGTAATAATCATTGAAATAAAAAGTATTTTTTATAAGTAACATATACATTCTTGTGTCTTGAGAATAGAAAGGTCTGGGCCAAGATGCTGGCATAATTTAGACTGAAACTGTTTTTACTGTTCCCATCCAAGATATACCTGATAGAAGCTGTATGTAGATACAACTCATTTTCACGAGTCGAGTGAGGAAACTGGTGTAAAGTGCCTTTCCCAAGTACGCAACTGCTAGAGATTTGAACCCAGAACCTTTAAATCAACAATCCTAACCGTGCGGCCACAATCTTGTTCTCCTGCAGGTTGTTTGGTTAACAGGTACAGACAGGTTCACCATTATGAGAAGGGCACCTTTTCTAAAGCAGGGGGCCCGCAACAAGATGAGTCCCAGCAACTTGAAAAAACTTTCCTTGTCTGTAGAGAACCTCGACTACAGACAGTACAGCCCAGGAGATTACAGGTATATTGAATATTTATCTATGATAATTATATATTTATTTTATAGTGCATGATGGTATTCATCAAGCCACCACAAGGGATTTATTATTCTCTGGCATATGTGCGTTAGTGTGTGTGTGTGTGTGTGTGTGAGTGTGTGTGTGTGTGTGTGTGTGTGTGTGTGTGTGTGTGTGTGTGTGTGTCTGTGTCTGTGTGTGTGTGTGCGTATGTGTGTGTGTGTGTATGCCTGTGTGTGTGTTTGCATGCGTGTGTGTGTGTGTGTGTGTGTGTGTGTGTGTGTGTGTGTGTGTGTGTGTGTGTGAGTGTGAAACAGATAGGGCATTTCAGGTTACCGTAGTACATGATTGTGTCAGTCAAACATGTCCTCAGCAACCACTTAAAAGATTGAGGAAAAATGATTACTGAGGACAGGTGGTCACTCAGGTCAGGTTGGGTTTACTAATAATGTAAATGTAAAAATGGTCTGGACAGTTTTAATGTGGTTGCCTATGCCAGGTTTGTGTTTGTGTAATATGTATTGTGTGCATGCGTGTGTGTGTGAGTTTCTGTGTTTTTATTGTATAATGGTAATAGTCTTGTCTAAATTGCTCTTTTCCTCCTGTTGCCCTTCCAGTCTTTATAGCAAAAACAACATCACCACCATTACCTACATTGTGCACTCCTCCTGGCTCTTCTCATACCTGTGGTGCTCGGGCGCAGACACTGTGACCTCCAACGGGGTCAACCTCGTCAGAAATCTCAATAGTCCCTCGTGGCGCATGGTGGGTCAAGGCTATCTTTACATAATATTTACATCATTTTATTTTCTGTGGATTGGGCAAAAGCAATGTTACTTGTTAAGGTCCTCTCCAGATCAATAGAATAACAGAAAAGCAAGTCTTACAGTAATGACATGAAAAGAATCAAAGAAATAAAGAAATGATAAATGACAGTTAAACATGCAATTGATGCAAGGAGGTTGATTGATGTGAGTGCTATTATTATGTTTATTTTAGTAAACTGTTGATGTTTTGTTATTATTGAACCATTGCCTATAAGTTTCATTGATTTAATCATGGAGCCATATAAAAACTCTTAAAGCTGACTTATCAAGTAAATCAGGAGATTGATACCCCAAATCCTTCCTCTTTAAGTCTAGTTTTGTGTTTTTCAGAACCCGTTTCACTACAGAGTGTTGTGGATCACTACAGATGTGCTGTCCGGTGTCTGCATTATTGTCTGCTTTCTTGTACAGAGGTATTGGGACATTTCTTTCTTTAGGAGTTACCATAATTTAAATTACATTGTGGGCACTCGTGATCAGTACTTCAAAAAAGATATCTCTGAATTAGATAATAATTCTATGATTTAAGAGTGAGAGAGAGAAAGAGAAAACTGGGTATGCATGGCAGGAATTTATGCGTGGCAGACATGATTGGTACTGCAGTTATAACAAAATCAGTATTGTACAGTGAGATTTCCCTGTCCTATTTACCTGTATTGTCTGTTTATTTGTAATGTGTGCAGCTTATTATATGCTTCAGCTAGAATTTGCTGACAGTGCTATAACAAATTCAATGTGATCATCTAGAATGTGGTTTCCTGCAACAGGATTGGTGTCAAAAGTTTTCGCATATTTTATGCTTTATAGAGCAGAATTCAGAAGCCAAGCTTTGACTTGCTTGCCTGGGACTACCTAGTCTCTTTCGTCCTCTCTGCAAATAGGAGAGGACTAAAGAGACTCGACAGCTATTATAATAATAATAGGTCTGGATACCAAGCTAATATAAGCTTGTTGTGTATGTCTGTGATGCAGCTAGTGGTAACTGTGGCTCGTTCACCGACTAACCTGTACTAACTAACCCATCTAACCACCATGCTCTGGGTGTCTTCTGCCCCCCTCCCTCCCTGCTGCCTCCAAACTTTCTGCGGGACAGTGCAATCCACAGAGGCCGCCAGGCTAAGCTCAAGACGTCACGCACTATGTCCCTGCACAACATGAGGCCCCAGTCGACCTATCGCTCTCAGACCGACATGAAAGAACGACTCATAGTCACGTCTAAGATCACCTCCTTATAGCATTGCAAAGTAGCTCCTTCCGACGGTCTGAACTCTACATAAGGTGACGTCTTGGTGGTAGTGAAGTTGTCATCGCCGTTTGTTTGTTTTGTTCATTTGCACCTTTCTTTTGTGTCAATGTCAACAGAAATTCATAGGTGCAAGAAAATTGCACCTTATTGCACCAAATTTAGATGCTACGCAATTTTTGTTTCATTTTTCTAGTCATCACCTGCAATGTGTGTGTCCCATTTCTTAGTAGACTGCACAAATAGTATTGGTTAGGCCACACCGATTTTGAGTCGTTGGTTCTAGGATTTTTAAAAATGCTTTACCGGACAAACATGGTGAAAGCAAAGCCTGAGGTGCACTCAAATTAATGGAGTTAATACAGCCATGTTCAAGTTTTCCTCCCTGCCTTCTGCTTTTATGATGTCCGCCTACCATACTTTATCATAAATTGTCCGAGAACCAAAATTGGTGTGACCTAAGCTTACATTTTCTTTTTTGCACAGTAAATGAAAGACATTTTTCCACCTTATTTTGTCAACGTCTTCTTGAGCTCTTTGGTTTCCTCCATCCTGAGTACAGGATCAGATCAGAGTTTATTTTGTACCTCTGTGAATTGCATGTCTTGCATGACTTGTCCTGTGGCTGTGCAGTGTTGTGTGTATAACTGTTGCATGCCCTTCTCCAAGCAGCTTGTGTCTAACCATTGCTGAGCATGTCTCTGTTGCTAGATCATGTCTTTTGCAGTATTTCACCATTCATTTTGTGGACTTTAAGATGTTCTAGTTTGCAGGAAAGCCAGAAATCTTTAGCCCAGGCTAACAGCATACAGCCATTTGATTGTAACTTACTAAGTCCAAAAATGAGATCATATAACAAGGGTGTAGGGATATTCATTGACTTTTGATGTACATTTTTTAAAGAATTTTTCATCTTAATTTTTATGTAGGACTAGGAGGCGGAAACGTGTATATAAAGTGACCTCAATCATAATGATTTCTTTTTTTTTGAACGATTTCTTTTTTTTTTTCCGATGTACAGAAATGAGAAAAGCTGATGGCAAAAGCTTTAAAATTTCCAATGTTTCTGAATGCTACTTTGCTTCTTCTTAAGAAACTTTATTTTTTGCTTTTAATGTTGTAGGCAGAAGGTCTGACATAAAAACCAGGTGGAAACTGTTCGCTCAGAAACAATTGATTAGATGAATGAACAAAATTACTACATTTTGAATTGACTATACAGTTGCAGTTTTGACTCAATTACAAAAAAAGATACTAACAATGTATAGATTCTTGAATGTTCTTAACGTTTTTCTCTTCAGTATTGCTAAATCGAAATCATTTTTCATCAAAAGCCTCTAAGATGTTTTTTGTTTTGTCTTCCATGTAGAAGGCGCAACGCCTGCCGTAGAAACAATGTGGAAACTGTTCGCTTAGAAATGATTGATTTGCAGAATCAAGAATTACTAGTTTGACACTAGTAGCCGTTTTGACACAAATTACAAGAAAATATAATAATTATTATTGCAATAAACTTAACATTTTTCTATGCAAGTTGCTACATGTAAGTCTTTATCTTTGCATCCTTTTAAGGATTTTTTGTCTTCCATGTAGGAGGCGTAAAGTCTGCCGTAGAAACGATGTGGAAACGGTTCGTTTAGAGACGATAGAGGAGGTAACTCTCCCCTCCCACTACGACCCCCGCGAAAGGCTCCTGTCCGACAACCCCGCAGAAGAAATGGAAGTGGAAGACGAGGGAGGAACGATTTCCGGCGCATCCCTCCGTGGAACGCTGACCTTTGACATGGACCTGCCTGTTGTACAGCATGAAGAGGTGGCGGTGGAGTTGTGACGTTGTCATGACAACCTGGTCACTTTGAATTTGGAGTTGTGACGTTGTGACTTCAGACGTAACACTGGTTAAAACTTTAAATTTGGAATTTCATTTTCTGACTTTTATAAGATAAGTACATGGTATAGATGAGAAGCCCCACAATTTACGTTCACTTTTATTAGTAGTCTTTCAAGGGCATGATTAAGAAACCCAGCATTTTATCATTTGATGGTCTAAAATGCTAATTGTGAGGCATTACCTAAGGAAGCCTCTACATTTTAAGTTTAAGTGGATATTTCACAATGTCCATCTTGTTTCTCTAATTGTATTATTTACTTACTTTATTTTACATGTAGCTATCACATGATGATACAATCACTGTGATATTTTGCTATAATTAGATTCAGAATTTGCGGTGTTTTCCAAATTCAAAGTTTCAAGTGTTGCTTACAGGAAGCATAATTGTGAAAAAATAATTGTCAACACAAGAAAGTGTTTGTATGGAAATCAACATGTATATTGTACAAAGTATGTAAGAAGGGTGGATTTGAAAGGTACATGTACATCTATGGGAAGAATTTTCAGATCTCGAAGCAGATTTTGGATCTTACATAATTAATTAACCTTATTGCAGCATCTTTTAACTACCTCTTTTCACCATACAGCACTGCCTGAAATGATGTACATATTTTCAATCTTGAGTTTTTAATGTTGATTTTGTCCAGAATAATTTTTAGAGCACTTTTAGTCTGCATAATACATTTGTAGAGATCATACAATGCTGTAGATTTGTTGTGTTTTTTCTTGAAAATTTCTTAAACCATAACTTATTTACTACATTTATCAAAATTTTGTCTTTGGGAAATGGTGCAGGTACAGGTAAAAATGTACATGTACTTTTCTGGGACTTGATCTATTGGGGAAAATGTGTTGCCACATATAGGGTACCTGACAAGTGACACTGCTTAAGCCTAGGAAAAGTAATGCTGTGTTTCTAATTACAGTCCTTGAAAAATTTGGGTCAGCGGGTAGGGATTTTGTATCTTTTTTTTCTTAGATTCTTCTTAGATTTGGGGCATTAACATAACAGGTTGGTGGGTTAGTTTAAAGTAGAGTGGATTCATTCCTCAAGCTAACCGACATCTTTCACGCTGAGTCGTCCCTCAGAAAGACACATGGAGTTGCATAGTTCCTGTTTAGAACTTTTATTCAGGGTGGTGGGTTAGTTTATAGCACTTTTTCTGTGATTGCATCAGAAATTGGGAAAACATGTTTGAAAACAATTCTACAACATAATTTTTATCATTCAAATCATGTCAAATAGAAATTTGTATGTCTTTTATGCCAGTGTTTGACCACCCAAAAAGGGTAAAGTTGGCAGGTTTTTAGTAGGGTCAGTTTTGGTGACTGGGAACACAGCATTTCTTTCCTAGGCCTAAGGTGATCTGTATCTGTACATGCATGTATATTGCATGCGTCTGTGAAAGACTGGACATTATAATAACATAATGTGTTACAAGAGAAACCGAGATTTCAAGCTGGCTTGAATTGGGAGAATCATGAAGAGACCATGAGTCAAAAAAATGTAACGGTAAACTGAAGATGTGAAGAAATAGAGCCTTCTGTGCATGATCACAAAATCTGTCACTTTCAATGCAAGTATCAATACTGTATTTTTTTGCCATTCATACGTGGAGAATCATATCAACATACTCAATCCTACATTCCAACCAATGCAACGTCAACCAGTTCCGCTGAAGTATATGCAAGTTGTTTTCTGTTGTTTCTGCAAAAGTCTGGAACGGTTAAAAGACAGTAGTACATAAGTCAGGTCAGGGAGGTTCAAAGTATGGCCTAAGGCCACACCAATTCAATTTATTAGTTCTCGGGTTTCAAAATAATCCTGAAGAGACCTAGGAATATCAACATGAAAACTGAGTCTGAGGGAAAAGTGTACCAAACATGTGGTGCACAAAGTTTTAGAGACTGAATTAAGTCAGATAACGTTACATGTTTTCTTTCTAGCACTCTCTTTTCATCTTCATAATTTTTGCTAAAAAGTGTCTGAGAACCAAGAAAATGAATTGATGTGGCCTAACGTACAATATCATGTAGATAAGGAAAAGACGATGTGTATTGAAAACTGAGACATGCGATTGGGGTTTGCCCGTATTCCCTCCACTGCCCCCCTCCCCCATGTGTGTGTGATGTTGTAAATAAGGGAATACCATGGAGAGTACTGACTGGGATATGGCAGCTACACCTCCAATATGATTACATAGATAAGGGCCACACCAATACCATCTTATGGATGACATCTTTCAGGAATCTCTCTTAAGAATGGAACAATGACTAAAGGTAAAGCGGTGGAGCCTCAGACTGAGGACCAAGCATGCATGAAGAATGGTGGAAAATCAGATACATCTTTTCATCTTGCTGATAACCATCATACTGTAACACCAGCATTCTGATTTTTGAATCTAGGGTTTTATACTGACATTTTTTTCTAGTCTCTTTAGAATGTAGTTTTAGGTAGGATGTGAAGATTTTATAAGCCTGTCATATCTCTATCACATATCATTGCCCACCTTCTAAAAGGAAGAATTTAAGGTCTTCATTGAAAAGTTTAACTATTTTCCAAAAGAACAGTCCAAAATCCATGTGTACACAGATGTCATCCATAAGATAAAGTTGGTGTGCCCTCAGATGTCTTTCTCTGGGTCCATACAGGGGCTGTTCCACTTGATAAGCTCGCTTGTACAGACTAAAGCTCCTCTGTCCCTGGCTGTGTCGTGGAATGTCCGCTTATGCCTTAGTTTTTATTTTCACTGCATAAATGTAACAGGAACAGTAGAACACCGGTGGCTAAAGATTTTGAAAGTAATCTACATTCCAAGGACAAGTCCCACATTTACTTTTGGTGTGTCAATAAAGATTACATTACATTGTACTTAAATTTGCTACTGGTTGTTCTAGGAAGTTTTGCACATTACTGCTGTTTGGAAGTAAGCTTTCTTTCGCTTTACATGTATTTCCAACAAAACAAAATTGTTATGCAATATGGATAAATAATTAGTTCAGTCCATGAGTACAAGAAAGTTCACCCCGTGATTGAAAATGGTACATTCCACAACAGGTCCGCCATGATGAGATTTAGGATGTACCACTTTAAACGAGGGGTGTCTCTTTTCCACAGCAGGGAGATTGGAGCTTGTTAAAAGCTTGTGTAGCTCTGTTGTTCCGTGGCCTTGTTGTTGTGATCGTGCATGACAGCGTGTGTGTGTCAGGCTCGAAATACTTTTTTTTCCGAAACCTGCAATATTGCAATTTGGAAAAAACATTATGACCATGCTGGTGTTCCTGTACTTCTCTCGCCTTCTTAGGAACTTTGTAACTATTGATAATGTTGAAGTTGAACTGTTATTTCCAACACAGTAATTGGACTTACCCAAATTTTCAACTTTCCAACTCAAGGAATGAGCAATCCACCGCTTTTGTGATGTCAAATTTTTGTGTTGGAAATTACGATTCAACATTGCTTCGAATGATTTCTGCCAACATAGATTAACTTTCAAGCTATTTATAAATGTACTTCATATCAGTTGAATGACTGATTTTTCTAAAGCTACATGTGTAGTATCTCTAGCACATGTGGTTTTGTGGGACACTACAATAAAATTTGTGCAGCGCAGTCACTTGCAAGCTACTAGCAGTTTAAGTTTTGATATGCTGCTACTAGGCTGAAATGTGATTCATAATATGGGTCCTGACTTCTTCACCTGAAAGATACCAAGTTGTTTACTTCTTTAATATCTGAAATCACAAATTTTCCTCTGCATATTGCAGGTTTGTGGAGAGCATTTCGAGCCCGAGTATGTCTACAAGAAAGACAAGCGATACTTAAGCCGTCGTTTTTCCATTGGTTTGATACCGTGGTGGTTTTGTATACAACTCTTTTGATGCAACGTCGATGGTCAAAATGCATCAAGACAGAAGGGTTAAGAACTGTAATATATACATTTTGTACATAGGTCTTCCATATTGGAACAGAAGCAAATGATAAGTTGTGTTGGTTGGCTGATTTTGTATCCCACAGTAGACAGGCCAAGTCATATGTATGCTGTAAAAAAGTGTTGTGCTTACCAAAAAGGTAAAATGTTGAGGGAAAGCTATCAGGAATATTAAAGCATTTTAGAGGAATTATTGTTAAATGAAACATGCTGTGTTACTTTTCTCTTCTGGGATCTCTGAAGGGAAACAACTGGACATGTTAGCATTTCCAAAACCATGTAGTCCTTTTTTTAGAAAGACAAGTTAATCAGTGTCACATATAGGAGATATACTTTTCAGTGTGTCAGAACTGACAGTTGACAAGGGCCTACAATCATCATTTTCTGTTACAAGACAGCAGAATTTTGTACCACACATCCACAACTGTCCCAATTGGCCAACAATGCCCCCATTTTACTGTAGCAAAGCTGTTGTGCAGTGAAGGTGACCAGACCACTATTTCTCTGTTTCTGTTTCACGCCCCTTTGATAAATTGTTCTATTGGCATGATTCGCCTCCGCTAATATGTCTAGTCGCTAGTCGGCGCTTTTGACACGTCGGTGAATGGTGATTTTTTTTCCCTCCACATGCGACAATGTCAAAATAACGCTTCATGAGCATTGTATGGACCTTTACTGGTTTTTTTTGTATGACATTGTTCTATGCCGAATGTGACCAGGCCACTATTTCTCTGTTCTTTTTCACAACCCCCTTTAATACACGTGTCTGTGGGATGCACAGCTGCCGGCCCTACTTTTGTGTGCTCCTATTTCTCAGCGTTGCATGTGAATGTGCAAACAAGAGGTGCAGACCGACCTTTCCAATAAAAACCTCAACACTTGTTTTTGCTGTCGTCTCTCTTCTTGTCTCTGCCTTAGTCATTACTGAGTCAGAAAATATACTTAGCGGTAGAGTTTGTTAAGTCAACATGCCCAGTAGGTGCATCAAGGATCTTAAGTTACATGAAAGCCATATCTTTGTAAGCTGCAAATTGGACAATGTAAATGTATACTCTTCAAACCTTTTCCCGCCCTCTACAACTGCGTTGTTGTTTACGCAAATAATGTTTTTTCTTGCCCAAATCCTTGTTTTTGTTTAGCCCAATCTTTCTGTTATATGACTGAATGCGTGTTCTGAATATTCGTGAAATGCAAGGCCATCGCTTAGTGTATGTTCGGGTCTCGCCACATGTCAATGAGGACGCCTGGCAGAAAATGTGATTATTGCAGCTAATTTCCATGATCCTGCTGCAATCAAATTTCAAGCCACTAGTCGACGCTTTTGTCACATCGGTGAATGGAGACCTTCCTTCATATGTGCAACAATGTTTCGGTAAAAGTAACTCATCACGAGCGACGTATGGACATGTATCAACTGCTGAATTTTCAACTTCTGCTGGAATTAACAAGAAGAGTCAGAAAGACAGTGGACACAGTACAGAAGTCTACAATGATAGCTTTAATCATCGATTTTTCAGCCAGTCTATCATTGATTTTTCAGCCAGTCTATCCCCTTATTTTTAACCCTCAAGTTGTTTTGAATAACCTGTGACATTGTGAAAGTTGATACTAGTCCATACATGGTGACATGTCAAGGTAAAAAAAGCCCCATGCAAATTAAGATCTATTGTAAAATGCTTTGATTCAATGGGACAAATCCCTATGATTTTGTTGGGAAGCAAACTAACAAAGAGTTTATGTTTGGGAACACATTATATCAGACTAGCTGAAAGTGTGCCCATAGTTGAGAAAAGATTTCTGAGCAAGCTGCCAACATACCAGACATGCCAAATTTTTTGCTATACAGCAATTGGCAACTATACATTTCTTTACATAGCAAGTTAACCATGCATGGTTGTTTTCAAATGGCACGGCTAGCAAATACTAAGCACCCTTCTTCATGATCACAAATTGAAATATATTTCCGGGCTTTCAAAAAACAACAATTCTCTGTCCCTTTTCATGGTTATCAATCATTATGTACAGCATTACACACTTCTAATCAAAACAACAGGGATCAAATTGCACCAAGTTGATATGTGAGAATCAGTTTTAAGTTTTAACATGATGGAATATTACATATTCATTGATCGTGGCATGTAACGTTAACATCATTTTTGTAAATATAAGAACGTGTACAGAAATTTTTTTAAAGTGTTCAAGTATCTACAGCAGTTGCTTATGGTTGTGCCTCTCTGCAATTTGACAACACAAATACATTGTCGTATAGGCTTTTACATTAACAATGTTTCATACTCTTTCGCACTAACAAATATTTTTGAGCTTGCATAATGATCTTTAAATATCACAGCTTTTTTAACAAATCAATGTAAAAGAAAACTGAACAAATTGTAGTATAGTGTTACAGTAGTATATCTGACAGTAGAGGTACAGTCTACCTATGCATGTGCATACAGCTAAATGTTGCAGCTTGGCACTGTAATACTCTGTATTGCATAAATTGGCTTGGAATTCTCACAGTAGAATTAAGGGGGTATATCTCTGTTGTTCTGTTACTGAATTATGTATGCATCCTCTTCTTATGACTTGTCTGCATTTCTGTTCTATTTTCCCATTCTTTTTAAAGACACGTTGGACAATTTGTTCAAACAACTTGAAAGGGAATGCTTGCAAAGTTATTTTTTATCATTTCAACACAGTTCATTGGAACTTGACATATGATTGTACACTATACCACACATGGTCATGATGTTTCTATGTACTAAATGTCGGTAATAAATAGGTCACAATATGTCTTTATGAGTGGAATTAGGACTGTGTACCTAAAAACATTTTCAAGTACAGGTACAGGTTAAGAAGTTTAGGTCCATGCCCTGTACCTAAACATGTTTTGGCCAATTAGTTGTAAATCATATGGTATGGCCAAGTGTCTTTTGCATTTACATGATTTTAACATGTCTCAAAGCGACCTGTACTTGAACAAATTTACAGGTACAGCTACAGTGTGGTTCACAGCCCTAAGTGGAATAAGTCTTATGCCATATCTTAAATACCCCTCCTAAATGTCACTCTGAGTCTGGAAGATGAAAACTTGACCTCTGGAGTTGTGGAAGACCAGCTTTCGTCACAACTCGCCGTCGTGATCGTGATTATGTCTTTGAGAACCTGGAGATGAAATAAAGGAAAGAAAGAAACTAATGAATGAAAAATATTTATCACAGCCAGGTTTATACTCTAACAAGCTAAGTATACAGGCCATGGTAATAAAGCAGAAGTTACAGTTATATAAGAATGTGGTATCTTACTACATGTACAATGACAGCTAGTAGACTTACAGTTCTGCAAAAGGCAAGACACCATAAGATAGCCCTACCGGTCGAAGGTCATCTGTCACCTGCACCGCGCCAATCGCGACACTCAAACCAAAATTCATATAAGAGTCTACAATTCCACAAAGACTGCTACAGATATTCTTACTACCCTCGTACTGTGAGGGACTGGAATTTACTGCCACAAGAGGTCACGGAGACAACTGACCCTCCCAAGTTCAAGTTCAAGTTCAAGATGACTTAATAAGTATACTGGTATGCGTAGGTTTAGCTTTCTTCTCGCTTCTCAAGACAGCTGTAAATGTACAGACAGATGGACGTTTATCTAGTATTTTCATTCTGCATCTTAAATCGCTGAAGAAAGATGCTGGGCGCCAATACAAAAAGTTACATTTTTGTATCTTACATCACGGAAAATGGGTGCCAGATGGCATCCAAAACATTCAGTAAATTACAAGAAAACTCCAGTGTATAGATTGAACAAAAATATCATAACATGGGTAAATGTTTAGATTATGCCATAACGGAATTATAAATGTACCTTCTGACTGTAATGTTTCCTCCTCAGGTTGTGTAGACGCTGATGTTTCCCCGTTTGTTAATCTCTGTTGCAGAGTTTTTATCTCGTTGTCGTAGTCTGTCCACTCGGGAACTATTCTCACTGCTGCCTCCAGCTTTGGCTCTTTTGTCAGGGGGTTATTGCACTGGGAAAATAATACAAGGAAAAATACTCAAGTTGCATGTTAACATCTCAGGTTGATTTCAGTCAGCAAAAGATCTTAAATTGAAAAATTGAAGCAATTTTGATTCCAAATATTCCTACAATCATAACGGCTATGGCAGAAATGAAGGTCCCTTGATATAGACAGCATTCTCTTTCAATTGTCTTATGTTGACCGAGTTTCTGACATGGCACTGTAGAAAATTGAAACTGAAATACTATGCTTTAATGATGTACGATGCTATCAATGTTTAAAAACACTGCTTTTGAATTTTGATATCAGACCTAGATTTGTAGCTGTGGTCTTTCAAATATGCTAAACAACATATTACTAATTAACCTTTAAGCATGAAAGCAACACATTCATGTAGAATTAATGTGTTGTTTCTCACCAGATCGATAGTTTTTGCGGTTCTTTTGGAGGCGTCGTCACACCAGGTCTCGCACCACAGCCACTCCTGGGGCAGGGACTTGATGGCCACCTGGTGGATCATGTTATTTGGCAGGTCCTGGAAGGGGAGAAAAAAAATTGTGAAAATGTGTCTATATGTACCCTATGTACAGTGTATACAGATTCAATGTATCAACGAAATTCTATGTCATACCTAGACAAAGGTTAAGGCACAGAGTGATAAGATACACAACACAAAAGATACTCAAGCAACTGGATGATTTTGGTACCAGCTCATCCAGTTGCTTGAATAACTTTTGCATTGCGTATCAATGAAATTCCTCCAACTACTCTGCCAATACCAGTTAACAATTGTATATTTCGGATATGGGAGATTCTTTGTACACAAACAGGTATTGATCTCACCTGCTAACGTTTCGGTGTCTATCAGACACCTTCTTCAGAGCTTCTGACTGGAGCACTGCTTCTCACCGCTATAAGTAGCCGATGTAGGTGGCGCTTTTGCGGTGAGAACACTGTCCCAAATATGGCTAAGTTTGTATCCCACCGGTGATGAACCGAGACGAGGGGGGATACAAACTTAGCCATATTTGGGACAGTGTTCTCACCGCAAAATCGCCACCTACATCGGCTACTTACAATGTATAGCGGTGAGAAGCAGTACTCCAGTCAGAAGCTCTGAAGAAGGTGTCTGATAGACACCGAAACGTTAGCAGGTGAGATCAATACCTGGTTGTGTACAAAGAATCTCCCATATCCTATTTTCTACCAACCTGATGAAATTATTTTCGGAATTGTATATTTCGTTCTCAATTCTATGTATAGTCACTTGATGAAAGCTGAACAGACTGTGACTTCTATATGACACAGATACAAGTGCTAGCCTTGCCCTTTATGACATTTATATGTAGAAATTTGATGTATATATGGATACATGTTTCTGTATAAAAAAAACTAAAACCTCCTTACTTGATCCAGGTTGGAGAGACTGTTGGGATCCTGGCTCAGACCCTGGTACTGTCCGCGGAGTCGATCTCCGGCTGCGATGCGGCGGAACTTCTTCAGATCCACGACATACAGCGCGCTGATGTGGTACTTCCGCCCGCCAAGGTGGCTCGCCCAGTAACCTGACTTCCAGAACCTGGGGGGATTATTGTTGATTATTTTGATAGATATTTCATCACTTATTTCATCACACATTTCATTCTACAGTAAAAGAAATTGTTAGAATTTGAACTACATACTTAACTTAACAATGAAAATAGATCTACTGTGATGGATGGAAACATTTAAAAAAAAATGAAATTGGTAAAACTTTAAGTCTGGTAACAGAACCTAAAGGTATGCAGATTGTGAACCTTGTTTCTCTCTCCATCTGGCAAAACTAGCTGCCTGATTTACTTTTATGTAGGAATGTCATTGTACTGCTCATATAAAAGTATCTGTGTGTGTGTGTGTGTGTGTGTGTGTGTGTGTGTGTGTGAGAGAGAGAGAGAAGAAATATTGACATATTTGAAATCATGAGAGCCTTGTGTCACAAAATTAATTTCTGTTGCCCAAATTGTGAAATAAAAGACCCTCCCTACTTAACAGTGTATCCACTTTTCTGACTGACTAATCTTTCTTTGCAACTAGAAGATAGCAATGACTCAACTGTGAATGCAGCTCATCATATAGACATGATATTTTTCCCACCTGAATCCGTTCATCTCCCTCCTGCTGTCACAGAAGGGCGTGTAACCATAGGGAGCCCCGCCAAGGTCAAGGTCACGCAGCTCCTTGATGTCTGTACGAACAATCTGAGGGAGGAAATGATGTAAGTGTTAGAAGTGTGTAGGTCTTATTCATGAAGGAGGTTAAGGCAAAAGAATTGGTGGTAAATTTGGTTACTGTGCAGTTTTTTAGTAGCAAGCGATTTTTTTTACCCAGCGGTCACTACGAGGCTGGTACTCAGGCTAGTTTTTTAGCTCCATAATGTCTATACAAACAATCTAGTTCATAGAAAGAAAAATAGGAATGCGTGAAAAATGGGCAAGTTTTTCCTTTAAAAGAAAAATGAAAAATCAGAGCACATTTTGTGAGTTGGAAAGCAAGTATGCTTTTATTCTTGTGAAAAAAATTAGTTTTCATTGCTTTACTACAGAGATAGATCTAGTATTCAATGTTGAAAATGGCAAATATTTTTGCAATGCCCGACATCATCAGTGCCCAACATAGCACAAAAGAAATAGATGCAAACTGTTAAACTAAACTAGAAAATAAAGCCCCTAACACCAAAATTAGCTATCACAGCAATACATCTATCATTTGTCTATTTGAGAGAAAGACTGCAAAATTTTGTCTAAAAACATCAAACAACATAAAAGTAAGAAACTTCACCTGATCTGCATCCACGAATATGATTTTCTTGACGCTGAGCGGGAACAGCACGTCCAGGAAGAGGATCTTGTAGCCCCAGATGATGCGCTGTTTCTCCGTCTGCTGGTGCAGCCAACGTGGCCACTTGTACTGGACTAGCTCGTAATCGAAACCGTATTCTTTGGCCATGTGGGGCAGGAAGTCCTGAAGTGAAGAATTACATAGAAATACGGAGGAATAAGTATCTGTACCTGTACCTATTTAGCTGGTATAACTGCCCTTCGGTGTCACACACCAGCTTTCCAGGCACGCAGTGCGGCAGCAGCTGGTTATAATCTACGCTGAATGACCTTTCAGACGTAACCTTTGCACATCTAGCTGCAAGCATTGTTTAAAGCTATCAAGTATGAAGCAACTAAGGATACTCCAAAATCTGAATTACACAATATTGACAAACATGCTGTGTGATTGCTGACCTTGACTGCAGGAGAGAGGTAGTTCTTCAGGAACCAGAACTTGACAGGAGTCTTGGTGTGTTTCAGAACACTCAGCATCATGATCCTGGGGAAATCACAACATTAGTCAACAACCATATGCAATTCAGCACCAAGGACAGGAATAATAGTGAGAGGCAGTTAACTTTCTCCCTGCTGAAGTAACCTTTAGCCACAAAATATGTGTCTACTTTTCCTAAACTGTCACATAACAATCTTGAGTCCCCGGGACTTAAGTTAAAATTGATATTTTAAGTGTCCCAGGTTTTGTTTGTCACTGGACTGTGTATTCAGCACCAAGGACAGGGATCATGAAGAGAAGAAGTAGGAAAAAAGGGTCCGCTTTGGTGTTACTGTCATATAGAAATCTAGTCAGTTTCTAGGTATGAAGGTAAGAATGTTCTAACACAGGACTGTGCATTCAGGACCAAGGACAGGAATCACAGTGAAAAAGAATAAAAAGAAAAGTGTCCATTTTGGTTGCACTATCAAAAATGACTCTAGTCTAGAAGACTTGTTTTAACATTCAAGTCTTTTCTTGTCAATGGACTGTGCATTTAGCACCATGGACAGTTATCATAGTGAGAAGAAACAAACATTGTCTTCTTTTTTTTATCTATCAGAAAGGAATGTAAAGTCTCTTAGTACATGTAGAAGTTGATATTGTTGTTGCAATACCAACCAATTTTATATACTGGTCAGTGGAAAGTGCATCCAGCACCAAGGACAGAGGAGGAAGGAGAAAGGGAAAGTCGTTTCCTCACCTGAGCAGCCTCTCATACAGGTGACCTGAGGCGACAGAGAAGATGTTGATGACGTCCTCCTCATCCGTATCATCACCTGACTTCTTACCTCCGCCCGTGAAGCTGCAGAAAAGAACAAGATGATTACACTGGAATAATAGATTGCTAAATGTAAGTTTGAGTTGAGAAACAAACAGCAACCGTACAAGTGCAATTTTTTTGAAGGCAATTTTAATGGTCAGGTAATGCTGCCTTTAGTGATTAAAACTGAAAAATGTTTCTATGGAAAGGATCTGATAGATATAATGCATGATAAGAAATACTGGAGGACAAACTTTGTTGTAGCTTTAACTCTGTAAAGGTATGATAATAGATAATATTGAGGTTGCATATTGGCTATGGATGGCACAATCAGCACCAAGGAAAAATGCATTGAAGTATTCTATCAAACAATGTCCATGAGGTTCACAATGGACATCTATACAGAAATTAATACTATACAATGGGCCATCTTTTGATGAAGAAGATGTTACTTAACAAGAGACAACTGTACCTGGAAATAGAGTCCCAGATGCCTCCTCCCCCGCTCTCCCCTTCATCAGACAGAAGATCCTCCTGTAGTTTGTCCGGTCTCTTGTTCACCTGTAGACAGGAAAAAGGATTGTTTCCTTACACATGAAAGCTGGCTTTGTTACCAAGAAAATCTATCTGCTTAAGTGTCTAATTACATTCTAAAAATGAAAAATCATCTCATCAAGTTGTATTCACGCTTTTATACAATTATTTTCAAATGAGGAAAATCTTCAGTTTTGAAAAGAGTTCATCTTACTTCACTATTCTTCTAAATTAGTAGATTGTTGGGGCACCATAGACGATCTGAAAACCTGTTCTCTGCAATATTCTTGGTCTTTAGCCCTTCTTAAAAGATTTCTGTTTTGCAAAGTGTAAAGCCAGTCCATTCTCAGATTTAACAACAATCCTTTCCACCATCTTGTCACTCCATACACTATAAGGTCTCTCAATCAATTTACAATTCAATGTAGCTCTTACATATCAACAATCTGGCCTATCATTCTTTAAAGATCTTTTATTGGCATTGTTTCCTCAAACTAAGTGTCCTATAAGTGAAACCTTATGATAGTTTCAAATTTGAAAAACACAATATGTGATGATAATTACAACCAATGAAACATTCAGCTAACCTTGATCTTGATGATCTTGCTCTTGAAGCTGTCCATGATGATCGTGACGTCGTCTGACCCAGCCGGCGTGTCCGTGCCGTCGTGGTTCGTGATCTGGTAGATCTCCTCAGACCGTCCCGCCCTCATGCGCAGCAGCCAGGCACCTGGGTTTGCCTTCAGTTGGAAATATCCCTGAAGAAACACAAGAAATGTAATTTTTGGGCAGGCAATGTTAACATTTTTCTTGGTCAATCTGGACAATCTAAAAGACAACATCAGAAGATCTATGATAATCAAATCATTCGCAGTAGCCAGGCTCTAGGATTTGCTTTCAGTTGAAAATATCCCTGAAGAAACAACAGCAATCTCAAGATTGGACTAGCTGAACACTTCAAAAGATAACATCTGAAGATGTATCAAAAGATTTTGCAGTAGCCAGGCACCAGGCTTCGCCTTCAGTTGGAAATAACCCTGAAGGGAAACAAGCAATGTATATCTTTCTTGCCAAGCTGGACATCAGAAGATTCCTGAGATATTATTCTACAGACAAAATTCCAGAGAATTTTTTGCTTTCCCAGAAAAGTCTTCTCAGATTCTCTAGTTGTACACCACATTTGAGACCAAGTTTCTCCATGACTGAAGATTCTCTACGCTACTGTACTTAAAAGATCGAAGGAAAGAAATGGACACTATATCAAACATAAGGAAAGAAAGAAGGAAAGAAACCTACGAGGTTAGCCATGACGATGGTGTCCACCATGACCGGAGTGTTGTGGGTTCCAAGTGTGAACTGTAGGCCTCGCGGGGGCTGGCCGGACATCGCATCATAGCAGTGACCTGAGAATACATAATTATGAAAAAGTTAATGGCAAAGGTTTTGTTAAGAGAAGAATAGGGGTGTTGTGCCCTCATTTGGGAAAGGCATTTTACACGACCTTCCCTGACAGTGGAGTGACCCCCACTGAGCCACTCAGGCTAATCTGTCAACATGTGTGCCAAAAACACACTACGGATTTGTTGCACCAATGTGCCAACATCTGCACATTGACATCCACCAAGAACCGTTAAATTGTTTGTTTTTTGTGCCCATGTGCCCCTTTACCCAGGGAAGCCGATTTTCTGACAAGAAAAACATTCTGATTGACCAGGGATGCTACTACAATGTAGATCACATGTGGCCACAGTCTTCAACTGTGACCTGTCTGACAGTAATTCCCCCCTCCCCAAGAAGCATTTAGAATTGTACCTTATTTGAACTTAAAATTCTCTTACTAATATTCCACACATTGTGTAATGAAGAAAAATCCTATCACAATTCCTCCATGTGACTTTTTTTCAAGACCTTGAAATATATTGGGATTCCATACAAAAAGTGACAAGAGATTGTTATATTGAATCTGACCCTCATGACCTCAATGAAAAGCGGCCTGCGTGCCAATTTGAGCTTATCATGAATAAACAAAGGTTCAAACAAACAAACAATTTTTTCTGACCTTCCAACAGCAGATACTCCAGTTCATACTCTGCATTGATGGTTGTGCCGGGCACCACGTCCTCTAACCGGATGTTGTCGAGATCGTACGGCGTGCGGACCGACTCGATCAGCCAGCTCTCCGGAGGCTTCATGTTCAAGGTGAAGAGTGTGCTGTCTGGCATGTCCACGAACTTGGCACTGGGGCCCGGGCTGAAACTGGAGGGAAAATTTATACTGTAAAATTTTGAAATGTATGCAGTGTTTTCGGCTTATTCTTGCAGTCTTTGCCCTCCACTGTAAAATCATGACACAAAATATGTATTTCAATTGTATTACTGTACTATTGTAGAGAATTGTCTCAATCTTGAACTTAAACACTGCCAAAAGGGAGGGAGATGGAAAGAGATAAAGAGAGAGAGGGAAAGAGAGAGAGAGAGAGAGAGAGAGAGAGAGGGGGAAAGAGAGAGAGGGGGAAAGAGAGAGGGGAGGGAGAGAGGAGGGAGATACATTTTTAGCACACTAAAGTAGCTGTTTGGCACCCCATTTTCCATTGATTACAGAGTTAGGCAGCAGGGAGAAAGTTATGAGAGATGAATGGGACAGGAGAGAGAGAGAGATAGAGAGAGATAGAGAGATAGATAGATAGAGAGAGAGAGAGAGAGAGAGAGAGAGAGAGAGAGGGTTCCTCACCTTGTGTTCACCATGAAGCCCACCTCTGCCTCCAGCACATATCTGTAGAAGCTCTTTAGCGGCATTTCCGATAGTTTTTCCCGAGAGTTCATGAACACCTTCAGGTTGGCATTCACTGCCTGCTGCAGAACCTAAGGAACAAAATACCACAAATTTGTACATTGCATTTGGCCAGTAGTAAACATTTAAGTTTAACCATAGCCTATCATTATCAGATTCAAAAACTCTAATCATATCTTAGTATGGATATCCAGAACAATGAAGAGGTGCTACACATTGTACAAGCAGTCATGAAGGTTAGGTCTGTTAACCAAGAATCAAGGTATTTGAAAATTTATGATTCCAAAAAAATATTGTAGACCAGAACTTGATGTCCTCGCTGTTAGCCATGTACATTTTTGTACATATGTAGGTATGCAGGACTGCATCACAAAACAAGTTGTTCAATGTACATAACCAGCTTCTGCTATGTATCTCTAATTATTTCAAACATACATGTACTTGGCTCATACCATCTGACCATTTTGCTAAACATTATGACTTACCATGAGGATGGGAGCCAGTCTCTGAGCGTCCCTTGTTGTCGGGTCCACCACTGCCAGGATGTCAAACGCTGCCTCGTTGGGGTCGCCGGGGATCTTCACAGCACTGAAAATCAAACAAAGAAAATGATATTGATGTGGACATGAAAGAAAATGTCAGTATACTCCCATACAAAAGGTTGATGTATGGAAAACTTGGGTATAAAGCTTTTAATCGTTAGACTAATAAAGTTTTTCCAAGTGTGTTTCCCTAAAAAAACTAGTTAGTCTACCGATGAAGATGAGTGCTATCACAATTATAGGACTCAAAAGTCAAAACTCTTTTAAGCAGGCTCGGGGGAAGAGGGCCAGTGTGGATTCCAGAGTTGTATTGATATACGGACCTTACAGAGGAAGAGGAAGGTTAGTCTGGAGCTTGGTTAATTGTAATAATTTAACTACATTTGTAAAGTATCTTTCTCCCAAAATATGATATATATTGTAAAGAATGGTGTGCCAATCTAGAGGGGAAGAGAGCCCCCTACCTGTGCTGGTCTGAACTGTAGGTGACCTCCCTTCTAGAGTCCGACCTCTGGTTGGCGATGAGAAGACCTGAAGCCTTCATGACAAGGTCGTTCAGACTGGGGAGGGGAGGGAACAAAATGTTAAAATGATACACATATAGGTACAAGGCATAACATGCTTTCCGTTCTGGAGCAGCTTTAAAGGGGCATATTGTGACATGAACATAAAACAAAATTCTTTGTTTATGATTATTTTTCTACATCATTAGTTGAATCTACCTTATTAAACTGCACAGCAATATTCATCACGTACGGATGCGACTTCGTAGTGTCGTGCGAACGTCTTGAAAAAAAATTATATACGCAATCCCCGCCGCCGCTTGAATTGACCGCCATCTTGTCCAACATTCCGACGAACCACAGAACACGCGATCGAACGCCCGACGTTCTGAAGTTTGTTTACTTGTGGTGATTTTCCTGTGACGCTCGAACTCCGACCATAACGGTCGATTCGGATTTTTCGTAGCGTTCTGCGCTGGCTTATTTGCATATTAACTTGCGGGACGCAAGTTAATGCGTAAATGAACCAGATTTTAAACGTTTTGCGTTTTTCGTCGTTTATCAATGGTGGAAATGTGACAAAATGACGGGAACATGTTGGAAATAAGTAACAAATAAGTTACAAATGTGAATCTTAGTGTAGATCTTTCAAATTCTTACTATTTGTAGTTTTTGCCCACCAGATTCTACAATATGCCCCTTTAAATTGTAATAAACTTTCAAGATACTTTTCTATATACGCTAGTGTCTTTCAAGTGTAGCAAAATGGTTCTGTGAATTTTAACTTGGACCAAGTAAACTACATTAACCAAGTAGCATCGTACACTACACTCACAAGTTATAAATATGACAGGTTTGGTGTTGATATAAGACAGATCACACAAAGACATAGTGGCAGGGACACAGTAATAAAGCAACTTTTCATATGTAATATACTTTCTGTCAAAGTCTTCTATCAATATCAAAACATCAGAACTTACCCATCGCCCTTCAGGTTAAGCTCCATGTCTTTTATCTGCAACGAAAGTACCCAAAACGGCATAAATATTTTTCTGAATCTACATCAAAACAACTCAGCATCTTGACAAGATTTGAAACTACAAGGATATCAAGACATAATAAAAAATATTCTGTCTTAAAAAATAACCTCATATTACCTTCTGAGCGACGTTGTCCGCTGCCAGACTCTTCACAAACTTCTCCAGCAGGCCAAAGTCATTGGGGTCAAAGGTCTCAGAAGGGTCCAGGGGACCAACAACCTGCAGGGACAAAATGTAACTCAGTTTTGTCTGCTGTGACCTGGATACAGCAACCACTAAAGAACTGAGGTAAAATAGTTGCTGAGGACAGGTGGTTGCTGAGCAGAGGGTGGGGTTATATGTACAGGTACAGGAAATGCAAAAATAGTAGTTTTCTACTGTATCACTTGAATCTATACATGAGAAGCTCTATGACTAGCAAAAAAATCTTAACACAATTTCTACAATACCATGCAACCAGTTTTTATTGTCAGTTTGGTTTTTATTGAGATGTACACAAGGTACAGTATTTGGGAGCACCGTTCAAATCTAAATCAAGATGCATTTATTTAACAACTAACAAACTCCAAGACGTTAATAATTTCAATAACTTTAAGAGCTTACCATTCCATTAGCCACTACAGCCCTCTGTCCAGGCCTCACTTTCAAAGTGTTCTTCACAAATGTCCACTGAGACGTCAGCAGGCCTGTCTGCTTCTTCTGGTCCTTCAAGGCTGCTTCAAACTTAGTTGTGTCCATACCCTGGGAGTAATACATGTATTATTACAAAGGATGGAATGAACATAAAACTTATTTGTACCAGACTTAGACCAAACACACTTGTTTTCTGGGTTACGATCGCTAGGGACTAGGAATCTTATACAATGTATGGAAGTGCTAGGAGAACAAAGCTAATTCATTTCATTACAGGAAGTTATCAGAACATGATCATAGATTTTCGCAGACAATATCATGAAAATTTAAAACTGTTTTTCCTTTTGCAGTAGACTAAAAAAATGGGCTCACTTCTCTATGTGTGGTAACTTCTCTATGTGTGGTAACTTGCACCCATCGTCTAAATGAAGAAGAAAAGACTATACTGACAGCTTTTCCCCAAGCTGATTTTCTTTTCCTTTCTTTCACCTAATAAAATCAGATTAAGCATCATCAAAAACTTTGGATGAAGTTTCCAATCTAACAGTACATGAAATCTATCATAGAGAAAACCTACATTGACATAGAGGTCTGCCAGCTTCCCCCCCTGCACCAGTGGTACGTTCTCCTCCTTGGCCAGTTTGGTGATGAAGTTCTTGGCCAAGGTCATGGTCTGAGTGTCGAGCGCAGCCTGCACAGCTCGGGCGAAGGTCTGGGACCCGTCCTGAGGGGCACTGGTCGGGTTGTGGAGCACACCGATTCTCACTGTGTTACTGGATTTCTGCAAGAAAGATGCATAATTTTGTTGATGGCTAATATAATGGTTTTCTGGTAAATAGCTGACTTAGATAATGATAAAATGAAAGATATCCTTGAAAAATGAAAAGAGAGGTATTTCTAAAACACTAAAGGCCATTTTTATAAAATATCAAAAATTTCAAATGTTTTGCTCCCAACGTTTGGAAGGAATGATTGACAAGAAATTCAATTAATTTCAAATATCCCAAACATACTTTTTCCATCCAACAAATAAAAATCCATCCAACAAGTATAAAACTATTAAACAGTGTCATTTATTTATAGGAAAGCTACACAAAAAAATTGAAAATCCTTCTATGCTATGCTTGATATATTCCAAAGTCAAATTCTTACTTCAAGTTGTTTCATGTAAGTCCGTCATAGTTTTGGGATTTTCCACAGTTTGCAACTTATGCCGTGCTGACGCCTTCTCACCTGATAATTGCATTATATGACGTCAGTGTTTCAAATTTTTCACTTGATAATTGAATTATATGACGTCAGTGCTCTAAAATTCAATCATCGGGTGAAAAATTCGAAACACTGACGTCATATGATTCAATTATCAGGTGAGAAGGCGTCAGCACGGCATAAGTTGCAAACTGTGGAAAATCCCAGAACTATGACGGACTTATGTGAAACAACTTGAAGTAAGAATTTGACTCTGGAATATATCAAGCATAGCCTAGAAGGATTTTCAATTTTTTGTGTAGCTTTCCTTTAAGCAGATTAAAAACCTCCTCGCTTTAAGTAACTAGATTTCAGAATCGTACTGAAACTAACTCTGTAATTTTGAAGAAAGTGGAAGATTTGCTAAAAATCCTACAAATATACAACACAAACTGCAAAGAAGTTTTCTTTACCATGTGTTTGATGGCATCATACAGGAGTTGTCTTCCTTCTGCGGCCTCCATGTCACAGACGACCCACATGGTCACAGCACGGGTCACAACCTCATCTGAAACAGATGGACACATTTTAGAGTAACGAAAATGCAAATGAAATTAATGCACTGCTAGTGTAACTATATGATGGGGGATGCATGTATGTTTATCTGCAACAAGAAGGCATTGTGTTAGTGTCCCAAATATGCAAAATCAATGACCCAAACCACCATGGTGACATACACATCTGCAAATAATGGGTATTATGTTAGTGTCCTAAATATGCAAATGACTCAAAACACCATCCACACTGATCTGCAAGAGATGGGCACCAGTTCTGTCACAACTATGCAAATGACCCACAGCAGTGGTAAGCAACCTTGTTTCCAGCCAAAAGACCATTGCAGAGTATAACTTATTACCATCCCATACTGTAGAGGCCTCTTCATCGGTTAGTGCAAAACTAGTGACAAGTCGTTTGAGTTTAGATAACCAGCCGCGAACACCACCCTGTGAAGCTGGTGTGTTACAACAAAGAGAAGTTAGACTGGCTCATTGACATAGAAAGTGCTGCATTTCATAATGTATAGTGAAAGTGCCAGAATCCATGGCAGAAGTTGTTTTCAATCAACACAAAATCAATATGTATAACATTTGAATTTCACAGTAGAACGCAACCTACAATTTGCAGCAAAATTTTTAAGGTTGCAGATATACAGACAGCTTGCAAATTTGCAGGCAAATTTTCAGGATGATTTTTACAATATGAATCACATATTGACAGTTATAGAAAAGAAATTGAGCCCTACAATACAAAAGAGAAACTTGTCTTCTAGTTCTAAAGCCAGTAGCAAGTATGATGAAGACATTACTGTATGATGAAGACATAAATTTTTAAGGTTGCAGATATACAAACAGCTTGCAAATTTGCAGGCAAATTTTCAGGATGATTTTTACAATATGAATCACATATTGACAGTTACAGAAAAGAAATTGAGCCCTACAGTACAAAAAAGAAACTTGTCTTCTAGTTTTCAAGCCAGTGGCAAGTATGATGAAGACATTACTGTAAAATAAATAGTATTTCCTACCTTTCTTAGTCAGGTACTTCATGCCGTTTGCCAGGGTGGCTGCCATCTGGTTAGAACTTAGTCTGGAGAAGGCTGCAGAGTCGGCAAGGGGAGCTTTGCCTGGGATATAGTGGCATGTATTATAGTTAAAACCGTCAAAGTGCTTTCTCTGCAGGAACAGACAATGGCTGAAGCATCATGTGGTAGGCAATGTAAAGATTTTTATATTCATGTGTGTCTAGGTGGAACAAGAAGAAGAGGTTTCTAGATCTTCACCAGGGCTGTCTCCAGGACCCGTCCTTCCGCCCCAGGACGGAAATCTGCTTGTTAGGACGGAAAAAATTCAACCCCTTCCGTCCCAAAAAATATCAATTTCATGGGACAAAACAGATGAAAATGTATTTTCTTAAAATGACAAATTCAATGATGGAAATTAAAAAATTGGCTCCCAAACAATGAGTGGGACGAAAAAATATATAAAGCTGGAGACTGCCTTGGTCTTCACTCATCCTAAATTAACATAATTTTTCTCAATCAACAATGACTGTGGTTGGAGCTCTTACACTCTTGAGCAAATCTAATCAGACTTAAAAGATTACAAAACAAAACAAACAAAACCAGAGTATGTCCTGGACAAAAGATACAAAACAGAATTTCTTCTGCAGTACCAATTGCATGGTTACACGCCAGTATTTGGAAACACAAACATGCACACAGACACATCAAGAATAATACCTCCATTTCTCATGGAGGCAAGAAGAGTCCCTACCAGGCTGAGTTGTGAGGTCGAGGGTTTTCTTCTTGGTGCTGAGCACCCTGGGGTTGAGGCGAGGCATGACGTTGGGCCGGTCCATCAGCCACTCCAGCAGGTTCATAGAGTTCGTCAGCTCACCCTGGGGAGGAAAAAATAACAACACTTTGTGTCTTTGATAGTAATATATAACAAAGATAGGCCATAGCATATTTTATACATTTCTATGAAAATATATCGCAATGGTCTATGGACAAATATCAAAGAATTGAAGCTAGTGCTTTTTTTCAATAGGCATTGGCATCACATCCACATTGGAATGGAGAGAGTAGGAGTAGTCTACTGCCTAACCCTGTAACCAATAAAAATTTAGTGCCAAAAGACTACTTCAGCAGGGAGAAGGTTAAGAGAAAGACAGAGAATCTTGTCACTCAAGCCAAGACAAACCACAACAGGCTATCTGCTTACCATGTACACAGCCCGCTGCAGTTCAGGAGTGATGCCCAGGATCTTACTGACCACCGACTCCTCAAAGTTATCTGGAGAAATCTGCAAAAAGTCAGTGTGAAACATTTAATCAGGTTCAAAGTAAAATGCAAATTCTGCTATTTGACATAGCACATCCTTGAAAGTGAAAAAAATTAACAAAAAAAGCTACATGTATCAAGGAAATGTAATGATAAAGGCCTGTCTTTTTATCATGGTAATAGATTTTGTGTCGTCATGCTTTGAGATATTCAAACAAACAGCTGTCAAAAGAAGTGTATTCTGACCTCCTCCTCTGTGAATGGGACCCCGTTCATCAGCACCTGCGGCAGCGGACCCAGTCCTGTTCTTTGGTAGAACTGTTTTCCTGCCTGTACAACAAACAAACAAACAAACAAACATTATTCAATGTGATCTGAAACACAAACCCATGAGATTTGTATTGATAAAACATGCATTGAATTCAAGTCAATATGACGATATATTTAGCTTTTTATCTCCATGAAAAAAGGCTTTTTCATGAGATACTGTTTTGCTTGCGTTTGGTGTCTGTGTGTATGTATGTGTCACCGGACGCTTAAAGTCGCCATAACTGTAGAACCTGTACATGGATTGAAATGATTTTTGGTATGTGGGTGGGTGTCAGGTGGAGGAAGGTCAAGGTCGATTTTGGGCTTCCTGGCATGTGTGACTGGAACTGCAATGGCGTACAGTCAAACCTGTGTTAGCGGTCACTTGGACATAGCGGTCACCTGGCCATAGTGGTCACTTTTTGTCGGTCCCTTGGATTTTTCCCATTGACATAAGCATTAAGAATTAGTCTATAGCGGTCACCTGTCCAATGTGGTCGCGGTCAGCCAATTTTCGGTCCGGCCGCAACGCCAACACTGCCGATAGCGGTCACTGCGCGTGGTCAGGCCGCAGTCACAGCGTGGCCGGCGTACCTTTGTTTACATCAGCGGTCGTAACTCCGAGCAAGGACATTATATGTCCTTGCTCCGAGCCGTGCCAGCCCACGCCTGGTTCACAATCTTTTTATTTCCGCGCTGCGCCACGAAAACGTGGGCTCAACTAGAACCTTAATGTGTATGACTAAAGAAAACATTTAAAAGAATTTCGTAGTTTGACGCGAAGTATTTCCAGAAATGGTGTCTTCTGATTTTTTACGTGGCTGTAAACACTCGTCTCGGTTCCACGGCACATCGTCATTTCTGAGCTGTCGGACTGGGCGAAATTACGGCCGCAGCTTTTTAACAGAAGACTCATTCATGTATCTGACGTGTTAAGTTCTTGAAAATGTAATTTTCCGGGCGGAATTTCCGTTTTCTGCGGGTAAATAAAGAATTTTCGAGATTTACGCATTTTTCCAAGATGGCGTCGCAGCAAAGGTCACAAGAGTTCAGACGATACCACTGATATGTAGGTTAAATACGGTAAATCTATTTTGTAATACCGCATCCCTGAGAGTAATTTCATTATTAAAACCTTAAAAATGCATCGATACATATATATTATGATGTAAGATACAAGTTGTACTAAATTTATGAAAGAAATAAGCATGAACGGATCCACTTTTCCAATGATAACCACATACAGTCAAACCTGTCTATAGCGGTCACTCAAGGGACTGGCCAAAACTGGCCGCTAAGGACAGGTGGCCGCTATGGAGAAAATGTTGATTAATGATGACCACGAGTGACACATATTTTCAGTACCCACTGAGATACATTTATTCACCGTACAGTACACATGTAAACATTGCATAGGTAAGTCACATTTTAGAAAGTCGATTGTTGTTGCCACCTAGTTAGTTAAGAACAAAATACATGTTGCTCAGTTGCCACTTACTGTTCGTTTTCGACCGTTTTGAAACATAAAATTGTGGCGATAGTTTTCCTTAGTCTGTTGTTGTTTCACTTGCTGCTTGTCATTATCAGCTTCTACCATTATGCTAATAGGGTACTCAGAAGAAGGTCGATCTTTTGATGGCTTTATTCTTTTCAGAAAATTGCAATAGCCCAAATTTGACATCATATTAATATTATTAATATTCTTGTAAAGCTTTTGGTAAAGTAATTATCCTCAGTGATACTTTGCAGCAAAATAAATTTAGCGTATTATACCTCCGAAATAGTGGTGTCTACCGTTGACCTTTGTGCTGCCAACCTCCTTGGTGCTGCTGACTATCAGCGCCATTTTGAAAATTGCGCGAAACACGTTTTGACTTTGAGCACCGGGGAAAACGGATATTGGGCCGGCATTCAAACATTTCCCGAACTTACTGCATCAGCTACATGTGCGAGTTGTATTTTCCAAAAAGCTGCCGTAATATTTGTCCAGTCGAAATGCACAGAAATGGTCAATTTTGCTACGATGTACAAACGCAAGCCATGTGAAGAAAATTATACTGACTTCGCGTCAAACCATGGATTTTCTAACAAAGATAAAACATTCTGGTTTTCTTTATTATCATCCTATCCAGTTGAATCCACATAAATTTGATAACTGCGTGAAAAAATGAAGATTTTGAACCCGGCGTGCGGTGGCGATGCGGCTTCTACCGGCGCGCCGTGACCGTTACCGACAGTGTTACTGTACTCGCGGGACTGAAAATCGTCTGGCCGCGACCGCGTTGGACAGGTGGCCGTTATAGCCTAATTCTTAATGCTTATGTCAATGGGAAAAATCCAAGGGACCGACAAAAAGTGACCACTATGGGCAGGTGGCCGCTATGCAAAGGTGACCGCTAATACAGGTTTGACTGTACTAGGGATAATGGTAGAAGCCGAACCCAAGCTGAAAACAAAGGGAACTCGCCACGATGTTTTGTTTGAAAGCCGGCCGAAAACGAACAATAAGTGGAAACAAAGGAACAATCCTTTGTTTCAAAATGTTGTTAACTAAATGGGTGGCGTTCAGTTGCAAAATAAGTTGTTTTACATGGCTAAATTTCGTTCGTTGTCGGCGACAGAGGCATCAAACTTCCAAGAAAAATGGCGGTCTCTTCAGAAGTCTTCAGAACCTGGAGCACAAGTCCGTCTTTTTCGAGTTCGGTAGATAATAGCGAAGAGTGCGGGGCAGCTGACTAATTTTGCCGTGGGAACTGGTAAACTGGACATCCATGTCAACTAAATTGAAGACCATTTGCAGTTTATGTGTTTGTGTAGGCAAGGAGGTTAACCTTATTTTAACCTCCTCGGTGTAGGGCATGGTCATTGCAATGTTTCTTCAATTAACATTATGATATACTGTCTGTATAACAAAAATAAGGAAACAAAAATTGAACTGTAGATGTTATAAGCACCTGTGCAGTGTGTATGTGAAAAAATACTCAGTACCTTAGTATAAACTTATGTCTTGTGTCACTCATTGCCCGAGTCGACCATATCCTCTATATAGTGGTCACCTGGCCATAGTGGCCAAATTTACTCAGTCCCTTGAGTGACCACTATAGACAGGTTTGACTGTATTTGTTAAAATCTTCAATGTAGAAGAACTGAAGAGTGGATGGACAGATCGTCATGTTCTTTGGTACACAGGTAGGTTAGACCAAGTTGTACACACTTAAGTGCAAACTATGCAAATGAGACCGAATTTGCATAAGTCAGGAGGTAAATCGTTTGCATGTGTGTCGTCAGATGCTTAAAGTCAGCATAACTGTAGAACGTGTAGATGGATTGTAATGATATTTGGTATGTGGGTATGCGCTGGGAGGAGAATGGTCAAGGTCGATTTTGGGCCCCCTGGTTTGTGTCCCTGGAACTGCAATGGCCTATTTGTAAAAATGTTCTAAAGGGGTTTAACTGAAGAGAGGAACAACAGATTTTCATGTTATTTGGTACGCTGGTAGGTTGGACGGAGATGTACACACTGAAGTGCAAATCATGCGAAGTTATTGTGTTTGTGTGTGTGTGCGCGTGTGTGTATGTTTGTGTCACCGTGTTTGTATGTCTGTGTCACCGGACGCTTAAAATCAGCATAACTGAAGAACGTGTGGATGGATTGAAATGATATTTGGTATGTGGGTAGGTGCTGGGAGGAGAAAGGTCAAGGTCGATTTTGGGGCCCCTGGTATGTGTCACTGGAACTGCAATGGCGTGTTTGTAAATATTTTCAAAGGAGAATAACTGAAGAAAGGAGCGACAGATTTTCATGTTATTTGATACGCAAGTGGGTTGGGCAGAGATGTACAAACTGAAGTGGTAATTATGCAAATTTGGACTGAATTTGCATAAGTAATGAGGAATATCTACTTCTCCATCGTGGGTATGGGCTTTGAGGTCACACCTGTTGAATCCATTGGTCTCTTATCTAGGGCGAGTATTCCCCAATTCCCAACAGCTGGTGGTTCCGCTGCCCAAAACCAAGTAGATGTAAGGGTGGTAACTCTACTAATGGTGTTGCAGAAAGTTATAGTACGGATGTTATATTTAAAATGTAGGTACCTTTAGAACAGGTCAATACACCTGACAATAATTTATGCTAATGAGGACCTAATACACATAATTTATGCATAATCGTGTATTTCCCTAACCGTAAAAGCTGTGGCTGTCATATGTGAGATGTAGGTACCACTAGGAAAGGTGAATACACCTGGACATAAATCATGCTAATGAGGACCTCATTTGCATAATGTATGCAGAAACTTGTATTTCCCTTACCATAATAGCTGCAGATATCATATTTGAGATGTAGGTTCCTTCAGGAAAGGTTAACACACTTGTCCATGAATTATGCTAATGAGGACCTCATTTGCATATTTTATACGTAAATGTGTATATCTCCTACTGTAAAGGCTATGGATGTCATATTTGAGATGTTGGTACCATTAGGAAAGGTAAAAAAGCCTGGCCATAAATTATGCTAATGAGGGCATCATTTGCATAATTTAGGCATATCCCTTGCCGTAAAGGCTACGGATGTCATATTTCAGATGTAGGTAATTTTAGGAAAGGTGAACACACATGGCCATAAATTATGCTAATGAATATCATTTGCATAATTTATTCATAAATGTGTATTTTCCTTACCGTTAAAGCTACGGATGTCATATTTTAGATGTAGGTACTTTTAGGGAAGGTGAATACACCTGTCCATAAAATATTCTGATGCGGACCTCATTTGTATAATTTAGGTATAACCTTGTATTTCCCTTACTGTAAAGGCTACGGATTTCATATTTGACATGTAGGTACCTTTATGAAAGGTCAGAAAACCTGGCCATAAATTATGCTAATGAGGAGTTTTTGCATAATATATGCCTAACCCTTACTTTAAAAGCTACTGATGATATATTTCAGATGTAGGTACCTTTAGGAAAGCTGAACACACCTGACCATGCTAATACAGACCTTGTTTGCATAATTTATGCAGAAACTTCAGGATTCCCTTACACTACAGTAAATGCTAAGGGCGTCATATTTGAGGTGTAGGTAACGGGAGGGGAATATCCTGCATTTTCCCGAAAATGTTGCCTTTGTAGGTTCTATTACGTGGATACCCTCTGGCACACAAAACAAAACAACCAGCGGCAACAACAAATAACTAGGGAAAATAAACACATCTCATATAAAAACAAATTTCATGGAGATTTTGGGTCTTTGGACTCTTGTAATAGATATTTAATTGTAGTACAGAATGGATAAAATACACATGCAATCCCTTTCCTTGGTGCTGAATACACCATCCATAGACTGTACACTGCCAATGCTCAGTTCAACAATAACTCAAGCAACTCGCTGACTTGTAAACAATCAAAGTATTCTAATAACACACGTGCTCCAGCCAACAAATAGGAAGATAAATCATAGATAATAAATAATAAATACATATACCGGTATGTACTGACATAGCAGCATGTACATAATCACATGTACAATGTATGTGCACATATGGAAAGCTGTATGTGTGTAATTATAAGAGCTGCTTATGATTCAATTCTTAGCAACAGTACTTCTGGACTAGATGGCTATGAGTTCTGATATTTTCTACTCACCCTCCTCTTGTCGTCGTAGTCTGTGTCGGCAGCGATGACATCAGCGATGTTGTCTCCAGGATACTTCCTGCGGAACTTCTCCTTGATGTGGTCCATCTCCAGCAGACTGTCCTTGTTTCTGGCCAGGCCGTAAACCTGAGAAATCAACAAACGTTGAATTTACACATTAGCTCACTACAAGAAATGTTGTATGCTTGAATTCTACCAAACAGGAAAACGACTTTACCGGTAACAGTTGCTATTCAAAAGTTCCAATGATTCATGCAGAGCCTTACAAACTGGTCCAGTTTTTCTAACACACTCCGTTGCTCTGTACCTGTCCTCCATGAACAATACATTGTACTCTCTTATAGATATTTTTTCTGCCCCCCAAGAGGGCCCTTTTAATTTAGCCATATTGAGCACTTCAAAGGCAGCAGGAAATTAATTGTTGCCATTTTTTGCCTGACTAACTAGTGCTGCACAGAATGTTTTCAAGATATTGTCCTTATGGAGCTGAGCAAGAGGAAGGCCTGCCTGGATGAAGTTGTAGCTCCTGACCTGAACCTGTACCTGTACCTGATGTTATGTTTGACTATGACGTGTACTTACTGAGTTGAGCCAGAGGAAGGCCTTGTTGCTGCCCTGGTCCTGCTAGATGTAGTTGTAACCTTTACCTGTACCTGATGTTATGTTTGACTATGACGTGTACTTACTGAGTTGAGCCAGAGGAAGGCCTTGTTGCTGCCCTGGTCCTGCTAGATGTAGTTGTAACCTGTACCTGTACCTGATGTTATGTTTGACTATGACGTGTACTTACAGAGTTGAGCCATAGGAAGGCCTTATCGCTGCCCTGATCCTGCTGGATGAAGTTGTAGGCCCGGATCAGAGCCACGCCCACATCGTCCTGACCTTCCACATCCTTCTCATCGTTCACTGCAAACACTAGGCCGATCCTAAAGGGGAGAGTACACATCCTTTTCATCATTCAACAAACATACAACAAAGAATCCAAGAAATTGAGCCATGACACTGTGCACCCATCCCCTAGCTTTTTTATGAACTGTGACATTTTTACCAGAACATTCCAAAACAAACTACTCATTTTTCCAAAAGGAATAGCAGATTTCTCTACATCCTTTTTCAGAAGTAGTAGTCCACTGTGTTCTGCTGCTGCATTGGTCTGGACACTTTGCATCTGCAATCAGTCTTTTTCAGAAGTACCCCTAAACAATAGCTTACGATGCTTAAAATGCCCCCTCTAAAAAGCTGTGACTCTAGCATGTAGTAACTCGAAACAATCAATGAGTAGGCTGCCATTCTTACCCCTAACCTTGTGATGCTGGCACAAGATAACTAGCCACTACGTCAAACCACATCATGATACTGTATGCATGACATATCCTGCATGTGAGTGCTGAAGCAGACAGTCCTTACCTAACCGGCGCCTGGTTCCTGTAGAACAGGTCAGCAAGTTTCACCAACTCTCCTGCCTCCTTCTGCAGAGGGTCCAGGAAAAACACCTGGAGAAATACAGGAAGAGCATTACAGGTTGTAAATGTACAGTATAAGGGTCAAATTCACTGTTAATGATTCCACTGATAATTTTACCGTGTTTTGAAATGAAATACGCTCATCTTTTTACAATGTATGTGGCACTTGTTTTCCACAAGTTCTTACTGGCAATAAAACATTGTCCTGAATGTGTGACAGGGCTTTAAAGAGGAGAAAACACCACAACTGGATGTCAACACAGCTTTGTTTGCAGCTTTATTGGGAAACCGTTTAGTTTAAGGTTTTCTCTACTCACCATGTGGTACATGTTCTTGCGGATGTGCCTGAGCATGCCGGGGAACATCGGCCTCAGCAGCTCCTGCAGGTTGGACGGCCAGCTCTTGTACTGGTGGTCTGTCTCAAGGTTGTTGATCCACTGCAAATGGAGAAGTTCAAGGTCAATACCAGCAGCTTAACACATACATGTATATACAAACTTTGTGAAACTTCTAACCACCTACATCAGGTAAGACCCTCATACTATCCTTATACTTTTACCAAAGTTCATATGAAAAGCTTATGCTGTCAAGATAACTCACTTTTTTTGCAAGTATCAGATTTATTCTAAATCCTGTAAAGAACAACATGATTATTCTTCACTCTTGCAATTTAACTCTACACATCTTCTACACCATGTGCTACTTGGTCACTTTGCTTACAAGGTAAGATTTGTACCTACTTTGCTGTGCCAACTTTTCCATATTTTTCATAGATAGTAAGGCATTTTCTTCAGTATCATGAAAATCTGCCCACTTACATGTACAGCGTGGTCCCTGATGTCTATGGCATAGTTGTCCACCTCTGAGTCTACAGGCAGGTACAACAGGGACTTCAGGTCGTCTTCCTGTGGGGTACAAGTAAGAGGGTTAATGTCAAGATTTCATGTGTGAATTGGCAAAAACGGTGATAACATATATTCAAAAAGAATAATCAAAACCTTTATGTCATGTTTTGGGTAGTTGGTATTCTACTTACCCTGATCCCTAGTGACCACAGTCCCTCCATCAGTTTTACCTCATTCTTGATGGTGTCTAACAGTCTGGAATAAACAGATATTTAATTACAACACATAAGATAAGTAGTAATACATGCTGAATACAGCAAAACCCCTTCCACTTTGTGTATGGTGTCTGTAGTTTCTCTGTCCTTGCTATCAGGGCCATCCTTGGTGATAGTCTTCAGCAAGTTGGACTTCACTTTGCAGCCAAACAATGAGATGAAAGTGTGAATAACGTTAACTTATAAGAAAGCTGTACAAACTCACAGGAAAGGATCCACAATGTCCAGGTCTACATGCAGTCCATTGATCAGGAGAGCGGATTCACCGGCACCCAAGTCTAGGGTTTCAGAGAACACCTGTAAGGATTGACAGAATTTAGATGTCTTTTTGACATTTTGTAACCACACAGCACACTTCAGTGAAACTAGATCCTGTACAGTGTACAGTGTTGCACCTTGTGACACATGGAAAGGAAAATTTCTATCCTGGTCTTTTAGTAAGCATGAATGAGGTATGAAAGTTCACCTTCTGATTATCCTGTATCTCCTTCCTGACTTCATCTTGGACTTGGGTTCTTACTAGGGACCTGTGAGTAGAGATAAGAAAGGGTGCCATATGATTACTGGGATTGCTGACTTAAAAAAAAAAAAAATTCACCTGAAGATAGGACGGAATCAACATTTGTTCCTTCACATTTCACTGTTTTCCTGTTTTTTCTGTTTGATATTCTTTCTCCTGAAACATTTTACAACAACTTGCCACAACATGATCAACATCATGGAATCAAAAAGCAAGTTACATTGGTTCAACTTGCTTAACAACAGACCTTTGCAGACAAGGGCAAAACAAGGGCAAAACACCATCTAACATTATATTTTACAAAAGAAAACATTCTGTGCTGCAGTACCTGGCCTGAGTGGGGAAGTTCTGACTGACGTCCCTCATCACACGCAATGCATCCTGAGGAGCCGAGGACACAATCCGCTGGGCGGCCTGGAAACTCAGGTCTTGTATCTGCCAGACTTTGAGAGGAGCCATCTCGTTGGTGCTTTCGATCAGGTAGGAACGGAACGACTTCAGTTTCTCCTTCAAGTCGGGATATATCTGTCTGCAAAACAGAGCCAACGAAACTCAATGCAATGTTAACCTTCTCCCTCAGCTGAGGAAGAACTTTGGAATGGAATTAGCATTGGTTATGGGTGGAGGCAACAGGGAGAAGGTTAAAGGAAAGTGTGTGTATGTACAGTTGTATTTTACAGGGCCTGGCCTTCACAACAAGTAGGACAGACACAACTTGTACAGCAGCTAACGTACTAGGGAAGTTTCCCTGCTCTATTTGATGGGTACAATGAACAGTGGACCATTGCTGCCTATGTTTATTAAAAAAGATGCAATGATTTAATGGTTATCAACCATGCATATATATCAATCTCAACATTGGAGACTCTTCAAGTCTACGCAAGTAGCAAATTTCTCAGCTTCAATTCTTTATAACTCACCTGAGTTTCTTAAAGATGAATCCTTCCACCTCATCTTCACCCTCAGCCTCCACTTCCACACCTGGTCCGTCACCTGGCCAGGTGGGAACAACATCACAGGTGAGATGTCAATCTTGGGAGAAACACTAACATGTTACTTTTTGGGTGGCCAAGATCTGCACAAAACGTTTTTCTAAAAGCACTGAAAAAAATTCTCCAATTGATTTAGGAATTACAATCAAACCTGTACAAGGGATCACTAACATGTTACTTTTTTGGGTGGCCAAGATCTGCACAAAACTTTTTTTCTAAAAACACTGAAAACAATTCAAATTAGGAATTACAATCAAACCTGCACAAGGGATCACTTCTTCATATGGACCACCTGGCCATTGTAACTACTTTTTGGTGGTCCCTTAGATAATTTTTTCCCATTGACACAAACATTAGGAATCCTGTATATACAAACACGTGTAGTGACCACCTGTCCACATAGACTAGATTTTATCAGTCCCTGAGTGGTCTTCTTGGGCAGGATTGACTGTATACTGATTACAAAGACAAGGACCTACATTTGGTATAGCCACAGATCATTAAGTATTAAAAATTTATTTGTACTGACAACTTCCAGTTGAAAGATATACCAAATATTAACAACAAGGGGTGGATACCAGTTCGCTGGACTTGATTCGGACCTTTATAACATCCAAGAACCGAGTCCAAAAAACCTGAAAGCCTAAAACCTGAGTCCAAAAAAACCTGAGCAAAGTACAAATATATGTTTCTATTTTGTTTGAGTTTTTTGTGTTTTGAGTCTCCCTTTTAAATGCCATTTTAAACGGCATTTAAAATAAGTGTAACATTCAAATATCAAACACTGGTTTATCTTGAAAGTCTTCTCACCATGAAATTTTATAGTCGTGAGTGTCAGTATTAATTCTCTATGCTTGATATTGGTCTTATAAAACAAAACATCAACTGGACAGGATCAGGTCCAGGTTCAGGTCCGGACCTGAACCTAAATCTCGGGACCTAAACTTGGACTTAGACCTTATCAAGCCAAACCGGTATCCACCCCTACTAACAACCATTTATAGCACTTTGTACACGCACCTTGCACTTTACTGTCATCCACATTCTTGTACTCAGTGCTCTTGATGGCCAGCTCCACTCCATAGCCAGACAGACGCACTTTCCTGTCAGGGCGAACCTGGGCAAGAAGAAAATGTCGTAAGGCTACACCAAGTAATTTTTATGGATGACGTCCTTTGGAGACCCTAAATCTAATGCGAGAGCCCGGAAAAAAAAAGGGCCGAAAAAAACAAGATGCCTAGATTTGAAATATATTAGTCATCGACACATGTTAGGACACAAATTGAATGAGAGAACACAGTGTAATAACTAACAATTCTTTCATTCATCTTGAAAACAGCAATAATTTGAATAAATCAGTTGAAGTTGAACAGCAGTTGTTGTCCTGTCCTGTTTCTTACGATTTGCAGCACTGTCGTAACTCTTTGGTCATAGTTACAGGAAGCGGAATTTCTTGGGGTTTTTTCTGGGAACAGACCAAAATCAATGCGCGCGGACGTCATCCATAAAAATTACTTGGTGTAGCCTAACACTGAAAACATAGAATGTGTGATTCCTATTTTGTCTTCTAAAAAGGTAAGCCATTGCAAATTACAACGCTCTACTTCAAAGAAAGAATAGTCAAGATATCCAATCCAAGAGTTTAGTATACAAAAACTCACAATCCATTTCCTAAAGGATGATCATTCAATAGTATACTTCTGACAACATTTTCACAAAGGGTAAAATCAAACTTGAAAATATCCACCACTTGTTGCTCTTGGCTTGAATCTCTTTTTGTTTAGTACTATAAGTATAACACACACATTCAGATTTAATTTGAAACAGTAGAAAACAGGAGAAGGAAATAAAATAGAGCACAGGAACTTGAATAGTTTGAGAATCTTTTAAACCTGAAGGTCCAAATCAAACATCAGGACAAAGAAATCAGTAACAACAAATAAGAAACTGACCTTGATGTAGTGCCTTAAGACATAGTTGATGTCCCCCTTGTCCGCCATGTCTCTCAGGACGGAGTGGAAGTCCTTGAAGGCCTGAGTGCCCAGTTCTGCGTACAGGATGGCTACAGGTACATCAGGGGAGGAACCTGGGTACTGGTGGTCCACTTTGTACAGGTGAGGTCTTTGTCTGGGGGAGGAAGAAATCAGTCAAACCCGGAACCACTTACTTATAAGTTAGACTGGTGGTCTACTTTATACAGGTGAGGTCTTTGTCTGGAAGGAGGAAGAAATTACAGTTAAACCTGTAACCACCTCTGCATAAGAAATACCTATACTAGCTATTTGACTTGTGACCTGCCTAGTACAGGTATGGTATTTGTCTGGTAGGAGGAAGATAGTATTACCAATTCTTACTTTCTCAATGAACTACTGGAGACAGAAACAGACAAGAGGAAGTCATCTACATCAGGGCTCTACTACCATCCCTCAACAAACAAAGGGTGCTAAAGACTTTCTGCAACTTACATGTATGATCCATTACTCACTGAAACTTGCAATACATCCACATCTATTTGGCACTGAGTAAAGACCCCAGCTAGGGAATCTCCCAATTGGGAATAGTTGAAGAGATTTCTAACTCTAGCTTTAGTTGACATCTAAAATAAAACTCCCCCCACAAAAAAAGTAATTTTCCCAAATGACCTTCCAGAGGCAGTGTCCACCATGCCCTTGATCCTGGTGGGGTCACAGGTCATCTGGTTGTGCACGTCCACGAATGCAGGGCAGTCTGGGATAGATGGCAGGTCCTCTACCAACTGGAGGTACAAGGTGGGAGGTTAGAAAAATGTTTACCAAGATTTCTCCTTGAGGATACCTTCTCTATCTGTTTGAATGTTTTGTATTTCAAATCTTGAATTGCAATTGTCATACTAGAACTTAAGATGCAGTTTATATTAAAGACAATATCTAGAAAGTACATCAATTTAATGTATCACACTGATGAGATATAAACCAGCCTTCTCCTTGTTACCAAAACTTGTGAGCAATACTTATTTAGTACAAAAGGCCATCTTTATACTGGTATCCCATTTTCAGTATCACTTAATGAATGTGATTTATATTTCTTACATACATTAGACGAAAACTTTGACTCTGACATTAAGTCCCATTGCTTTGAAAAAAGTTTCACTGGTTTCCTACATATCATAACATATGTACACTTACATGAGCGAACATCTCTACAGTGGGAGAGTGAGCTTGCAGAGCCAGTGTGAAATGAAGAACTTTAACTTCCCAATAAAGTGAAGTATCCTTCTGCTGTAGAAAAGGTCTGCTGGTTTTCTACACATACTATCTTTGCAAGAACATAATGTGTACTTTTGCCCTCTGGTTTCCTTAATATGTCATAACATGGTAATGTTGCTGTACACTTACATGAGCAAACATCTCTACAGTGGGAGAGTGCGCCCGAAGAGCCAGTGTGAATTAGAGAGCTCTAACTTCCCTAAAAGTTTGAGTATCCTTCTGCTGGAGAAAAGGTCTGCTGGTTTTCTACACATACTATCTTTGCAAAAACATAATGTGTACTTTTGCCCTCTGGTCTCCTTAATATATTATAACATGGTAATGTTGCTGTACACTTACATGAGCGAACATCTCTACAGTGGGAGAGTGCGCCCGAAGAGCCAGTGTGAAGCGCAGAACTTTGACCTGAGCCTCGGACAGGAACCCGCGGGTCAGCTTCTGGATGTAGTGGTGGTACGAGTGGTCCGATTCTGTGGGGGACACAAAGATTTTCAAATTGAGATTTATTTTGATGGACATAATGGGTTACAGTGTTTAACAGACAGCATTACAGAAATGCATGAATAAAATACAAGTATAATGCATTCATAGTCCAACCTGTACTACGAGTGATCCCCTCTACATAAGGCGATTCTGACCACTTTTTGCTGGTCCCTTAGATAATTTCTAAGACTTAATTATAATAAACATTAAGAATCCTTACTGTAGTGATGTCCTGTCAACACAAACCAGGTTTTATTGGTCCCCTAAGTGGTCTTCTTGGGCAGTTTATATTGAATATCCAATAAGAAACTTTCGAGAGCAATTTTCTACAGAGTGAATAAAGTTAGAGTTTACTAACGTGATGTTATCTGTTTTGGGTCGACCTCCGCAACTTTGTTGGCGAAACCCCAGAATGCATCATTACTTTCCTGAGCAAGGAACTCACTGAAAGAAAGAAAAAACATTACAAACAATCCTGGTAGCAATTAAGTTAACGAATATAAAATATTTTCTAACAGCTTTCATATTATTTCATCAAAACATAGCAAATCTTTTCATAACAGTTACTATGTTTATTCACTATTTCTCTAAATCCCATTGAACTGTTATATATACACATGTACCTACCAAAAATTGTGAAGACTACAAAGTTTCAGAAACATTAAAGAAGCTGTTACTCACCTGGCTTCTAGTAACAATGGAGTATCCCTCCACTTAGCATCTAATGTGGCCACAATAGACTTGGACTTGGCTTCTGCTGTATGAATGACCCCTGATAGAACCATCACCAGGAAGAGCAACATGTTGTGGTATCCTAGTTTTGTTACCTGCAAAACAAAAGAAAATTTGACACAATTGGTATTCAGCTTATTGGATGTATCCCTGTTTTTCCTAGTATTTTGGTGCCAATATGCTAGAGATAGTAAAATCAAAAAGATAACAAAGATATGCAAATCACACATGTTAAACTTCTACTCCAAATGATAAAACAATCCCTTACACGTAACAATTACAGTATAATTGCATTGTACAGTAGGTGAGGCAATGTAAGGATGTATAAACTTGTGTGTGGCAAAAAGAAAGAGATAAGAACTTATACATGCACCCCTAACTAACAGGTGTCGTATAGCACAGAGACAAACAGGAACAAGTGGTTGGATCCTGAGAAATATAGACTACATTGAAACAGCTGGGCCATGAAAGGCCAGAAACTGTACCTTGGTTCATTGGTACTATGGTAAAACTTTTGCTCCAAAACTAGTAAGGATACAATTCATCTCATCACAGCAACATACGATAATGACATCATGTTGTGAAACAAAATAATATGCTACGCTACGTTAAAATTAAATATTTAGGTTGTTTCATTTTGGACGTGGTCGAAAGCAATCGCTAGCGTTATGACTTACATTTATACGTGTGTGGTATTGTTTTCCTACGTAAAATATGCTAATTCAGTGAATAATTTCACCAACGGACACACTACGATCCATGTGCGATTTTAAAGAAACGTCTGAAATTTATTGGGGGGGGGGGCGAATCCGGAAGTCAATAATACAACATGGCAGACGCGTGTCGAGCTGTGATTCGCCGGCTGAAAGATCAGCTGTTTACCTCCGAATTCGGCACGCCCAGAAATAATCAAGCTACCCAAGACATAATTAAACATCTACGGAGTATATACTGGCGTTTTAGGTATACAGAAACGATTTATGAAGGCCTGATCGAAGGAGAATGGGACGAAACTTACCGGTCGCCGGTATCTAGCACAGGAGGCTGCCATCTTGGATGCTGACATCTCGCGGACTCAGATCTCGCGAGACCTGACGGGAGCGGGAATTTTGAATGTTCAAGGATGTCTACGAAGAAGTAGTTTGTTGCTAAAACTAGACTCTAAAAGAGGTAAGTTGACTGAAACAACGGTTTAGTGCAATCTTTGTGAAGGTTTCTGAGTAGTAGGCTATGTCATTAGTTCCGACAGACAATCATATTGCATGTCACTGGTTCGAGTGAGTGTTCGAATGGGGGGATCCCGGAGGGGGGTGGCATGTTATTTAGTAGTTTATTTAGGGTCAGCTCTGAAGGACATACAGCCAGGACTTGTTTGTTCGAAACTTGTGACTGACTATTAAACTAGTGTATGAAGGTTTCATAATTTGTACGATTAACGTTACCTCTATAACAAAATAAGAGTTATCTGTAGACTAGCACTGCAGAATGTTCTTGATTATGGATGAAAAAAGACATTCGAGTTCAAATTGATCGTTTAGCTTTCTTTACTTTTTGATTTGCGACAGATGCCTGATGAATCATTCTTTTTGATTATTGCTTATGATATGCTAGTAGTAATACTTGTTATATCAGCTTATAACTGACCAACTTCTTTATAGATTTTTCAGATATTTAAAAGGAAAGAATTACCAGGGAAACAAAACGATGACAAGTGCCATGTTTATCCACCAGCTAGTTTCTTTAATTCACACTGAAGCAATGCATAAGGTGACACACACTAGATGGCAATTTTCTGATTCACCTGTTTGTTTATGTCAGGATAGACCTTCCTATCCTGTTCCCTTCTGTGTGGGAACTTAAAAACACTTCAATCCTCCAAGAAACATATTCTTCAGCATTTATTGATATGAAATCATGATATGTACAACACATTAGCATCATTCAGTGATGTTGGTTACTGAATGATGCCAATCAAATGCTGTTAGTACAAAATCCTTCCCAAATATATACTTTTCTTGGTACTGTATATAGAAAAACAATGAAAAATATCAACATGAAAAACAATGAAAATATCAACATGATATTTGATGTACTACATAAATAGTATGGCTCATTGTTATATTATGGTCTAAAACATACTAATCTGCAATCGTTTACGAAATATACAAAATAGAAACAGAAGTAACACACAACTTAAACAAAAGTTATTAGGTTACATACATTTGTCCATCCATACAGTCCTACAAGAAGAAACGTTTATTCCACGACAATATGCAATGTATGTAAACACTGGGTCACTAGAAAAATACTTCTTCATCATCAGATGACGTAGCATCATCGTCAGATGTTTCGTTACCCAAATCAAACGAAATGTCTGTCTCATCCAGACATGATATCGCGTCATAGTCAACTCCTGCACTTTGGAGAACACACTGTAACCTCCTTGTCGACGCTTCACTTCCCAACCGGCGTCTCCATGCTGTCAGCATTGTGAACTTCTGTTGTCGTGTATTGTGGGGGTGATCACTCTTGAACTCGTCCACGTCTGCCTTGGTGAAGCCCATGCGGATGGCGAGACTTTCCCACTCCGCTCCCAACCCTCTAGCCACTCGCAAAAGCTGTTGGTCAGATGGTTGTGACTTGTCTGACAGGTAGATGCTGCTCGTGTCCACTGCAGAGGTGCTGCTGAGTAATCTGCCTATGACCAGAGATTGTACAATGATAAGTTGTGCCCCAGAAGTCAATGGAGTAATCGACGTAACAGTAGAATGTCAGAGGTGAAAAAAATATTCAAGTCAGTTGCGTCCCGTTTGAATTTAAGTGCATAAGACGCCAATGACATCAAGATTAAGAATTTCCTGAAATTACGTAAACCATATAATATCATTGTTAAATAACATAGAAATTTTCATAAATTATTCACACTTCGGATCTTATTGAACATCGAACCATCAAAACATTATACCTCCAACTTTTGATTCTTCCCACCAGGTAATTACATTAATCAGTGACTTGCCATTCATGACGTCACAATGAACATGGCAGCGGATTTGGAACTTTGCACTGCGGCTCGGAAAGAACGTTATTTTTACAAGCAAACAAAATGGATATTGTTGTATCCTTTGATTGAATGTTATTACGATAATCAAACACTGTATGCTCATCAAATAATTTTTTCACAAGCCGTGGTGTAAGGTTCCGAACCGGCTGCCGTGTTCATCATGACGTCATGAGTGGGCATTAGTCACTGATTAATGTAATCACCTGGTGAGAAAATCAGATAAGAATAAAGAGCTGGATCCATGGAAGAATGGTTTATATTCCTTGAGTGATGCTACTCCTATTTCAGATAATAAGAAAGTGTTGTATTTTGGTGTCGTCGACGTATGCACGTTAAAGCACTATTATCCTGTTAAAATCAGTGGTTGAAAGACTACTGAAACATGTTGCCAGGTCTAGATTTTGTGTGGTACTTAACATAATCTACTATAGTATCGATATTAAACAAGATTTCAAGTAATCTGTTTTTAAATAAAGACTTTTGTTTGTTTGAATTTGCTTTACAAGATGGAAAGGATGGCAAGTAATTCGCTGCTATGAGATGCTATCCCGTACCACAAAATGTACAGACAATATTGAGGGTTTAGTAGCATTCATAAAACAATTGCACGACTGTACACAAGTGTACATATTTTGAATTGCAACCTACAGCTTTAAAAAATCATCACATTGCTATTTCATAACATTACAAAGTCACAGTCATTGTGCACATCTGTACTGCAGACTGATTTAATCAGTACTGTATTATGTATTGCATGTTAGTTTGAGAATATGTTTCTTACTTGATGTCCGCTGGCTTGGTGACAGAAGATTCTTAGGGACCCTTTCATTGCACTTATAACAGATCACTGATCTTGACCGACTGGAAGCCCTCTTCTGCAGCCCAGCGAATGATGGCTTGTGGCAGTTAGGGCAGACAACATACTGTTTGTACTGGACACCTGTGGATGGAAACAACAAGCCACAGGCTAGATGAGATGTCACAGTCAGATATGGCATTAATCGCCGATAAAAAAATATATTATGTGCATATATCACATTTGTATCATGTGGACAAGTTGGGCGGGTCATTAATGGATTATTTTGTCTTGAGCCAAATGTCTCAAATATGTAGACCGTCAATGCTTGTAAGTTGAAATATTACAAAGGACATACCTGGCCACTGTTTCAGAAGTTCGTCCATCTCCAAACTTAAGTCTATCAGTGTCTCCCACAGAGCCACAGAAGTGCTCTTGCTCTTGCTCTCTGATCTTGCACTGAGTGAAATCACAAGCCTTTCCTCACTGCCCTCCACGCCCATTTCCCCACTCTCATTTTTTAAAAGTACCAGTATCTTATGCTTCTTGTGCTTACACAATGTGCCGGTGTTCCAATGCGAATAAAAGTGCAGTTTGCTTTTTGGATGGTGTGCTCTTACAGTAAAGCGGGCAAACAGACCAGGAGGAATGAAAGATGGAAACTGGTACTGAATCGAAATGATAGGACCCCTTGGCGATTCCCATTTTGTTATGTCTCCTACATCGTCTTGTATATGCCATGGTACCAAAAGTCTACGAGGAACAGGATGCCCCTGGTTATCCCTAGTGCGACCGTCGTCAATGTCATAACAAAGCTCAAACTGCAGCATCAGTTTAATGAGCACATTGAAAATGGTCTCGCCCAAGGAACATTCCTTTTCGACATCTGACCACATGCACCTTAACAGCTTGATGTGTAGTACTCCCCTATTGACCAAGTCACTTTTCATTCTGTCAAAGTCAGCCTGGGTTATCCCGACCTCTTTGTAGCAAGGGTCCTTATTGTAATCAATGAATGCTTCAAGGTCAGGTCGAATAACTTTCCTGAATATATCTACAAGAGACGCTGGCTTGAGAAACACATGGTTTTTCAAGGACTCAATTTCTGAATACCAAAGGATCTTGCCGGTATCATGGAGATATTGGGCCACTGTTTTGATACGAGATTCAGGTTGAAGATTTGGGACATTTTTTTTCAGTAAAGCAGTGAACTCTCTCCAAGTGATGTAGGGGAAGCTCAAATCTTTACTCTTTCTTTCCACACAAGCTTCAGTGTCCGCCCACGCTTTTGGAATGGGGTGGCCGACCCCAGGGAACAACGTTTTATTCGTAGCATAGTCGAGGATCACTTGCTTTAGATCCTGGATGCCATTGAGATTAGCTGAGCTGACAGGCACGGGTTTAGGGTGTATTGATGGCCTTTGTTGAAGGAGAGACTCGATTTGTTTCTTTCTAGCTCTAGCAGCTCCACTTGATTTCATTGATGGTTCATTAATACTCTCACGCTGTCTCTCTAGATCCTTTAGACGAATTCTCTCTTGATCTTCAAGCCTCTTAGCCAGATCGTCACACCTACGTTGTACTTCTCCATGAATCGATAGTTTATCAATATGAGTAGCAACAGGTATGACGACTGGGTTCCCTACTTTAGCTACCATATTTTTCATCCATTTTCCACATTTGCCATTAAAACTAACTGAGTCACATTTATATTCCTCCAGATTTACCACTAGGAGCATGAGCGCCTTCGCGCTTAAGAAGAATTGGTGAGTTATGTAATATATATCCTGACCAGCAAAGTCCCACACAGATAACATTCTATCAGGGGTATCAGGAGCTGAAAGAGGAAATTCAGCTATTTCTATACCATGTGTTCTTTCCCCAGGTTTAGTTAGTTTAGAGCGTCCCAGTTTTAACGCTCTAACGAGGCTAGTCTTTCCTGCCCCATAGGTCCCTAAGATCAGTGTTTTGAGACACTTTAAGATAGGGCTATCCTTGGTTAAGTCTTCGTAGAATGCTTGTATGGCCTGTATACCCCCTTGACACACCTGTAAGGGAGGGTCAATGATGGGGTTGTCTTGCAGCTTTAGTGTTACATCTTTAGTCATGGCCATGATAGTCTGTGGGATAACTTTTATTTCATTGTTACTTAAGTCGACATTTCTTAATGTTTCCATATCGATGAGAGCTTCTGGGAAATCCGAAAGTCCATTCTCTACTAGGAAGATTACTGCAACCACAGAAGAATCGCCCTTTCGCAGCGCGCTGACAGAAGTGATCTGGTTGTTTGAGGCGTCGATCATTATAAGTTTTGGGAGGCAAAATAAATGAGAGGGTAGTTCCTTCAACATGTTGGCAGATATGTTAAGTAATTCAAGCTTCTTACAGCTTTTGACGTCTTTACTTATCGTGCCGATTTTGTTTTTCTTAAGGACCAGCGTCGTCAACGAAGGAAGAAGGCAAAGAACCTGTGGTATATGATCTAGTTCATTGTTACGCAAATCAATGTCAAGTAAAGTTGTAGACAGTTTGTTTGGATCCCAACCTGTTGAAAATGTTGTGATCTTGTTACTGTCAAGATACAATGCTTTTAAAGTTGGCATCATCAAGAAAGCTGCAGGCACCTCACAAATCTCATTGTCACAAAGGTCAATTTTCTCTATTGTTTTCGAAACCTTTGTCATGTTTAGTTGTGGCAATGTTTTGATCTTGTTGTGTCTACAAACCAAAGTCTTCAAGTTTTTCATTTCTAGAATCTCGGGTGGAATCTCTTCAATTTTATTGTCAGACAAGTCAAGATTTTCGAGGTCTTTCAGTTTTACCAGCGAAATAGGAACAGACTCGATGTGACACTCTGATAATGTGAGAGATCGAATGGAAGTGCACTGGAATAGATTTAGCAAGCTATCATCATCCAGTTTTGTGTCCAAAATCTCAACTTTTTTCAGTTGTTTGAATTGACCTATCTCCGGAAATATCGTGAGACAACGATTTCCGGTATGCTTGCGTGTGATTCTTATTTCCTCTCGATTAGAATGCTCGGTATATTGGTGTCGATTGAAAAGGAATGTCAACTTGGGGTCTTTATCACAACGTTTTTTGCCCTGGCGGTCATGATTGGTACGTTCTTCATTAGGCTGTTCTTTGTCTTGTTCCTTCTCAATATGGACTGTCGATGAGCCCTGCCTGGTCTGTTGAAGAGGTATGTCCTTGTTAGCAACCTCATCTTCTTCGTTAGCGCCATTACATGACACACACGTATAAATGTATATGAGGCAAAAGGCTACCAAAATTAAAAGCACAAAGAAACCCCAATTTGCATACCCTCCATGACCTTGTATGGTCGCCAATGTACTATCCAGAATATTAGCCATTGCACTCAAACAGTGCTTTGATCTGAATGTGCCTTTTAAAGGTTATTGAAATGAGCTGTAACAGTTGGAAAATCAAGCACAAAATGGGGGAAAGAGGCTTGTGATGTACTCAATTAGGCCAAAGTAGTATCTGCAATAGAAGAAAATGAGTAAATACATATAGCAGATGGCATATTAGTTTAAACGTGTTTTAACATACGGATTTTAGAGGCTACACTTGACTGATGATGGCGAACAGAATATCTGCAAATGACTGCAATGTAATGTGCCTACTGGCACAATAAGAGTCATACTGCTAATCGTTTTGAATCGTGATGATGAAGATGATTGTAAATCTTTTTAAGCTATCTTTTTTAGCGTGAGGGAAACGAAAATGATTACAGAAAATGAACACAGTGCTAGAAGCATATATAATCTTGTAATTAGTTAATACTGTAATGCGACTATGGTCAATACTATCTACCTCTTTACACATTGGGTCTGATATGACAATGACTAGATTAAAGCATAGAATGTCTAACAACCTGGAGGTTGATACTCCTTAGTAACTGCTTGTGTTTCATAGTAATAATCAACTCAGAATCAACAATAGATAAGCCTCCAAATGGACTCAATTCATGCTAGAAAACGTTGATAGACTTCGTACCTTTGTTTGACTAAGTTGGCGTCAACAGCAGATTGGCCTGTGTGATCTTGGCTAAAGTTAACCACACCCTGACGCTGTATAAAAACATAAGAAAACATAGGAAAAGACTATGTTTTTTTGACCGTAATATTCAAGCATTACAAAAAGCTTAAATCGAAAAGTAATTTTGTGTGCTTTTAAGAAAGCACTGAAGAAATTCGACGCTGAAAATCAGAGATAGAAGCTTAAGAACGATACATCTCTAATTTGACGCCAGGGCTATTCTATGTGGTTTTACCGATATCTGTCATTGAAAAATCAGTCTCTATTTTTTTCAATTACTGGAATAAAGGTTTGGCGACTACAGTACAATTGATTGATTCCTTTCTTTTATCCAAAAATTTTGAACTTGACCGCAGTCTCTTCCTGTCGACCATGGACGTTTAGCCAATTAGATTATCTGATTCAGCTCTCCGTCTACCCACAAATAGTGACAACGATTACTCTGTTGGTCTCACCATGTAGTAATGGGCGCGTCAGTACCGTTGCTTTTGGGATATCTTCCGGCAGGACCAACCTTTTCCTCGCCTTCAGCAGTGCCACGTATGCGCTTTCCTAGATCACGAGTCTTTCTATAAAGGTGCGACGGCGCGTATGTATACTGTTTGTCCAAATGAGTTCCATTTCTGTGAACTTTTACGCAGAAATGACCGAACAATTCATGGTACATACATTCTATCTGTTTGATCATACCCGGGTGGGAAGGGAGAAACGGCCGCGGTGTATAGTTTCTGATGCGTTAGAATTGAAGAGTACATTGTGCCTTGTCATAGCTCATGATCAACGCGGAGTGATCCTGTTGTAAAAGTTACTAGGTTCGTGACGTAGTGGTAAGTACCTGCAAAGCTACTCTAAGTGAATAATGAAAACAAACAATCTTGGCCAGTACCGTACATGTTTGTATATGCCACTCAGCAAATATACATATTGTTGTTGTGAAGTCCTTGACATGATCACGTTGGATGCCCATTGAGATCCGATGCGTGGTTGATAATGTGATTGATCCGATTTCCTATACAATTTCATCTGTGACATCTTCATTTTTCTTTAAGCGTAACAGTAATCAGAAACAATACGTTAATGTAAATATTGCATGAATTGAGGCAACTTATCATCCATCAGTAGTGTACATTGAGGTTTACTTGACAGACTTTAAGATACATTACTTGGCTATTGTCATAGATATTGCGTGTTTCCTCGGATTAAGCAAACAAAATACCGCTGCTGTTGATTAACGGCCAAAGTCTCATGACTAAAGCCGTTGCAACCTAAGCAAATATTGGCATGGTTACTGGGACAGACGAAGGGCACGTCGTGTTTATTTGTTTGTTTGTCAAGCCTTATCAGTCATAATATCGCGTCACAGTCGAGTCCTGCCTCTCGAGAAATACGCTTCAAGTTTACCCTTGTTGCTTCACTTCCCTCTCTATCTTTCCAATTCCATGTTCTCAACATTGTAGACACCTGTCTCTGAGCGTTGCTGGGATTGTCAGACTTGAACTTTTACACGTCTGCTTGAGTGAAGTCCATGAAGATGGCGAGGTCTTCCCACTCTGCACCCAACGTTTTAGTGACTTGCAAAAGCTGTAGTTCGGATAGTCGCTGACGATCGGTCCTTGACGAATCAGGTCCCACTAAACAGAGGAAATGAGGAAGTAACTATCAAACCATGGCCACTAACAACTGTACATGTGATAATAAAAGCAATAAACTTATATGCCCTCACAATATATGTAACATACTTTTTAACTGTTCAATGATATGTTGAAGAAATAGAAAGGTGTAATGTTTTTGATGCGTCAGAGATGTCGAGTTTGTTGTGGCTTGCTCGGGCTTTATTACCACAGTTTAACGCGGAATGATACTGTTGTAGATGTTAACACGTTCGTGACAAAGAAATAAGTCCTTAAGCTGCACTGCGTAAATAACGTAATCACACAATCTTGTCCACTGTGGTAAATACGACAATTAGCAATGCCATGTTCTTCTAAGTGTTTCACTTGACTCTCACTGGATGCCCGTTGAGAGTCATTGTGTCGCTGATAGTATGATTGATCCGATTTCCGATAGATAAAACAAATGCAATTTTACCTATGCTATCATCTTTTTATACACCTGCCATAAATACTTCCTTTAAGATTAAGATCTATTTAAGACCTCTTCCCATTCAACAGTCGTGCACTCTAAGGATGGGCCATGGCGGATATTATGGGATTTATGTGACGAATGCCTTAAATCTATGCGTTTCCTCTGATTATCAAAGCGTTCCCCTCACTGTTGACTGACAACCAACTTTCAGCGTACGTCTCATGACCAAAATGCGTCCGTTGCCTCTTGTGCAAATGTTTTTGACGGCATGGTTTGCACGGCTTGACACCGGGGGCAACCTGTGCTGTTTGTCTATCAAAGTTGGATTGCGTGCCTTTGCCACCATACTAACATGCGACGTTGCCATCAAATAAAGTCCTTAGATTTTAGTTTACTGCATCGAAAAACACATAACTGATCTTTAGATAAACTTAGGTAAGATGTTCCATATACAATCTGACAACGAAAAATTGAGAGAGGAATTTGATGTTATTTATTTCTTGTAGTGAGTACATAAAGCCGCCTATATACATGCGTAGTCTGAGAAACTATATGCAAAGTAACAATATTCATCTATGCCCTCCTTTCAAATTAAAGCAAAATACATTGAGCGACATGAGGCAGAAACCGTAATTACCATTACCAATATAATCATATGTACTGAATACTATTCTAGCATGTATCAAGACAGAAAATGTCCATCAGGGCATAAGCTGCTTTTCTTTCAATGTTTCCGAGTTACAAGGGATACGATTGCTGTAGCATTACTCTATAAGCTTGCGCCAACATTGTACAATATTGTCAACATCAAATTTCTTGACAGTACCTCAACCAGCCAGTGGTTTGCATGTGTCGTCAAGACAAACAAAGGTACAACGTTTCCCTAGTGATTGTTCCTTCTTGGGTTATATTGACATTGCTTATAAGAATGAGATAAATATCTAACGGTAGTTATCAATCGATTACTTCCCAATTTCGGGGTTATGCTATCGTGTCACAGTGAAGTCCTGCCTCCTTGAAAATTCGCTGCAAGTTTCCCCTGGTTGGTTTACTTCCCTCTCGGTCTCTCCATGTTCTCAACATTGTAAAGATCTGTCCCTGAGTGTTGCCGAGATTGTCACTTTTGAACTTGTACACGTCTGCTTGAGTGAAGTCCATGAGGATGGCGAGTTCTTCCCACTCTGCACCCAACGTTTTAGCGACTTGCAAAAGCTGTCGGTCGGAGAGTCGCTGACGATCGGTCCTGGGCAGATCAGCTGTTCCTAAACAGAGGAAAAGAGGCAGTAACTATCAATCCATAACCCTTAAAAATGTCAAATATGACAATATATTCACACTGTACTATCTCTCTCGCTCACATACACACGCACACATTTACACATATACTCTCTCTCTCTCTCTCTCTCTTGGCCCTTTCTCTTTATACCCTCTCTCTACCCCCCTCTCTCTCAATATCTCCACCCGTCTTCCTCTCTCTCTCTTCATCTCTCTCTCTCTAATACTATTAAAAAAAGCAATTGCGCAAGCGACTGTATATGATTTTGGAAACGGTTAGACATTTCAGGTAGTACCGACTACCTAGTCTCCAAGCAGATCCAACGGTTGCAAAGACCGTATCCAACTGGCAGAGGAATTATCATTGCAACCGGTTGCAATAAAAACTGCCAGTTGGTTTCGGTCTTTGCAACCGTTGGATCTGCTTGGAGATTACCCACTACCTTTCGTCAGTGACACTAAGTAAGATCTGTCGAGCAGCCGGTTTTTAACCACAAATTATCTTAACGTGTACTGTCATAAAACAGTGCACCCACCTGTAAGAGTATATCGATCTAACACAAGCGCTGGTGGTACTAGACATTTGAGAGGAACCCTCTCGCTGCAGAAATAGCAGATCTCTCGTTCCTCTGACCCCCTGCAAGTCCGGTGTAGCCATTCCCCGGGAAATGCTGGTTTGTGGCACTTTGGACAGACAGCAAACCGGTCAAACCGAACACCTGTGGCAGGAAACATCAAGCCATGTCATTTTCAGGTTTAACAAGACTGGCAAGAAAACTAGTATTGCCAAGGCGACGATGGTCTCTGAATAGCGGTAAACACACATAAGAACACACATCAAGAAGATTTTTCACTGTTGACAGGATGTTCCTGTCATGAATATTTTCTTTCCTGCAGTCTAGTCATAAAGGTTCTAAACTTGTAATCTGAGTGTTGCCAACAATGCCGTCCAATATTGATATATGTATCTATATCAACATGTATGATCCATATGTACATTGACTGGTCCAAAGATATCTAGAATTATTGTAGACTGTACACAATACTATATATATACCATTAGGCTCGCCTACAAGGCTTCGCCAAAGAAGACATTCGCAACAAATAAATTGTAGGTCTTGTTTGCGCTACAGTTACTATATTCCAGTTTCATTTTGAAGAAACTAACTGGTATAAGGGGGTTGGAAAGATGTAACACTTTTCGTCCGAAATGATATAGATACCGGTATATTTTGAAGCGTAGGGGGAGAAGCCCTCACCTGGCCACTGCTTCAGGAGTTCCTCAACTTCCAAACTCAACTCTTGCAGCGTATTCCAAAGGTCTTCAATCGCCCTATCACGGTGAACGTTCTTGCTCTCTGGTCGGGCACTGAGTGAAACCACAAGCCTTCCCACACCCTCATTCTTCAAAAGCACCAGTGTACTTTTCGTTTTGTGTTTACATAATGTGCCACTACTCCAGTGCAAAGCAAAGTGCAGGTGATGTTTTGGGCCGTGTGCCCTTACAGTGAGGCGGGCAAACAGACCAGGAGGGATGAAAGATGGAAACTGATACTGAAGCGAAATGATAGGATCCACTCCTTTCCCCCATTGCCTCTCAGCCTTGTCTCCCAGGTCGTCCTTTATGTACCAAGGTAACAGAAGTTTTGAAATGGGGTGCTGCTTTTTGTCCTCGTGTATGGAATGACTTTCTTGGTGCAGGTCATAACAAAGATCGAACTGTCTCATCAGTTCAATCAATACGCGAAAGATATCCTCGAATGTTCCCGAGCGACATTCCTTTACGACATCTGACCACAAACATCTTAGCAATTTTGTATCCAGTATTCCATTCCTGACCAAGTCATTTTTCATTGTGTCAAAGTCAGCCCGCGTTATTTCTGCCTCTCTGAAGCAAGGGTTTGACTCGTAATCAACAGATTTCTTGATGTCGTACCGAATAACCTTCCTGAAGATATCTACAAGCGAAGCTGGCTTGAGAAACACATGCTTCCTTAAGGTCTCTATTTCCGAGTACCACAGAATCTTGCCTGTATCGTGAAGATATTGCGCAACAGTTTTGGTGCGAGATTCAGGCTGCAAGTTCGGAACATTTGTTGTTAAGTACGACGCAAAATCACTCCAGGACATGTAGGGGAAGCTCAGCTCTTCACCCTTTTTCTCGACACAGGCTTCAGTGTCCGCCCAAACTTTTGGAACAGTACGACCGACCTCGGGGAAAAACTCTTTATTCACAGCATAGTTGAGGATCACCTGCGTCAAATACTGAATACCTTCGAGTGACTCACTCGAGCTGACAGGCACGGGTCTCGGATGTATGGATGGCCTGTTTTGAAGAAGAGCCTCAATTCGTTTCTTTCTCTCCCTCATAACAACTTCTGATTCCAGCAATGTTTCATCAATTCGTTCAAGCTGCCTCTGTAGATCTTTAACACGCTTTCTCTCTTGATCTTCTAGCTTCTTGTTCAAATCTTTACATGCACGGTCTACTTCTTTCTTAGAGAGTTTATCGATGTGAGTAACAACAGGAATCACTACCGGGTTCCCCACCTTAGCAATCATATTTTCCAACCAGTACCCACATTTAGAATAAAAACTGGCTGCATTATAGCTGTCCAAATTCACAATCAAAAGCATGAGGGCCTTCGAACTTAAGAAGAACTGATGAGTTATGTAATATGTTTCCTGACCAGCAAAGTCCCACACAGATAATGTGATATCAGGAGTATTTGGGACCTCAAGATTAATTTCAGCTATTTCTATACCATGTGTTCGTTCCTCCGGTCTGGTCAGATTAGACCGATTCAGTTGTAGTGCTCGAATAAGACTGGTCTTCCCGGCTTCATAGGTGCCCAAGAACAGTGTTTTGAGACACTGTGTGATACTGCTGGCCGTTGTTAAGTCTTCATAAAATGCCCCTATGGCTTGTACGCCTGCCTGACATACTTCCAATGGTGGGTCGACGATAGGGTTGTCTTGTAGGTTTAATCGTACATCCTCATGCATGTGTCTGATAGACTGTGGGATAAGCTTAATTTCGTTGTTACTCAAATCAACGTCCCTTAAATTTGGCATCCGAATGAGAACTTCCGGGAAATTTGCTAAGGCATTATCTGCTAAGATCATTATTTCTACCAGTGATGGTTCTTCTTTTTGCAAAGAATTGACAGAACTGATCTGGTTGTTTGAAGCACGAATTTCTACAAGCTTCGGGAGGCCGAGGACATGAGAAGGTATTTCTTTCAGCCTGTTGGCAGACACGTCAAGAAAACAAAGAGTACTACAACGTTTGATATTTTCGCTTATTTTTCTCATTTTGTTTTGTTTCATGTCCAGCTTCTCCAATGAAGGAAGAAAGCAGATAGCTAGAGGCAGATTTACCAGCTCATTGTTACTCAGATCGATAACACTTAATGAGGGAGATAGATTCTTTAGGTCCAAGTCCATTGGAAGATTTGTTATATTGTTGTCACCTAACAATAATGACTGCAGTTTTGGAAATAAAAGAAAAGCTGAAGGCACATCGTAAATCTCATTGTTGCTTAAATCAATCAACTCCATGTTTGGTGAAATTTTCGTCGTGTCCAGTGACGGTAATGTTTTGATGTTGTTGTTCCCAAGCTGTAACTTAGACATCAAGGGCAGGTAGAAAAGCTCTGCAAGTTGCTGACGTAATATTTTGTGGTTTGTATTGGCCCCTATCTCGTTATTTGAGAGGTTAAGCACCGTTAGGCTCTTCAGTTTATTCACTGACTGAGGAAATTCTTTAAGCTTATTATTTGAAAGGTCAAGGAAGTTCAAAGAACTTGCACTGGTCTGTTTAGTACTATTGGATGGTTCGAGCCATCTTGTTATTTTGTTGTGGCTGCATGACAGACTCTTTAATTTTTCCATTTCAAGTAGTTCACAAGGAATCTCTTCAACGAGATTGTAAGACATGTCAAAATTCTGCACACTTCGAAACTTCTTAACAACTTGACCAATGACCGGTATGTGGTTGTGGCTTATGTTCAGTGTCTTCAGACAAGGCATTGAACGAATAGATGAGGCTGGTAGAGCCACCAGGTAGTTATGACTAAGATCAAGAGTTTCTAGGTCTTTCAAATTGGCCAGAGAACCAGGCACAGACACAAGCTGGCAATTTGACAACTTCAGGGAGTGAATAGAGGTACACTGAAATAAATTGGACAAGCAAGAATCATCCAACTTTACGCCAGTAATTTCTACAGTTTTCAATTTCTTGAATTGCTTAATTTCCTTAAAAATCGTAAGAGGACGACCTTTTCCTTCTTTCTGGGCGAGGTTTATATGCTCTACATTACAGTGTTTTTCGTATTGGCCTCGGTCAAAAAGGAATGTCGACTCGTGATCTTCAGTACAACTTTGTATGTTACAGATGGAGCATACAGGAGAACCCTGTCCGTCCTGTTGAGAGGATTCATCATGGGAGCTGTCAGGGCGCTTCTTCAAGAATTTCTTAAACAGGTAAGCAAGACAGTGAACGACCCCTTTCGCAATTTCATATATGACAAATATAAGAACGGCTGCTGATATAACAAAAACGGCTGCTAAAATAGCTAGGCATATCATGAACTCAATTTGGTTTTCCTGTGCTTTTAAATGAACAGACCTAGACATTCCACTTAGATATGCGAGCTGGCAGATCAAACAAACAAAAATTATCAGGAAAGAGGGTTAGGGCAGGATTGTGGTACACTCAACACGACGAAATGTTGTATCTGTAATACGAAAGAGATGCATGATGATTATTTGCAAATGTCAGATTAGTTTGAAGGTATGAAAATATACTTAGCTCACAAAGAATTCAACATTTTACAATGTGACATGATATGCTCAAAAACGCGATGCAATTATGTGCATTAGCTGTAGATACGCCCCCAAGTGGGCTGAATCAATGCAAAGCAAACATGATGGCAGCTAGACTTCGTACATTTGTTTGATCAAGTTGATGGCAACAGCAGAATGGCTTGTGTCGTCTGGGCAAAACATTTACCTCGCGCTGACACTGGGTCAACATAACCACGAGACGTGACAAAGGTTGAAGAGATGAATTAGTGGACGTCAACGTTTGAAGTAGACAAAACATATAGTTAGATTTGCAGCATGAAATAAGCTGAATATCGTCTTAATTGTTTGACCGATAAGCACAGCCCACGCTCCATAGAGCCAATATACCACAGATCAAAATGTCTGGCAACATATCGTGCGACATTCTCAGATTCCATTCATTGTATTTCTGAGAATAGACGACAAATATCATAAAAGATGTTCTTACCGGATGGTTTTACGCACACCAGATTCGTTGATTTGGCATAACCTGCAGGCCTGTCTTTTGGTAAAAGTAACTTTCGTTTTCCGCGCCAACAAACAGTGCCACGTACGAAACTTTCCCCCTCAAATCACGGGACTTATGGTGTGCGGAAGGATATTGTAGAGAATATACTCGTAGTATTGATCTCCATGCATTTCTGTGCGAGTTTTGATCCCATACGATTAAGGTACCTTACTGTCATTACTCTGTAGGAAATACCTGTTCCGCCATGCCTTCCAGTTTTGGAGAAGTGTAATAAATAAATAAATAAATGGTGTCTTGTTGCTGATGGCGTTGCAGATGAAAAAAAAGGTGGCTAATTGCTAATCCGGCCAGTGTACCCAAATGTAGGTTGACGCGCGCGGACTGATATTGTTGTAACTGTTAACAGGACGTGACGTAACGGTAAGTCCCCAATACAATGGGGTGATAACATGATTACACAACCTTAACCATTATCGTATATATGCACCACTCAGAATGGCGTGTTGGTCTTTTAACTTATTTACCTGAGCACGCTGTATGCCCCCCGAGCAAAGTATGGCTGGTAGAATGTATGACTGATCCAAGGCATGGTGCACCTAGATTTCTCTCTGTAACATCCCAGGCCTGCACTGCTTTTGTATTGTATGATGTACACATGCTTATTTTAAGGTAAAGGTTGTTTTAAGTCCGCTTTGCATCCAACGGTCTTGCACTCAAAAGGGATCTTAATTAAATTAAGGTGGATGTCGAGAATAGTGTACGTTTACTCTGGGTAAACAAGAAAAGTTCGCCCGCCATTGACTAACGGCCAAAGTCCTACCTTTCAACCTCTCATTACTGAAGCCACTACAACTTGAGCAAACAGTTTTGACGGCCTGGTTATTAGGAGCTGAAACCTGGGCCAAAACAGGAGCCCGTTGTGTTTGTGTGCGAGTGTATGCCAATAAATTGACTGCATGCCACACTGTTGACCTGATGCATAGTATTTTGCTAATGCCGTGCACATTCATTTTTGTGTGCTGGTTTCCAGCTAGCGAGCGCTATTCGCAATGATATATAGGTGTGATGGTAGCAGGCGCTTTTGCAACTTCATCCACGAGCCAAAGAGGCCTGGACTATACATGGCCGAAATAAGTCAAACCCCGGTCGTCGTTTATCATAACATCTCACATACGCCCTAAGTTTGTGTCCCTACCTACCCGCTAATGGTAAAAACAAAAATGCCTAATTCCCCGTTCCAAATATATTGTAGTGCTTTGGGGCTTTTCAACACCTACACAGCTGTACACTAAATGGTGATTCGTATTCAAGGCATATATGAAAGACATGCATATTCACATTTGTTGTTAGCAAGGTAACATTTTTGTGCTCTGCCATTCAATAATAAAGGAGACTATGCATTTGATGCAAAGTTTATTTTTTATGGTTAACCCATGATTGACAAGTGTCCCTTTCCTTATAGCAATGGTATATGTATCACCAGATGTCAATTGCGCGGTTCTTTGTACCTATCTCATTTAACATGACTTTGTAGTAACTGTACTTTGTAAGAAGAGATATCCCAACAAAATGAAAGGACGACAAGCCAATATACTCTACAAGCATCGCAGAAAGTATCAAGTGCATACTGGTGGCATTGTCACAGACGAATTTTCTCTCAATCACTTGATGCACATTTTTGTCTGGTCCTCTTATAGTTCTTAACACTCTTATTACAACAGACACATTCTATAATGTATATATTGAATGTATGGCCCTACGGGACACAATATGTACAACTGTATGTCACAACTCTGGAACAGGACAGTTGATGCATGAACTTGATTCTCTTCTGTGAACTTTTTTATCCAGTTATCCTTTGTTAATGTATTGTGTGGGACAATTTTGCGTAATGTTGTATCTATGTGTATATGTATTTGTATTTGTTTAAGGAGTAATAAGGACCACAGGAAGAATAGCTGCACATTGTATGCTAATTGTGGATCCCAATAAAGTCAAAGTCAAAGTCAACTGTGCTAATGTTGGTCCTTCAAGTGTGCAAATGCAAATAATCATGTTTGGTGAACTAGGCTAGGCATTAGCCCTGTGGAAGTTGAAAATCCAGGGCTGTGCTTTACATGGAGAATAGTGGAGGATTTCATACATTGGTTTTGTTTCCTGCTTATATGTTCAAACATGCTCATTGACAATTTCTTAATTACAGCATGTATATGTACAGTTTAAAATAACAAGCTATCAACACACAGGGGTGTTCAGGTTACCAGTTTATATACATTGTCCAGTCATGTAATCTTACCAGATGCAAACTGCACTCTTGTATTGTTAACACACCAGTTAATGTACATACTGTATAGTCAGACATACATGCTATTTGATAGCTGAAACTTTACAATGGTGCATTGATGAAACTTCTGTCAAATACAGCACTAATGAAAGAGGATACCACAAAACTGGTATGTTCAACATACAGTGCCTGACAGATCACAGTCTTTACCGTACCGGATACAAACTGCTCTCTTGTATTATCTACACACAAACAAATGTACATAATGTATATTTAGACAAACATGCTATTTGATAGCTAAAACAGACAATGGTCAGTGCATCGATCAATGAAACTTCTGTAAAATCCTGCACTCATAAAAGAAGATACCATTAAACTGGTATGCTCAGCATACAGAATGTCTTATCAATCACAACCTCATAAGATCATAGAAGTTATTTGCAACTCTTTCGCTCTGAGGCTTGTACAGTCTTAGACTGGTTCTGCACATGACAAAAAGTTGGTGATTTGCTATCTGTTTAACCACTGATTTACCAGATTTACTCATCGGTATGTCATCAGTAAAAGTCTTCATCTTCGACACCCCACGTGGACGAACTTTCCTCCTAATACAGACACAATGTCGCGTCGTCGTCAACCTCTGCCTCCTCGAGAACACGCTGTAACTCCTCTCTCGTCGCCGAACTTCCCAACCTGTCTCTCCATGCCGTCAGCATCATGAAGATCTGTTGTTCCGTGTTGTGGGGGTGGTCACTCTTGAACTTGTACATGTCTGCCTTGGTGAACCCCATGTGGACGGCGAGGCTTTCCCACTCCACTCCCAGCTTTTTAGCCACGCGCAAAAGCTGTCTGTCGGATAATGACTTTGACACGTAACGATCAGCAGAATGTTGCTCGGGAGCGTAATGAGGGTATCCATAATGTGAGGGTGGAGCAACATCCCACGCTGCTCTTGCTGCTGCTGCAAATGCTGCTATTGCCCCTAGTCCTGCATTGAAGATAAAATTGTACTACGTTAAACTACCACATGAAGACATTACATAGCTAAGTAGTCAGTGTTATAGAAGAGTGTCACATGATATTGTGTCCATGTATACGGTGATGACCAAACTATTCATGGATGTGAAAACACCGCGTGGCCTAGATATAATATGGGCAGCAAAGGTAGCCGTTTTTTTTTAATCCTTGATACGCATTTTAGATTCTTCTTTCGGAAACGTGAATACCCTTTAATGGTATTGCTGGGTTCACAGATACCCGAAAGCGACATGGACATTACATATAACATGTAATGTTACGTTGTCATAAAGTACTGTAGGAGCATCCTCACTAAATAGCTTCAAAGAACAGTTGCAGTCAGATATGCAAAGACTAGGTGTAACAGTCCGTTCGGTGTAATATAACCAGCTGCTTCCGCGCCGCGTGCCTGCGAAGCTGGTGTGTTACGCCGAATGGCGGTTATACCGGCTCTATAGATACAGATACATTTATTAATGAAAAACTATATTCACCACCGCCGACGGCCAAGTATGCCATCGTTCTTTGCCGTGGTATCAGATACTTCACAGAGACTCTTTTATTGCAGAGAGAGCAGATTTCTTCTTCGTCTGGTCTCCTGGAGCTTGAAGGTAGCCAGTTCCCAGGAAATGATGGCCGATGACACTCGGGACAGACAGCTAAGCGGTCGAAAAGGACACCTATAGCAGAAAACATGTATCATGCCGCATATTTTAAATGATTCATTCCTGTCAATGGAATTATGCAGAAATCAAATAGCCATTTGGCTGTGGTTGGTACCGTTCTGTGTGATTTGAATACAATACGTCACAAGCAAAAGCATGCTAAATATCCAAGACCGTTACAAAAGTTTTAGACTTATCAAATGTCAGGAAAAGGATGGTACAAAGGTCAGACAAACCTGGCCACTGCTTCAGAAGGTCTTCGACCTCTGAACTTAACTCCGTCAGTATGTCCCACAGATTCTCGAAGGTGTCACCGTGTACACCCCCGCTCTCTGGTCTAGCACTGAGTGAAACCACAATCCCTTTTGTACCCTCATTTTTTAGGAGAACTAGTACCCTGTTCCTCTTGTGTTTACATAATGCACCAGTGTTCCAATGCGAAACAAAGTGCAGGTTATGCTCTGGGCGGTGTGCTCTCACAGTAAAGCGGGCAAACAGGCCAGGAGGGATAAAAGAAGGAGACTGATACTGAATTGAAACTATAGGAGTCCCCCCAGATTTCCACTGGCACTCAATCTTGTCTTCCTTGTCTTCTTTTATGTGCCATGGTGATAGAAGTGCACGTGGAATGTTGCACTCTTGTTTGTCTTCTAGGTCGTCTTTTTCAAGCCGTCGCATAAGACGCCTTCTCTTCGACAATGGCCCATCAAAGGCCTGCTGCTTTTTGTCACTATCATCATGACGCACGCAAAGGTCATAACAAAGATCAAACTGTTGCATCAGTTTAATCAACACATCTGAAATGTGTTCAAATGTTCCTGACCGACATTTCTTTTCAACATCTGACCACAGGCACCTGAGCAGTTTGGTATGTAGCACTCCCCTATTGACCAAGTCGTTTTTCATTTTCTGAAATTCAGCCGGAGTGATCTCGGCTGCTCTGTACCGAGGATCAGACTCGTAATCAAGGAATGTCTCAAGGTCATGCCGGAAGACCTTTCTGAAGATATCCACAAGCGAAGCTGGCTTGAGAAATACATGTTTATTTAAGGAGTCTATTTCTGAATACCACAGGATCTTGCCGGTATCGTGGAGATACTGCGCAACAGTTTTGATGCGAGATTCAGGCCTCAAATTTGGAACAGATTGTTTCATTAAGGCTGTAAACGCGTCCCAGGTCATGTAGGGGAAGCTTAGCTCTTCAGCCTTTCTCTCGACACAAGCTTCAGTGTCCGCCCACGCCTTTGGAATGGAGCGACCGACTTCAGGAAATAACTCTTTATTTACAGCATAGTTGAGGATCACTTGCTTTAGATACTGGATGCCCTCAAGATCTGCAGCTGAGCTGACAGGCACAGGTTTAGAATGTATCGATGGCCTTTTTGAAAGAAGGGTCTCAATTTGTTTCTTTCTGTCACTGACGGCTTTCTTTGATTTCATTGATTCGACGTGAATCAATGAGTCATTGATACGTTTCAGCTGTCTCTGTAAATCAGTGATACGCGTCCTTTCCTGATCCTCAAGTTTCTTGGCCAAATCCTCACACCTTTGTTGTACGTCTGCTGGCGAGAGTTTGTCAATATGAGTGGCTACAGGGATAACGACTGGATTACCCACCCTAGCTATCATATTTTCCAACCATTTGCCACATGCTAACTCAAAGCTGTCTGAGTCATACTTATATGTCTCCAGGTTCACAATCAAAAGCATGAGGGCCTTCGCGCTCAAGAAAAATTGATGTGTAATGTAGTATGTTTCTTGTCCTGCAAAGTCCCACACAGATAATGTGATATCTGGGGTATTAGGAGCTGAAAGATGTAATTCAGCTATTTCTATGCCATGTGTTCTTTCCTCAGGTTTAGTCAGACTAGAACGGTTCATTTGAAACACTCTGACAAGACTGGTCTTCCCTGCCTCATAGGTCCCCAAGAACAGCGTTTTGAGACACTGTGTGATACTGCTGGCTGTCGTTAAGTCTTCATAAAAAGCTTTTATGGCCGGAAGGCCTGCCTGACAGACCTGTAAGGGGGGATCAACGAGGGGGTTGTCTTGTACATTCAGCTTTACATCTTTCGACATGCCCATTACAGACTGTGGAATGACTTTTATTTCATTGCTTCTCAAGTCGACCTTTTTTAGTTTTTCCATTTGTATGAGAGCTACTGGGAAATGTGAAAGACCATTCTCTGCTAAGGCGACTACTTCCATCATAGACAACTCATCTCTTTGCAAAGAGCTGACCGAGTTGATCTGGTTGTTTGAGGCACGAATCTCTACAAGCTTTGGAAGTCCTATTACATGAGACGGTATCTCCTTTAGCTTGTTGTGGGACACGTCAAGAAAAGCTAGGCTCTTACAACTTTTGACGTTTTCACTAATTACACTGATTTTGTTTTGTTTTAGGTCCAACTTCTTCAACGAACGAAGAAAGCAAAGAGCTAGGGGCAGATCATCTAACTTATTGTCACTGAGATCGATAACGCATAAAGTTGGAGAGAGATCATTTAGATCCAAATCCGCAGGAAGCTTTTCGATCTCGTTACTGCTCAATAACAATACTTTTAATCTTGTCAATAGCAGCAGAGCTGCAGGCACAACACTAATCGCATTGTTACTGAGATCAATATACTCCATGTTTGGCGAAACCCTCGACATATCTAGCGAGGGCAACGATTTGATATTGTTGTTTCCAAGCATCAAAGATGAGACCAGGGGTAAGTAGAAGAGCTCAGCAAGCTGCACTGTTTCCATCGTTTCGCTCACATTTTCTCCTATTTTGTTATGGGAGAGGTTGAGTTCCGATATGTTGCGGAGCTCTTTTACACACCAAGGTAATTCATGAAGCAAGTTGTTAGATAGGTTTAGAAATACTAAAGAGGATTCAGTTTCCCTCTTTGGTCCAGTAGATGGCTGAAGCCACCTGACTATCTTGTTGTGATTGCATGAAAAAACCTCTAAGTTTTCCATTTCAAGTATTTCGTATGGAATCTCTTCAATATTGTTGTAAGACACGTCGAAGTTTTTAACAGACGCGAGTGTCGTTACGTTTGCAAGAACTTGTATGCTGTTGTGACTTATGTTGAGGCTCTTTAAACAGGGTAGTGAGTGGAAAGGTACCGCTTGCAGAGTTGTCAGGTTGTTATGACTTAGGTCAAGAACTGCAAGGTCTTTCAGGTTTACCAGGGATTGTGGTATAGATGCCAGTTGGCAATATGACAATTTGAGAGAGCGTATAGTAACACACCGGAATAGATTAATAAAACTAGAATCATCCAGTTTGTATCCAATGATTGTTACAGTTTTCAATCGCGTGAATTGGTTAATCTCCTCAAAGATGGTAAGACACTGATCTTCGTTTCCATGCCTTTGTGTAAGCGTTATATGTTCCACATCAACGTGTTTTTCTTGGTCGAAAAGGAAAGTTGACTCGTGGTCGTCAACACAGTTTTCTTCCTTGCAGAAAGGACGTATTAAGGAATCATGCCCATCTTGTTGAGAAGATACATCCTCAACAAGAGATCTATCCTCAACCCTAGCCTCATCTACTTGACCTGCTGGCTGAGGTAAGGAATCTTCCTCTTCTCTCTGCCTAGTTTGGAACCTATTTACCAAACAGTAGAGGAAGATAGAAACAACCGTTGCCAACAAACATGTCATCAGAGCCCATCCTACATTCACTCCATAGAGTTCTATCACCACCAGTGTGTTTTCTAAAAGATTGAAAAACTCCATTGCGTTAAACAATGTTAGATTGAACAAAGTGATTTGAGGTAAGGGATTGTATGACTAGGTATATCAATAACGAGAACGGGGCAGAAGGGTTGTGGTTTACTCAGTGAGACGCAGAAATGTGTCTGTCAACCTGCAACAAAAATAGTACCATTTATATACTAGTAGATCATGTTATTTATGTAACAGTGGTCAATTCATTTATCATATTAGAAAAAGGGCTTAAAATCTTATTTTTGTCCATCAGTGGTGACATTAGTGGCAGGATTGTCATACATATACATAAATGCCCTGTCACACTTTTGCGTATATTCAAGTGCGTATGAGTTGCGCATGAACATTTTTTGGTTTATGTAAAGTTTGCAGGGAAGAAGTTGTTTTCTACTTTTTCCATCGTTGTGAAGCCTATTTATCGAACCAAAGAAATTAATTCTTCGGCTGCAAACTTAACCTAAAACAAAAACTTGCTAATACGCAACTCATGCGGACTTGCTTATACGCACACGTGTGACAGGGCCCTAACCGTCTACTACGGTGTCCTTTTGTCAAATTAAACACGCTGTTATGTATTACATGTATCTGGATGCAACTGACACTATTCAGTTGAACTTTACCTGTGTTTACTGGCCTGGCGGTTGTGACTGGGTGTATTGTGTGACAGTGGCTAAGGTTTCACCTTGTCTGGGGTCCTGTACAAAGAACACATCAAGATTTGGGTACGCGTCTTGGTCAGGTAGCCACATAGACCATTTGCCGTCCATATTCAGTTCTGAATACAACTTACCTCAAGTTTCATACATTTACTTTTGGTGGTCTATGTTAACTTAAGTGACACTTGTCTACAAAATAAACCTTTTCTTAAAGTTAGTGTACAAAGATACGCAACAGCAACATTTTCCTGCTAAACCATGCACTGCCAAACATTCTCGATACACCATATTTACAGAGTCTGTTTCCAAACACTAGTTAACAAAACGTCATAAGGTCACTGATCACCTGATGCCCGTTTTGGCGGGTGCTACCATGTAGCATTCTTACTATAATGCTGTCCACTACTCTTCCACCATTGATAACTACAGCCGATAATTACTTGAAAGGGTAGCGTTTTGTGATTCTCTTAATATACACGATATAACAACTTGACATACAGAGTGCATACTAGGGCTTGTCACGTGAAAATCATATATCATAAACCGTCAACGTGCCCTACTATGAAGTCCAACAGGTCTTACGCCCAGACGAACAAAACAGGCCGAATCTTTACAGAGTTCAAAGTTGCTCCTTAAGCTTATAGTTTCCTACATACAAGCATAACATTTTTAGATTTTTTTTAACATTTGCCAAAAATTATACGAGATCCCTACCAGTTAGCCGGGCATACGTCCAACTCGTTGGCATGTAGTGATCGGCAGTATTGGGGAAAATGTAGACAGACAAACTCAGAGTCATTTCACTTCGACAAGTTTCCCCTGCTTACTTCCTCTTCGTATTCAAATGGCGGGGTTTTCCACCAGACGCGGAAGGATATCAGGTAGATCTCGAGACGATAAAGTAGTCCTTCACTTTCTTAGGGATTTAAAGCACAAATTAAGTTGCGCAATGCAAAAAATGTTATCCGTGGATTGTCGTTGGTGAACTCAAATAACAAATGGCATCAACAATGTAAACTTGTATGATGCGACTGCCTTGCCGGGGAGCGACACATGAACAATGTTGACAGTTACTTGGCACAAGTGAAAAGGTGTTGTATTCCCAAAATAGCGCGGCCTCAAGGGATTACGTAACTGTTTTTTCTTTGGGACGAACCAAAATACTTTGGGGGAAGGGGTGATTTGTAAAGTCATTTTGCAATTTGAAGACATGGATTCTTTCAGACGTGTATCCATATTCACAATCGACGTTTCTGTGCAAGCACTGAATATTTCCTTTAGTGCACGACTTTTATTGGCTGAGGGCGCACGCCACAGCCCACTGACGTCACCAAGACGAGTAAACAAGAGTGGGTGAAAGGGGTAATTAACAATATCAAGTACACCAAAACATGCATGTTGATTTGCAATATCTGGCAGACGATACAAATGAGCGCCACTACATAGAGTGATGAATACACATTTGTAGCTTGTATAGAAGATTGTTTATCTCAAGTTTATTCTAGTCGCCAGACCCATAAAAACAAATTGATGAGTCAAGTGGGTTAACAAAAAAACACACAAGTGTTTGCAATAGTTCGAAATATGAGTTTCTGTATAGACAGCCGCTGAGCCAAAATCATTGTGTGTGCGCGCGTGCCTGTGCGTACAAAAATAATGAGTAGCGTTAAATGAATACTTAGTAACATTTTGTAGTAAAAACAATATTCATAGTTAATCTATAATTATTACGTTTAGAAAAAATTCGTAGCGCTGACATCAATTCTTTACTTAAGCACTGGTCATACGATTTTTAAGACATAGCAATACCTGTACTATTTACAGACATTGATAGAAGATGGTAAGTACTCCTTCCACTGGTTATTGTTACACAGTACTAGTGGGTGGGAATACATTTTCAAAAGTGACTTTTACACAAGTACATATAGGACCGAAACAATTGCCACCAACTGTCCCCATCCAACCCATAAACCGACCGCACCCGATGCTTTGTACATGTACGACTTCTCTCCAACGTACACCTTCCATACGCGGAAGTTCGGCTCTGGGCCGGTGATGTTCAACTCGTTAAACAAGAACTGTTGCAGCTTGTTCGACACAAACCACAGGTAGCCCTGGTTGTCAAAGGCGAAGGCGTTCGGCCATTGCATCCTGACGTCACTGATAAGGAGGGGCGATGACGAGGACACATCTTGTGATGACGTGTCCCACTTGTACACGGCGTTGAGTTGCAGTGCGCCGTAGTACAGGGTGCCTTCGTTGGAAATGGCGATGCCATCGCTTTGGGACGCCTTGCGACCTGTAATGGAATTTCAACCTTGTTTCAGTGTAAAGATTGCCAAGGAACTGTAGGGATGATAGTCTTGAGCGGCAACTTGTTGGTCATTGGTCATCGAATGAAGGAATGAGCCTAAAGGTATGTCCTGAAGTTGACGAATCACACTGGGTCACCCTACGCTTCGCGATAAGTGTGTTGGGTTCTTTAATCGGCATAGGTTTCATGCCTGAGGCTCCCCATACACGGGCCCAAAGGCTTAACGTCCCCATCCGAAGGACGATTTGATCGCTAATGCAACCCCTCACACCGTGCCCGAGCGGAGTTTGAACCTCCACTCTCTAGCTCTACAGGAGGGCTCATATGCCTTGTGGATTCATATGACTTACCGCTTACCCACACAAGGCACGGCGAAAGCAACATGGATTGTCGCTGAAGAACGTAAAAAGAACCACCATGTTCTGAAAGTGAAGACTGTACCTACCTAGCTCTTTCACACTCGCTCCAACATCTGTCACCGTGGGCTGTTTCAGAAGGCTTGTCGGCAGTGTGTAGAGGTTGTAGCCGGCCAGGGCGCAGTAGTATAGCTATGATAGAAAAATATTTTTTCTTTACTCTAACATTATCCCTAAACGCAAAACACTTGAACAAGTAGGATTTGCCAACCCAGCAAACGTTCATGTGTACCCAAGACTACATGATCACAATGTGGCAACTTCGCATTGGATTCGAAAACCTATGGCTTGCCATTTGTTCTTGGAAAACGGGAATAATCTTTTGGCACGTTTCGGAAGCTAGAGAGATTCTAGAAAATTTAAACCGTTTATAAGTTGTAAATGTTTAAAAATAGCCTATCAGATGTGGGCATCATCTCACATTCACTTAATCTAGCTGGTTTGATTTAGATTTGACCAAAATTCAATTTTAGATCTGATTCAACAACCCTCCATAATATGAACGGGAACTAACCTTCATGTTTTCCCCTATTGGAGACAGCGCCACGCCGTTCACAGGTATCGGGGGAAAGGTGTAGTTTCGCCCGTTGATCGTCATCTGTCTTCCGTCTGCGGCCGCGGTCATACTTGGGTGGGTAATTCTGGGGGAACAGCAAAGAAAAAAAATTAGTTGAACGAAACGATTATTTGTTATTGAGTGGTCCAACTACTCTTTCTTCGAAGTCTTAGGCTGAATAGCGAAGGGCTTACGATTGGCGGGCTGAATCACAAGAGCCTGTAATATAATGGCAGTTTTTCAGTGATCTGGTGGCCTGAATACGACAGAATACCACCGGTGCGGCCATTGGTTGAGGACTACAACCACTTACACCGGAAAATACATCTACTCTTTTCGATGGTGGGTTCTTAAACGTGCTCGAGGTTTGGCTCTCCTCAAACACGGGACCTCCAGTTAACGAAGCTGCCTGACAGCCTGCCGACATACTGCTCCATCCATCATCATTTAAGGGAGAGACGGGAGCCGGTACCGACTTTCAGACACTTTTGACACATCGTCACGTGTCCATCCATCCTAAAGAAGGGCTTACGATTGGCAACATGTTTCTCTGAATTGTTTTGGTTGGGACAGAAAAAATTATGACAGTGTTTTATACCTGTGCGACCTGTCCTGCTTGTAATCGTACACCACGATCCCTCCCGCCAGGCTCGAGTCGGAGATGTACGCGAACCACTCGTCCGAGTCGTCTGCAGAACTGTCAATCACGATGTCGTTCAGGAATGCGGTACTGTTGGAAGCCACGCTGTTAGGGAACGTGTGGACCCGGACCATGTCTTTCTTCTTAATGTCGTAGACGAGGAGCTTCGGGGCGCAGACTTGGGGGAGGTTGGGGTCGAAGATGTTCAACCGACCGTTGTCGATGATCCACATGCGTCCCAACCGGTCGATTTCCATGCTCTGCAAAATACAGAGATTGTCGGTATACAGATTACTATTATAAAGATTCAACAGTATTAAAGTACCTACAAGTAGCTCTTGCGGGAAACATTCTACTACGAAGAGCCTCGTCGGCGGCCTATACAATATACCTTCGGGACGCTCTGCTAAACCAGGCTTAGGTTTCCACTTTTGGGTGCGTGGTCTTTAACCAGCTGTCAGCCAATCAGAGAATCGGCTTTACCAAATGAAAACATTTAAGCGATTCTCTCATGCATTGGCTGACACCTGGTCAGTGACAAAGAGATATGAACGGAAGAAAGAAGAGGGTATGAAGTAAATGAGGAAGTCTTTTACTGTTTTCAGTTTAACGTGTTCACTAAGTTCCGACTTTGACTGTCGGATTTCTGGATTACCTGAGACCATGCGCACAATTCCGTTTTAGCAAATTAACTGTAAAATGAATGGTCTCCTACCTGTACATACTGGATGGTGGAACAGTTCCCGACTTCCTGCCACTCCCAGCTGGGGAAAGGACGCAGCACGGGCCGCCCTCCCTTCATGATCACGGACCTGGGGTACACGGGACCAGAATTGTCAGCCAAAGGGAAGCAAAACGTTTGTGAGAATTGCTTTTATCGGAGCGTCCCTGTGGTCTGTGGCTTAGACGTGCTCGAAGTGTGGGCACTTTTTTAAACAGATAAACAAAAACTGCAAACCCAACCACAGGTGCAGCATGTAGCAGCATGTAGTGCGTTACATTCGTTGTTTACCTCTTTCTCTATCTTTATTTCTCTCTCTTCCTCTCTCTCAGTCTCTCTCTCTTCTCCTCCTCCGTCGAAGTCGAAGCGTAATGACTAAAAGCTTGAGACAGAGGTGATTTGTTTCGGTAGCTAGTAGCGCAATGCGGCTCTACCACGGCTAGCTCTGATAACCAAGCACATCAGGTCACCCCTGGCCTTCTTGATAAGTGTGCTGAGTTCTTTTGCATTACATGTACTTCCACACGTCACTAGATACCTAGGCAGACGTTACGTTACTCACGTCAGTGTCGCCGGTACGCCTGATCGCCACCGCGGAACGGTCAGGTACACGACGCCACCGTACGTCTTGATGCCGTTGATGCTGTTGTTTATCGGGGCGAATGACCCGTCGTCGAGCGCGAGCTGTGTTTAACATTGGTGAAAACAAGCTCTTCAAATTGAAGTTGATTCAAAAGAACCACTTCAGAAGTTAAGCCGGCTTATACTATGTCAACTATTCCACAGATGCAGCAACAATGCTTCTCTTTGAGCTATGGTGCGCCATGATGATAGTATCGTACCAACTGCACAGCGAAACACTAGCCCGATTTAATTTCAACCATAGCAAGCCTTCCACCCAAAGCCATATCGACAGTGAGACTGCGTGTTGCAATGACTTCCACGAGATGTAAAAAAAAATAATTGCTCAAATGTTACTATAAACTCTACGTACAGTGGCTCGCATTTAGCGTCTCCATCTCTTTTGGAGTCTAAACGAAAGCCAGTAGACATTGGTCAAATAGGGCAAATAAGAGCTAGCCAAACCTGAAAGACTCCGATAGAAACTATTTTTGGCAGCTATCTACATTTAGATAAATACAAAACAAACATACCTGTCGGGCATCGTCGCTGTTCCAGTCATAATCTATAGATGTCCACTCGTACACCAGGACGGTGTCACCACTGATCAAATCGGCTCCTTCGGTCCTTCCCAACATGCACAGGGCGCACAGTAGAACCAATGTCAATGACCTCGCCATGGCCGCCATCTTGAATGCCAGGAATCGTCCTCTAAGTTTTGTTGTATCTAGAAATCAGAATACGTGATGACAAAGAATTAACATGTAGATCTGTTACATTATCAGCTGACAGTTCTACAATAACAGGTATGCATTTCTCAAAACGTGACGCAACATCAAGTTGTGGAGCAAAACGTTCCACAAAAGTTGATTTGACTGTTCAATACTATAGCAGAAGGTCATCTAAGTTCACAGGATCCCCGACAAAAAGACTAACGTTAGAATTTCTGCAGTAGCTATTCAACAAGGCAGTCCTGGAGCACACATAACCTACAGGATCTTAGCTAATGCCGGTGTAAACCCAGACTCATCCACTGATGATCAGTCTCACAAGCCTACATGTACTTATCAGACAGGCCCCACTCCGAAGGGCCACAAAACTTACTGCACTGGCGACGATCAATAGCATAAGTACGCACCGCTTCAGCTGTCACCAAAACACAACTGCAGAGGTTTGTTACTAGCTACAGTTAAGGGCGGCCATGTTTACGATCTAACGTTCTGGTTCAGTGCCCAGTACCTTTGAAAGGTCCGGTGTCGAGGTCGATCCCATGCCCTGTCCACCTCGGTCCCTCAATAAATACAAACGTCTTGTTGGTTGAACTGCTAATTTTATTGGACACCCGAGATAATTCTATTTGTTGTCGCTGTTCACTTGAGGATCAGTCAATAATCACTGAAGATTTCTACAGTGGTCTACATGTAGTCGTTCAGATCTTTGTGAGAACGTAACCCTCCAAGCAGATGTAAGGAGTGGCGATCGTAATGTTCTCCAACTGCTAAAAGTTTGTGTGTGGCTGAAGGCGTCGAAAGACCGGCTTGTTGCACTGTTGTGGATCACTACATTTCTACCTAGGCATTTGACACGCCGAACCAAACGTGGGTGACCTGGCCCGAGGCATTAGTGGGGAAGGGATTCGAAAATTCACGGTACGCGAAAGAAAATACAAGTTGTTCTTACCGTCTAAAGCTACTTGAAGATCAGTCCAAGGCGTAGATATATTTTCCTACCGTACCATGGAAAAACTCTAGTACCGATCGTAGCCAACAGCTGACCGGTTGGGACACTGGTGTCGTTACGGTGTTGTACTACACGTAGTGAATCACTACTAGCACTACAGACGATAATGGGGCGTCTGTCAGCACTGGAAGGTCATACAAAACTGGTTCATCCACCTTGTAAATCAACGGATGACTGGTAAGCTATGCAAGCCTGTAGAAGTCTCCAACATTATAGTTTAAAACCCTTAAGATGATTTTAAGGTGTTTTGGCAAACCAAGTGTATACCCAATACGTTTGCAAAAAGTTTTAGATATGTAAATTAGTGGTATTTCAGGTGAACTCAGGCTCAAAGCGTTTGATGTATACATTTCCAGTGTTGATGAAATAAAGAGTTCAATGATTTAATGATTACCTTATAACTTTGCATACCTTAATCCAGCAATTTTCATCCACTCCAGGTCTCCTTGTCTGTGGTGCTCAACGTCGCCCGCTTCCTATGATGCACTGTGCGACACTATTTCTAAATTCAATGGACACGAAACCGTATACCTTGTCCTTGAAATCGGAATGCGATACTTCTTTGTGTTCTCTTCTGTTACGCGGTTCCACGTCACTCTCATACTTACAAAACTGTAATATACTCAATATAGTTCATACTTACATCCATTGTACAGGCACTCAGGCAGATTCATTTAATGATAGATACCAACTTGTACTGTCTACTGTTATTTTCCTTTTATCCGTTTTTATTTATGCTTGTCATTATGTCTCTTTGTTGTATGTGTTGAGTAGAAGGCTTCAAATAAGCAATCGCTTCCTGCCTAAGACTCTGTTAACATATACGAATAAAACAATACTTCTTTGAGAACAGCTAAGGCGCGGAAAGGCAATTTTCTACCTACTTCTCTGCCCCTGAGGTCTGCTGATAACAGTCAAGCCTGGATTCGGCAATTCAGACTGAGGAAAAATGGTAGCTGAGGACAGGGTGGGGTTAACTATGTAGAAATGGACAGGACTGTTTTAATGTGGCTTGTGACTGGAGATGGTTACCTGTGCCAAGTGGTTGCCCGACCAGCCTTGATTACGGTACTTACGTCAGCAAGCCTAGGGGGCAGAGAAGTAGTAAAAACACTCCTAACGTTACATATATATTTATGGTTCCGTCTGTCTAGTGTATGACATGTGAACTTCTAGTCTAGAGACCAGACTGAAGACTTTCGGCAACATACGATACGTTTATTCTAGTTCGCAAGCACATAATACATTAGATATAATCCACATCTTACATCAATTACCTTTGTAGGAACGTTACAATAAATAAATCTTCGGTATACAAATAGTTTTTGGCACAAGCACAACAGCAATAATCTGTCTCTATACATACATGTATACACAACCCATTGGATGCTAACATCTTTCTTTACATATTCTCTGGCTTTCAGTTGTTTGAGAGTGATTTGGTACATATATTTGTGGCGAAATATGAAATTACAGAAAATTAGATCGATGAAAGCAGAATCGGTGGTTAAGATTAATCATGACTTGAAAGTTCATCTGTGTTGCTGGAAATTATTCTGAGGCAAAATTTGAACTGTAATTTCCAACACGACAAAAATTGCCTTACTCAAATTTTCGACTGTCCAGCTCCAGTCTTTGTCAAGGAATGAGCAATATCTGCCAAAGACTAAAGTTGGACAGTAGAAAATTAGACGTCCACTTTTTGGGTTTTTGAAATTACAGTTTAACTTTGCTTCAGAAAGTTTGATGATGGTCTTTGGTATAGCGAGTGATTTGTATTGATTTGTCTATGAACAGAATAGGTAAAACATTGAGCAACGTTTCGACGTTGATGGTCTAGATCTATCATAAGCTTTGGTAATTTAAGTATTAGGTGATCATGTTATTGTAGCAATGTTGGTCCAGACATGGCATTTGAAACCGGGTCATGAATATGATTTTTTTCTCAACACGGCGGAGAGCGATATCTATCGAAATGGAAGTGTACTGCAGAAACAACAAGCTTCTACCTAGAGCCTCTAGAATGAGAAACAGAACCACGATATTCTGGTAAGAACTATCAACTAGTCATGTGTAAACTTGGATATGCAGAGGTATTTCATTTCAATTTGGACACAACATAGAACGTATTCACACTTTCCGAAAAGGGAAAGAACTGGTGTTTTTTGTAATCAAGATTTCTCACCATTTCATACTTCAAGAATACATTTGTGATAGGGTATTGGAATTTTCTTGTACACAACTTAAGGATCTTTTCATCTGAAAACATTTCGATAGTACGTTTACTACCATTCTCAGACTGTCGGGGACGTTGACAGGTACAATTTAGATGTGTCCAAAAGAATTCCATATACTTGATTTAGCAAATCCGATAAAACTATTCACCGACTTTCATCCATTTTTGGCGACGCCTCAAGGACGGAGGCGTTTTCTAAACATCCTTACACTAACACCAAACGTATGGGCAGTGGCTATACAAAGAAGCTCATGACACTATGGCTGTCTTCTTCTTGAACCTCGCTCTCCCTACTCGACTCTACATCCTCAACGTCCGCTTCCGACTGTGCGGAACTCTCGTAATCGGTCCTGTCTGACGTCATGTCCGTGACGTCAGAGATGACGTCAGAGCCTTGAGAGAGTTTTAAGGTGCGAGGTACGATGGAAGGTCGCGGGGCGGGGACTGGCTTCTGTGGCGGTCTCTGTACTTGGGTTGTCTTCAGGATTGATATTCTGGGAACTTTGATGCTACCGCTGGAAGAACGCGGGGTCGAGTTGGGGGTTGTGTGAGAACTGGACAGTGGGGATGTGAAGGGGGATAGCGGTATCCCTTGTAGGCTTGCCGCGGGAGAAGCACATGGGCTCTGAGAGGGGGTTCCGTTGGAGCTAGCACTGGTGTAGGGGCTGCCGTAGTAAGGGCTCGGTACGCCGTGCACTTTTCTTCTCGGCACCTCCAGAAGGATTTTGTTCCCCTCATAGTCCGTGGTTTGCCATCTGACGTCACTGATGGGGCTGCACACGTTGGGCAGCAGGGGCACCAGTTGTCCGATCTCCTTGACGCGAAACTGCATGATGGCCGCGTCGACGTGTTTTGGCTTGGTGTTGTCCGGCAACATTTTCAACGCGAACTGAACGTCCAATCCTGGCTGCGAATACACCACGAAGCAACAGAAATCCGTCTTTCTCACGTCCATGTCCTTGCGTAGGATCATCTTGTAGAAGCTGATCATGTCCTCCCAATTCTGGCGCGAACAGAACAGCACGAATCGAACGTGTTCGGTCCCATAATGCACCTGGCGGGCCGCCCACAAGGGCATGTCCTCTGCGAAGGTAAAGAAGTCTTGGTTGTTGGGCGGGTAAGGAACAACGTTTCCTGAAGGCATCGCCTTGTGGTGGAATCTCCAAGGTTGTTTCTTGAAACACTCGTGGACTTGAGAAATCTTATCCCGAGCGAGTTCCTCGTGATAGAACAACATGATGGCGAGGGAGGGGTAACTTGGCGCGTCGTGGTTGTGGCCGTTGACGCCATTTTGAACGGCCGACGACGGCCTGCGTTTCTTGCGCCCCCTTTCGGCGATGCAGAACAACTGCAGGTCGGCGTCGAACCAGTCCAGGAGCGGTTGCAGAGTCCTGCGCGTGCGCGTGTTCTCGCCGGGGTCCACGATGAAGTGGATGGTGATCTTGTAAGGATCGCCGGAACTTTCCACGTCCCACATCTCATCTCCGGTACCTGGAGAAGGAAACACAAGGCAATATCACTATAAGTCGTGAAATTAGATACCCATGAACATAAATCGATTCACATACTTCATATCAAGATCATATCGTCCTTCGGTGAGGACGTGCATATGGGGTCAAACCGCAATCCTCTAATCTGCAGGTTAAAGAACCCAACACAAAGTGGGGCTCATGCCTTCTCTTTCGTCCCTCGATGACCAATGAACAAAATCCTATATGGGTTGTTTGTTAATAGTGACTTTTAAACCACCATTCTGGTTGGTTGAGCCCGAAAGAGTCATATTTCATATCATAATTGCTTGACTGAAATAGCGTACAAAGTTTAATTTACCTGATAACTTCCATAGTTAAATATCCCAACATGGCGGACATTACTTACGTCATAGTCACGTGATTGCAAACATCCTATACTATGTTACCTTCACCAAAACGTTCGAGTGCGTTTTGTTTTTACACACACCTAGTTTTAACACGGCAATTTGTTGTTAACTACACAAACAAGGTAAGTACACCTTTTGAACTTACTTTCTCACGCTCTTGCGAGCCTTTTGTGCGAAATATTTTGTTCCGCGTCAGGTCAACTTTATTACAAAGGCTCTAACCACAACACACTCGCATTTTTCGAAAGCTCAACTGTCAATAACCGTAAGCAGAAACTCTTTGATGTCTTTTGAAAGCCGTATAACTCATTTACCGGACTCTATTGTGCAACGTCTCAAAAATATTTTTGCCACAGCACCTCCAATCTTTCACCTTGGCAGTACAATAAGGTGAATAAAGAAGGACGATTTGTAAAACGTGCGAATATTTGATTTTAGTTTATGTATTCTTACAGACAATCTAAAAATCTATTCCTCCTGTTCGCAACACCCTTGTTCGCATTTGGACATGAATCGGCAATGAAGTCTGAATGTTCAACGCATGAACGCCCACACATGCATAAGTAATATTGTCTGTTTTATAATTCAGACGGCGCCGGTGCCATATGGGACGATGAGACATTTGTAACCATAAACGAAGTCGTCTAGACCCTATCATGACTAAGACTAAGCATCTTATTATACACGTTATATACAATTCATTTTGACTCCACCGCCATAAGTTTCTGTTTTACTTTTATCTTGATACAAAGTAGTGTATTTGTATATTTCTAATATTATATGATTCGCAATTTATCTAAAGTCATGCTGAGGTAATTTTTACATAATTCTTATCGACTGATTCTGTCTACACCTTTTTCAGACGTCAAAGTCAACTGCGAGAATTTAACTGTTGACAATTGCGAGAACGATTCAATGTCAACAGTGTGTAGCTGCTACACGTCGGAAAACCATTAAAAGGAATACAAATATATGGAGCAGAAAGCAACCACTAACGCTACTGTATAACTAATTGCCTGTGACAGTCTAGCCGCAACGGGACGTAATGAGGCTTTACTGTACCACCTTCTCGTAATGTTAGAACCCATTACAAGCACGCAAGAGGATGACCATGGTGTCCATTAGTGTAGATGCATTTTTAATGGTAGTGAGCGTGATTCAAGGCTAACCTAGTCACGACCAGCCTTTGCCTACTCTCCAAGCAGAGGTTGTTGGGTAAAACTGTGACCTTCTTATCATATGCCCCAACAACCTCTGCTTAGAGAGTACCTTTGCCGGGGCTACCTTTACCGGGGCTACAGCCCTTGGCCTCTAGAAGCTTCTACAACCGCCTGACCAACTAAGACCTAGCGGTGATTCTGTAGTCTCGACAAACTAACTACGCTGGCTGAAAAAAATAGTCAAATTTACCCAAATAGGAAAAATAATCAGCGCCAGCTGAGTTTGGCGTCCATTGGGTTTCATTTTCCGGCGCAAGGAAGGAGAAATGCTACCATTACCGCGGACTCACTCATCTTGCCAATCATTCACTCAATTTTCGACGAATTTTACTACCTATAAACCATTAGAAAGGCCTGGTGGGGGATAGTGATTCTGCCTATAGCTACCTGGAAAAAATTATCAGCCTGGAGTCCCTGGCTAGGTGGCTGCCAGAGCTTACAGTGGCAGATGACGAAACCTGGCTACGCAGCCTCTCGAGACCAGATTAATTCAAGGCTAAAGCACCATTGTTGGATTTGGAAAATAGTTTATGTTGTTTTGTGAGATTGTGAAAGTAGAAAGATATAATCAATAGCTATTGTGCCAGTCACACATTTGTGTCAAATTACGTTTTGTCTTTTGACGTATTCTGGCATTGAGCTGATCATTAGACAAATCATCTCCTGATAATGACCTCTTCAAAATGACAAGTTACTTTATCACTGTATTCACACCGTACAGAGGAAGTTGAATGAAAAAACGCTCATCAAAAATTCTTATCTCTTTTTGGGTCAACAAAAATGCCATTCTAATTTGTCTCCTCGCAATGACAAGCAACTACATTGCATTTTATACTGTCGTTTCATGCAGGGAAACTTAGCATTACGTGCCTCATCGTGACATTGAAGGGTTTCTCAAATATTCTTATCTCTTTCTGGATCAGACCTAATTGTCGTTGTTGTCTTTTATAAGACAAAATCCAATCAAGCTTCCCATAATCCTCTTACTAGTGACCTCTATTGAAGGTCAAACAAAATTGTCTTCTCGTCTATTCTAATGTGATTGCTTCCCTTAATGCATCTTCTATACTTCATCATACAGCGTTTCAATTTTTCATCCTTTCATTCGTTTCGAGCACTGTATTCCATTACTAGGTTGTAAATGGCTCTAAGTGACTTTCCGGTATTTCATTGATGTCGTTAATCTTGAAAAGTATTGAGTTTGATCCCAATTCGTCTATTGAACGAGCGATGACACAAGCTCTATCAACCGCTGCGATCGTGCAGCATCTTTTGTGTTGAATGTTGGGGTCACGACTTCTGAGTATATCTTATTCATACAAGCAATAAAGGTACGGCAACATATCTGCGTGCTGAGGCCAGAGGGTATCGTAAGTTTATACAACAACCAGATGTTTGGTGAAATTCCGAATGAAACCATATATGCAACTGTAATCAAACAAAATGGACAGGAAACATTTTATTTCGATGACTCGCAAGTTAGTCCTTTGCCAGTCATTATGAAGGTAGTAATCTGCAACCAGAATTGGGATTTCTGCCCTAATAATATCGGGAATTGTCCAAGTACTAGTAGAGTTACCTCATTTGAAAGAACCTATTACACAGCAGAGTCTTCTTGAAGGAAGGAAGAAAGAGACTCGGCAGCTATAATAGGTTTGAAAACCAGTCTATACATCCCTTTCAAAATAAATTACTAATAGTCGACCAGAAAAAAGCTAGATAAAAGTGGTTACAGGTGACGAGGTTGCATTGGGCCTTCTCTGGCTAGGTAAACCCTCTATCAAGGGCTCTTACCATTTTAAGCCAAGACGTCGAATGGCCGAGTGACTAGGCTAGCAAACACGAGATTTAGAGGTCACGGGTTCGCCTTCCCTCCTGGCATTCCTGGACAGACGTTGTGTTCTTGGGAAATATACTTTACACGACTTTCCTCACTCCATCCAGGTGTGAATGGGTACCTGACTTCGATTTTGAACTTACAAGGTGGTAGGAGAGGGATGAGCTCTGCCTTCTAATACTATGCCCTAGACACAGCGGATAACAAAGTTAAACCACTGCCCCGCGGCCTAAAAAAAGGGCTAAGGGACTACCTTTACCTTTACATTTTCTCACTATCCAAAGAAACTTGACGGAGATTTTAAAAAGCGTACAAAAGCGGTACTTACTCTCCGTACTTGACGACACGGACGACATCTTGCCGTTGAGAGATCCACCCCTAAACAGGAAATAAAACAATACAATGATTACCACAGGTTCGGTGTGATTACAGACTGACGTTGTAATAACAGACAGTTTGTGTGATGTTAATAACAAACAGATTCTACAGCTAAGAGGATATAAATTGTTGATTGTTTATACATAACAGTCAATGTAAGTACACACAAATGATGAAATACGAATCCACTGCTGATAAGATTTTAGTTAATTCAGTTTTCTTTCTTTCTTTGATAGTAACACTGGATCTGGATGATAAATATGCCATCTAACCCAGTTTTTGGTAAGCTGGTATTTGCAATTGTCAGGAATCTCAAGGCTGCAACGCAAGTCAGATAAGTCATGGGAAACACAAATTTCTCATATGATTGGCAAGGCGTCCAAACGAGTGTCCACTCTTAACAAATTGAAATTCAGATTATCACGAACAGTACTTGATGTTATTTATAAATCCTTTATTCGTCCTCTCCTTGAATATGCTGACATTATTTGGCATGGATGTACTTTATATGATTCCCAGCGATTAGAACGTGTCCAATACGAATGCGCGCTTGCAGTCTCAGGGGCTGTAAGAGGGTCTTCGTATTCTTCGCTACTTTCTGAATTAGGTTGGGAAAAACTTTCGGATCGTCGTCACGTTCACTCTCTGATCATGTTCTACAAAATTGTCCATGGCCATACTCGCCAGTATCTTAAGGATTTGATCCCTCCTGAAGTCTCCATTTCTACTTCTTATAATCTTCGCAACAAACTTAATCTAAGGATACCGCTCTGCTCTACAACTCGATATCAAAAGTCTTTTATTCCTTATGCAACGCATCATTGGAACGGTCTTGGTATAGCTGTTCGATCCTTAAATCTTTCGTTGTTTAAAAAACATCTAGTGAAATTAGTACGTCCCTCTTTCTATTCACATTTTAGTCATGGCCCCCGGTACACTTGCGCCCTCCTCACACGCCTTCGCACCGGCACGTGCAGTCTTAACCTAAGTTTATTTACACGCAACTTAGCAACAAGTCCAGCCTGCACTTGCGGATGTCGAAGCGAAAGCGTTACTCATTATCTTTTGTACTGCCCTATATACAATCAACAAAGACTCAACCTTCTGGGCAACCTACGGAACCTTTTAGCCCCTATTCTTGATATTGATACTTTGTCTGATCAAGCCTTCATTTATTTATTATTAAGAGGTTCATCCTTTGTTTCGTATGATTTCAACTGTAACATTTTAGGCTTGACTCAGCACTATATTTTGACAAGCAGACGTTTTAAAACTTAGTTCAGGTATATTGATATATTCATTGTTTGTTTGTTTGTTAGCTTGTTTGTATTGGACGACCCAATTGCTGTTTCTCATTGCTATTGTACTTGTCTATGTAACTTGTATTTTTTTTTCCAGAGGTGATGTTTAATATTAGCTTCAGCTAGAGTACATCACCTCTGTGTCCTGTATATTCTTCTGTTGTTTAATAAAAAATAAAAAAAAAGTCAGATAAGCAACTGTTTAAACCCCCTTTTAGTTTTATATAATTACTTTCCCTTAGAATTAGCTTTTCGGACCTCCCTACCAAAATGTACAGATATCCATATCCATAACGTGTTTATTTATCCTGTCAACAAACAAAGAAACGCCCCTACCCTCCTAAGAAAAACATCTTAACCCCCTAAAAGATAATTAGTATGTTGAACACAATCCCTCTACATAAACTCGGAAAAGGAGATCGCCGGTAGGATCAGAGTAACCTCCGAAATAAGAGGCTTTAAATCCACGGAGGTGTAAACTCCTTTTCATGTGGCATGGACACGGACATGTTCTAGTGTTCAGGGGATCAGGGGAAGAGGTCGTGTTAGTGTGAGGTTATCGGGGTCCAAGTCTACTATCACATGTACCAGCACGAACCCACAAGCCGAGATACCCTCTGTTTATACACCCTCGCACGAGACAGTGATGGAAAAGAGCGGGCTGAAAAAGTGGACTCATAGGGTGAAGGTAGCAAACATGATCAGGTCGAAACTGATGGAAAGGCAATGGAAATGTGGAAACTTGGCCAACGTTTTAAGTCAAATAGCTCTAGAACTAAAGGTATCTCTAAAAGTATCAATACTGTATAACATAATCTCACTGCGGGTGCTTATTTGTCGCCTGAAATTACGAATTTTGTTTGAAGATTTCAAACAATTTGCAATTGGTGAAATGGGCGCAAACCGGGACATACGCGCAATCACTGAAAATCTCCGTGTAACAATAATGATATCATTACATGCAGTAATAACTAATGAAGCCCCAAAGGCATTGTATGACTATGTTTGGATGGAGGTCATTTCCCTGCAAAAGCAGCTTACCTTTCCTAGATTTTCCAAGAAGCCGGTGTTTCCGTAAGCACTATGATAGTCCCAGAAATACTGGTACAGGTGAATATGAGGTACCCTGATGTTTTCTGGGTAGCTAGTGTATGAGCCCCTGTAGTAATCGGATGGCACCCAGGCTAAACATGAGCTATTTCCGGAGCTGATTCTAGTGAGATGAGATCCCCAGCAGATAACTCCTGGTAATGACGCTATCACGACGGGAGTGCGCAGGTAATACTGGGGAAATGCGCCAATTTTCTCTGACCTTCGCAATTATAAGGTACTTTAGGAAATCGTGTGATTACAAGCAGAGCTAAGAAAGGAAATGACAATGGAAGTGACAACTGTAATGTATGCAGTATGCACTATCAAGTTGAATGTAATATCCACCTATCAATATTTCATATTTCCGTAATAAAAAATGTCAGGAATACATCATGACGTATTTACAGTCTACTATCAAATTGAATGTAACGTTCAATCATGAAGCTTCAAACTATTTTTACTACACCCGACATAAAAGGTAACTTTCTATGTACTTCATATGCCCCCCCCCCCACTTCTTTGCCTGACTCATACCTTTTGTAAAGTGGTGTAATAGATTAAGTGTTTCTGAAAAGAGAAAGGATGGTTTCAGGTACAGAGGTATGCCAAGAAAATGCCTGTGGTAACATTGGTATTACTATTATTAGACTGAACGTACGTACTGGGGGAAATTAGCTAATTTACTTCGACTTTTGCAATGATGAGGTAATTTCGGAAGTGGTGTAATCGCAATTCAGCGCTTACACAGGAAGTGCCGATCCAAACATAGGAAAGGAATACAAGCAAGCTCGTTCACACTTGAAGACTTTGACTGTACACCCAGGAGCAAGTTGAAATGCGGAGGTGAAAGTTAATTAGATTTTGCAAACCCCCGTGCCAGTACCATCCGTAAGGAGATAGGGAAGGGTTGAAGGGTCACCGAACGCTTTGTTCTTTCCACGCTCTCTGGGTTCGACACGTCATTAAGATATCTAAGCAATTTTTCTCCTGCTCGCTCAACTGTCCAGACGGGTTTGTTCCCCTTCGGCGGTGTGGGTTTCACGGATGGGAGGGCAATGCTCTTCTTACACACCAGCACGTGCAATTGATTTACCTCTATTTACCTGCATGAACACTTCAAAAGATTCTCTACTTTCATTACGGCGGGGGTATTGTCCCTAACATCTTTCGCATGGTTCCGCTTGGCTTGAAGCCTTCTTTTTTTCTGTGAACAGTAATTGTTTTCAGATAATGCTCACACATGACATGACAGTAGTTGCGGTATAAGATATTGTCATCGTTTCTACATATTAACTCAAATAAGAAGAGAGCTGCATTTCATTCAGATCTAAAATAATTTTTCGCCATCCCCGATTCATCTCCACCAACACTTATCATGGGATATAATCAACACAGAAAGGCACGTACCTTTCTACGTGGAAATTATGCCGTAACGTACATGTGATAAAGATGTTTTTAATGAAAGGACAACCCGTTCTGTGGTAACGTAAACTTTCTACTTTCTACCCTTCGCTGACTTCGAGTTCGAGTCGCCCTGGTGTGTGTCCTAGCCTTATCTCAACACGAAGGAAACATTAGACCATCTAGTCCCCGTGCGCTGGTATGTGAGACAATCGACTAAAAGAGAGAAAGAAAACCTTTCCACAATCTACCAACAAAGCGATCTGGCTTAACACATACCACGGGATAATGTCTAAGATAACACGGAAGTTATGAAAGTTATACCTTTACGTATACATGTATATATGAGGAAAGCAGACAAACCTCTGTTTGTAGCCCAACCTTCTACCCTTGCCCACTCTTCAAGCTCTTGTGCGTGGCTTCTAAGCGCTTATCTGAACACTATACGGAAACATTGGCTGCCTTGTTTCTGTGCACTAGTATGTGAGACAATCGTTTGAAGGAGAGAAATCTTCTCACAAATCCATCAAAACACAGCGATTTTTCCCGAGGCGACACAACAAATGATAATCTGTGAAAGATCTCCGGAATTATTTAGTGATTGGTCTGATAAGCCTTTCTCTCTAATCATAACAAGTTAGCCGATCCCGACTACTTAAACCAGACAATAGCAGAAACAGGTGTACAACATTGTAGTCATAGCTACATCCCGACGTATTTAGGAACGCATGGACCGGCAAATGATATGATGCTGCTTTTCTGATAATTACCTGACGAAGCGAAAATCTCCGTGCGAACCTTTCTTCAGTAAACGTCTTAAAATTAGGTCATGGACCTTAAACCATCTTCACTTCAACATAACTTTCTCAAGATTAAATTCCAGAAGAGAAAACTTTGTATGTCTCAAAAACATTTCATAAAATTGTATTTAGGTTCGAAAACAATATTATAAATTACATGTTTTCTTATCCAAATGTTGACGGAGAGGTACCATGGGGAAAATCGTACTGGTCTTTTGTTATCTAGTGACAGGAGAGAATGGATGATAATTTATCATTTCTAAAACTACCCCTGTGCCAAGGTATCTATCTGTAGCGTTTCATAAGTTCATGTTAGAAAATCGGGTCGTGGATCACAAACGATGTATTTTTCATGAGTGTGAAAACTCTTGCCTGGATGTCAGACCCCCCGTCTCTATAGTACCTATCGTGTGATAGATATTATATAGAGATTGGGAGTCTGGCATCCAGGCTACGAAAACGCAACCCATAGATTACAAAGTGCGCGTAGCTTCGAATTCAATTAGCGTGAAAAATGTCAACGCATAATTGTATCATTATCGCGCTAATTGTGTGGAAATCAACCCGAGAGCTAATTACTAGTATAGTAGCTAAGAGCCATGCAGTCCCTTCCAACACCTGTTTAAGACTTAACACATAAACACAAAACCATGAACTTTTCATGACATATACATATGCTGATAGAAACTGAGCCATGGAAAGAAGAAACCGTGCGATTATGAGTACTAGTTATGTCAGGGTATGTTTAAAATAACGACCCATGGACCAACATCTCATCTACCCTTTTATAAGGTCAGAAAATCGAGCCATGTGTCACAAACCATGTATTTTTCATGAGTGTGAAAAATCAGCCCATGGATTACGAACTACACGTGGCTTCAATAAACGTGAAAACTTTCACTCATAATTGTGTCATTATCGCGCTAATTGTGTGGAAATCAACCTGAGGAACTAATTAGCTAAGAACCATATGCACACCCTACAAACACCTGTTTGAGATGTCCACACAAATACACAAAACTATGAACTTTTCATGACTTTCTGTCAGTAAAGCTGCGCCATAAAAAGAAGAAACCATGAAATCATGAACAGTCATGTCACGTAAAATCTTCCCTGTGTGTTACGTCAATGAAGGTTAGACATCCACGTAATAATATATACAAGGCAACAGACACAAGATACACAAGGTAACAGTTACTCAATCAACTGGATAAAATATGGAAGCGGGCAGACGTTTCGGACAGCATCCACTGTCATCCAGTGACTAAATGATATCACCTCCCTGTGTTGTTTTCCTAACCAGCGCCTCTGCTATACATAGCTGTGCTAATTGCTGTGACAGGCCGTCCGCAGGCCAGATTTCGTGTCATTAGCCAGCTAGTGCGCTGGGAAACTGGGGCAGCGTAATGGAGAGGCTATTTGCGGACTAGGCAACGGACCACGACGCCATTTCCGTCCGTATATATAAGATCTTTGTCGTATGTATGTCGTACGACAGGGATTACGACAGCAGGTTGGGGAGTCGTAGGGCAGTCGGGATGCGTCGTACAAAATTCAACTGTCTTGTGACAATGTGGTCGAAGATGCTTATGCCTTAGCATGTACACTATTAGATAGATTTCCTCTACTGTTGATATATTAGATTAGTTTAGATTAGTTCTTTGGAATTGTTAGATGTTAGAAATAGTTCAATTGTCATGTATCTACAAGGCACCATACATGTACATTGTACCTATTACAATAGTCGCGCAATAAAGTTCTTCTTCTTCCTCTATAAAAGCCTACGACTGAACAAATCGCACGACGTGAATACGAATGCGTCTTGAGCAACACGGATTGCATATGATATCTGACGCCTTGTTGGCAATTATGAAGGGACATACTGCATAAATTGATAGGCTATACCTTTACATTGTGGCAGTTCATGTGTAAAAAGAAGCAGCACAGGTAGACACAGCTTGCCTTCTTTTTAGTTGAACCTATTGATGGGGCTTTCAGGAAAAAATCGTACAACGTGAATGCGCCTTGAGCAATACAGATGACATTTAATATAGTCTATGAGGCCATGTTGGTGATTATTCAAAGACTGCATACTGATTGATATTCATAGGTTATACTTTTACATTGATGCAGTTCATGCATGAAAAGTAGTACTACAGGTAGACATAACTAACTTTCTGTTGAGTTAAACCTATTGAGAGGGCACCCAGGAAACTATTTCGTCCTGTACCAACACTCAAACTACCGGTTCAATCCACCATCTTTACAATTCTCCGGAAAAAAGTAATCGCACCCTCTAGTGTAAGCTTTCCGGCGTTACCTTGGCCTAAAACACGAGTAAAAAGATCGTTTACTCATACATACACCTCTCCAAAACAAGTGCTCTCAAGAACAAGGATCGTTGAAAAAATGTTGGTACTTTCCCACGCACCAAAGCGTTCCTGAATGTCGTGAATGCTTCGAAGTTTTTCAGTCTTGCCACCGGTCCCAAACAGTTCCAAACATCGAGCGTAACCTCACACCACGACATTGTTAGATATGCCGAAATACAATGGCGCCTAGGATCGCTTTCAACCAAGGCATATAAGTTTGCCGTAAGCGTATAAAGTCGGCCACAACTCAGACCTCGCTAACGTAACGATCTCCAAAACACTTGTTCCTTTTTCCTGACACTAAGACAACGTAGGCTAAAACCGTGTCGGGAAGGAAGGTGATTTTGCAACCACTAAGTTCAAGGTGAAGTACAAGACAAAAGAGAACGACCAACAAAGGTGGTGAAACAAAAGGTAAAAAAAAATCAGCTTCCACGGACCTGACAAAAATGTCTTGACAGTTGCTCAGTCCCACAACAACAACACAACTGTCTAAGCAAAATTGACGACGGAAATGAAATATAGTAACCCTTGTACACCATCTGGGTTTGCTATAAGACCTCAGACGACCTCTTTTTGCGCTAATTTGGTGTAAAAGTGGCCCTAATCGCTGATTTTCCTCGCCTCAACTCTTCACACCTTGCTGCTTCACCTTACATCCTCAGACATCAAGTTTCCCTCCTTTTACACCTGACAAGAAGACCTCGAAGACGCCCTAAACGTACCTAACTTCCTTAGGAAGATCTTCCTTAGCTTCCTCGTTCCCATCCATGTCTGCCTTGTCCGATATTTTCCGCTCCCTCGGGTACCCGCTGGCCGTCTCCGAGCGTTCGTCCCGTGCCTATTTACGGTGAAAACACCGCCTACAATAGCGTGCACCGAGCCGTCAGAACCAGAAACGGTATCCCCCCTCCTCGGTAGCATGACACCCACCCTCCTGTAAGGCCATCGCCAAAACACAATAGCCAGCCTTCTCTGCACAAATACGGCGCTGAAATCCTATAGTGGACGGCTTAGTACGGTGTTTCTATAGCCCTACCACCTAAGTGGGGCTGGCGCGAGTGTTCCTTTTTTACCTCGTACCTGCGCGGAACGCGGGTGGCTTACCTGTGACCTACCTGCACGTCACTGTCAGGTGAGTTCGCCTTAAGGCACGTTCTGCCAGAATGGCCCCCCGTACCGCCCCTAAAACGTGCGTTGAACACTGGATTCTGATTCAGAGCAGGGGTCTGAAGGGAAATGTGCTATCGGGTGTTCACATCTCCCTGTGGGTTCATTTTCCCTCGGGGTAGCCGCTAGATTTACGTCTTAATCAATTTATCACAGCGAGCGTAGTCCAGTGGTTAGCGACTCTGCCTCCAGTCGGGGAGTTCGGATCTCGGCTGTAAGTTGTTGCTCTGTGACCCGACATGCACGCTACTGGAAAGGGTCGCAGTCCTTAGGACGGAGCGTTTAACTGTGGTCCACTATTAGTTGAACTTGTCAACAAGGCCTTGGATTGCCCACACAAACCTGGAATGACAGTCCTGTAATGGATGAGTGGTCTCAACTGGAAGAGATCTTCCTACCTGGCTGTGTGGATCTACTCTACTCTACTCTTGTCAGAAAGAGCTAGGGGAAAGTCCTTTACTGTACATAGCATGATTAGCATCTGTCTTCTCTGTCAGTGAGCTAAACTGGTTCGAGATCGCTATCGCAATCTATTTACCGCCCGTATGTCATATGTAGGCAGGTTGTTGGACCCGAGCTGCCGTTTTCTATCTAGTCAAAGCGGTAAATACCTGCGGACACGGGAAAAGCAAGGAGGATTTTCTTCTAAGTGATAGTGTATAAATCCAGACTTTGAGTTCTTAGCATTAGGAATGGATGGCGTTATAGGATCATTGCGCTTTTAAATACATTACTGTCTTTTTGTTCTTCGGAATGCGGGTAACAGAGTATGTGTGCCATTCAGAATAAAAGCATGACTTATTCATTAGAAAGCCGCGTTCTCCTATCTTCACTTTTGATACACACCATTAACACAGTGCTATTGTTAACAACCATGTCTTAAATCTCCTTACTAACAAATCACTGAACACATACATGTCATTACAAAGCGTTACGCTTTTCGTGTTTGTGAAATTTTAAGATATAATCTCGTGCAAAGATAACGTAAGAAATCTTAGAAGAATTGGCAAACGATCTGCCGTGAAAGGAATGCAAACGTCGTCCCAGAAGTATGCGTGACCAACAAGAGACATCTGTTGTTTGCAGAAGGTATGGTATCAATAATTATAATTCCACAGCGGCTTCGGACGCACCCGGTCTCCATGGCAACGATGGAACAGGGCAAAGGTCAGGGTATCATCGTCCCAGATACGCGCCTATCATATGCATCCCTAAGGGAGATCATGGAACGTACGGTACATCTCTATTCAGTTGTTATCTATGTTTATGTCTCCGTATATAGCTGTGCGAAGACACTCACGCATTCGCCCACAAGTGATGAAATGCTATTGAAAACACACATACAAAGCAGAGGTCTACATGATTCCTACATGTACATCAGCGCCCCTAGAACACAAATAAACAACTACAAATCACTGTGGCAAAGCTACACTGTCTTCCAGCACCAAGAAACGTAGATTTGCCGAAATTCGTCAAACTACAATTACAAATCACATTGACAACGACTTGTCGAGCAAGACCACTGTGTTATAGATCGAGTAGCTACTGTGTAGGCAATTTCTATGGGTAAAACTACGATAACAAGAATATCTACCACGAATAAAATGATTATTTAGATGTCCTGAAGACACACTGCATCGATACCTTAGTGTATCCAATCCATTCGACGAGCTTTTAGCCTCAGTGTTCTTACATATCCCTCACATAATAGACCCCACCTCACAAAATGAGTCATCTCAAACTTAATCTACTAGCTATTGATATCGTGAAAGTTTAAGAGAAATCTTATACCTCTGATCGAGAAGACACCGTAACTCTTCAGTCTTCTTCCCTGCCGTTCACAAGACTCCTCGACACCTGAGACACACTTAAAGACTCTCCCGGAGGTGTGTTATTCCTCCAAGATCCATACAGACTCGATCCCTCGGTGAATGACAAAAGAAGGATTAAGACTATTGAAAGAGACAGGTCCCGCTTCTTTCTTAAAGACGTGGTAGGTGGGAAGACGCTTCCGGGCGCACACACCGCACACAAAGTGGCGACTGATGATCTATTTATAACGTGAGAGGGTCCACATACATGTGGTCAGGTGGTCTGTGTTAGCCTGAATACCAGGCCCCCTCGCAAGGCGATACAGTCTTTCCAAGTAAAATTCGGCAAAAATAAAATAACTGGCCACGAAAGTCAGTCTACGGTATATCTCCCCCTCCTGCAAATGAAACTCTCTGGTGGCCAAACTTCCCTGACAAATATTCTCCCTGTAGGAGACATAGGATCCTATATCGGCCTAGTTTGATAGTCTAGTAGAGACTATAAATACCCTCGGCTACGGGAGAAACATATGTCACGCTCTTAGAGTCGGTACCCTAGCTTGAGTTAACTCAGGGAGGCTTGTGTAAAATTTCATTGTGGGCATGTGTTAGCCCACGAGCCGAGGAGCTGGCTTGTGAAGGCCCTGGAAACTGTCTGGTCTCTAGACTACTAGTATGCCTGCGCTGGCTTAGCGCGAGACGGGCCGTGACCGACCTGACCCCATCAGAGCGACAGGGGGCAGCAGGACGATAAGGACGTCAACTGGCCAGAACTGGGTCGCACGAAGATTTACCAGTCCCCAAAGACTCGTTTGATGGCCAGTTGGAACTATAAATCTCCAAGCAGATGTTGTGCGGAGCAATCCCGTTTTTTTCTGACAGCTAGTACTCTACCCTTACTCCAACTATATACAGAGATATGTTGATATGGGGTAAAGGACCTTCTGAAAATCCGAACTTTTAGAAAACTTTACACTTGTCCACCACAACGCAACTTTTGCTTGGAGATTAAGTTGGGGTTTTGGCCATCTATATATCTCTATGATGGTCCTCTATGGGGAAAATCTTCACCCAATTAAGCAAACCCCTTCTATTTTTCAGAAACCAAAGCACTGTAATATGGTATACATTATCTAACTACAGAGTGGTAGATACCGAGTTTACTAAGCAAGGTAGCCTGGTATCCGCCAAACCCATTATAGCTCCTGATTCTCCTCTTGCGGAGAGGAAAAGTGGGAGCTATATAAATAGGTTTGGATACCAGGCAATAAGCAAGGAGGTTTAATTTGGTCGATTTCTAAGTTGGATTGCATGCACAGTTTATGTATCAAAGTTACTGCAATTGCCAACAATTGGACTTGTGCAACGAATGAAAAATCCACTGCGTCTGTGACGTCATGAAGATTACACGGAGAGCGCGAGAAGCACCATCAAATATTCTCAACTTTTAATCATTAAAACATCTACAAAACGTCAAGAGCCATAACGCACCTAGGCTCCCTGTCTTGCGCTCGATACGCAAATGGACACGAAAGAACATCCCGGTGTCCGATTGCCCTACCAACTATATATCGGGTTACAAAGTTGTATTTAGCTGTCGGGTATCGTGTGAGAAAACTGCTTGTACAGTCAAGCCTAATGAACTAAGTATATTTGACGGGAAGTTAGGAGTAAAAGTGAACGAAAAATTAGCGCACAATCACATTTGCTTTATTTAGCAAGCAAACACACACGGGACCCTTAGTTAGTTATTCAGTACTGCGGGGAAACAATGGAGAAACCTGCCAAACAAGAATGGAGTCACTAAAGACAACATGGCTAGCATGAGAGCCCGGTTAGCTCAGTCGGTAGAGCATCAGACTTTTAAGCAACATGCGGCTATCTGAGGGTCAGGGGTTCAAGTCCCCTATCGGGCGAACAGTTTTAGACAAAACGAACAGTTTTAAACGTTTATTTCTTCTAACGCTCTATCGTTAAAAAGTGTAACAAGAATGTAAACAAAAAGTTTGGAGATTCTATCGGCATCGTAATGACCTCATTATATCTCATAATGACGTCCCATAAGGCTGCCAATCAAAATTGGTATCCATTTTGATCTAGCCTTCGAAAAACGACCTATATAAGTCAGATAACCCTTTTTGAATGCCGCTAAGTAATATATGAAGAGTACCTTTTGGTAGTGCTCGAGTTTTAAAAGTCATAATGTGCGAGTTTTACATGGGAAGTTAGAATTTTTATGAGTGTATCGATAATTCCTTATTTCTGAAGCAAATATAAAAATTCATTTCCACCAGTTACGAAAAGGCACTGGTTAATATTTATGTGTGTCTCATTTTTACTGTATCTATCCTCATACTCTGTACAGCAAGAACTTAGTGCATCGTTAAAGTTTCCCCATGTCATAAAAACGTCACGTAAGTTTCTAGCCCGAATTCTGGAGCGCATTTCTTATCTCACAACAAAAACATAGCCGACCCTATCGAATGTCTTGGCTATTTATACTTACATACCAAACCAAGTCCCAACTGACATGATATACGACTGTTCCATGAGAAGCTATGCTATCTGGTCATTCCATCGCGCAGCGCTAACCACGTGACCTGCCGTAACTAGGACATAAACCTGTCGTCTGCGAATGACGTGTGACGGCCGGATTGTGTCAGGGATTAGCAGCGAAATGTGAAATGTCATCAAAGCCATTGGAGTTGGGCCAAGGTAGGGTAAGTGGAATGCCCTCATGTCTAATTTTAGTATTATATTATTCATATTTACGTCTAGACAAATGTTCCGGGCTTTGATATTGAAAACAACAGGACTACCAGTATTCTATACATTGCAAGGGAATAGTCCCTCTGTTAGATCAAGGAGGTTTAATCGATTAAACCTTCTTGTGTTGGTTTGATAACTTTCTGTAAAATTTCATATGCTTTTTTTTCTTTCTAATAGTCTTATTTTAGATAAGAGAGAGTTTAATACTGATTTCAGAGTATTTTTGCCAGCGCGTTTACAGCTGAGTATATATTACGTTACATGAAGTCAATTCAGATAGATAGATAATTCGCATACGTTTTTTTTAACGAAATTACCGACACAAATCCTGTCTTAACAATCGTTTGAACATCATTTGTGAGACAACATTGCTTTCTTTTTCGTAATCTTAGCTGTACAGATCTATAGATGGACCCTGAGCATACACACATTGTAGTACTGATTTTTCTCGCTAGGTGTCGTTATTCCAGAGATTTGGCTTGTGGTAGGACATCTTTTCCCGTCATCTTCTGCGTTTGTTTTACGTTCTGTGCTTTTGTTTGACAATTCTGTTCGTTCTAAACGACATCTATATCCTATATTGTATGATTTTATGGACTGACATGACCATGAGTAGGTTTTAAAGCCATTTTTGTGTCGTTTGACGTTACAAAAGGGGGAGGGTGACTCAGCGTAATTCGAGATATGTCTAGCTCCGACTGTACGTATTGTCATCTCGTTTTTGGATTAACTGAGATCCAACAAGTTTTTCAGTACAAAAATGATCAATGAGTTGATATACCAACACTAAAAATGTTGAACAAAACATTTTAACTAAGATGTTATGTACCTATGAGTATAAATACACTGTAACCAGCCCTGCCGGCAAGTCGCCCGGTTAGCTCAGTCGGTAGAGCATCAGGCTTTTAAAAAGCCTTACCACGGGACTACGGTAACCTGAGGGTCAGGGGTTCAAGTCCCCTATCGGGCGGAAACTTTTACACCTTTCCTTTTACCAACTTAAAAATCATTTTTAGGAAGATTTCTTGTAAGCCACATATTTTTTATTATTAGATAACAATTCTAAACCTTTTTTTTCGCAAATCTTAGGTGAAAATAGTTGCCATGTCATCGTTAGGTTCAGTCGCAAGAGGGAGTTTTTCTGCAAGTACCCTATCGGGCGGAATGTTTTGCTCGTTTCTCTTTTTACCAACTTGAAAATCATTTTTAAAAAGATTTCTTGTAAGCCACATGATTTTAGTCATGAGAAAACAATTTTAAACCTTTTTTTCGCAAAATTTAAGGTAGAAATACTAGTAGTCGCCATGCCATGGATCGTTTGGTACAGTCGCAAGGGGGAGTATATGTGCGCAAATCCCCAATCGGACGGAACGTTTTGCACTTTCATTTTACCAAATTGAAAATCATTTCTAGCAAAATATATTGTACGATAGAAGTTTTAGATTCAAGAATACAATCGCTAACCTTTTTCACTACATGTGAACACACTCGATATGTCATAGTAATCTGTGATCGCAAGGGGGAGCATATACTTGCAAGGCGTAAGAAAAGTGTGAAAGCACTTTGCTGATATGTTATGACAATAACTTAAAAGCCAATTAGACAATATCTCACATACAAAACATATCCAAATCACGACTAATTTGATTTGTCAATAAGAAACAAGTTGAAGCCTTAAACTGGAGGCCATTGTGTCAAGTGTCAATATTTTCTTTCCTCTGCGCAAATAGGAGGTCTTTAAAGGCACATACGGTACCGTACTGTATATATACATACTATTAAGCCTTTTTCATCATCATTTCGCCATATAAAACGGCACGGGCGAGCTTTTAAGGCATGGAAGGAAGCTATCCTGGGTTTGCAAAGTATACAGACAAACAGGTCGGTACTTTTACACAAGCAATCCAATTAACAACCTGTATTATCACCAATAACATTTAGAGAGTGAGTGAGTGAGTGATAGTCTCCAAGCAGACCTACGGGTTGGCAAAGACCGTATCCAACAGGCAGAAGGAGTTTTTATAGCCAACCCAAGTCTCCCCAACCTTGGGTTGGCTATGAGACTTGGGTTGGCTATAAAAACTCCTTCTGCCTGTTGGATACGGTCTTTGCCAACCCGTAGGTCTGCTTGGAGACTAAGTGAGTGAGTGAGTGAGTGAGTGAGTGAGTGAGTGAGTGAGTGAGTGAGTGAGTGAGTGAGTGAGTGAGTGAGTGAGTGAGTGAGTGAGTGAGTGAGTGAGTGAGAGAGAGTGAATAACATTTCAAATATGCACTGTGAGACCAGACCCTAGAATCAGCAGCCTATGAAAAGATATCTTTGTAGTTATGTAACTTTTAACACCACAATTAAAAGTCTAACCTCTTTAAGCATGACTGGGACAGGACATCTCGATTGTGGCTAGCAACCCCTCCTTGTAAAAATATACCCTGCTACTGAAACAGCAAGGAAACTTGCTGCCCTATGTGCCACTAGGCACACCAAGGTGAACAACAACAATCACCCTGGGTTTGTTTGCGTCCATGACAAGCTAATGTTTAATTTGGCATGTTGATTTTTCTGTAGAACGAGTTCTTGTTTCGACAACAAGTTGATAAATCTTCAATTACAGGTTGTTTAGGCGCAAAGATTTATGTTGTGATCTTTGTGTTGGTTACTAAGCCTTGTTATGAACACAATTCATGTCAGAGTTCCGCGTTAATACATTACTAGGTGGTAAATTATAGTAAATGCAATAACAATGGGTTTGCCTGGTTGCTTTTGAGTGGTAGAAAGTGGCAAACAAAATACAAGCATAAAGGAAAGAATACTCACATTTTACATGTACTAGGGTGGTACTAGTAGTATTTGAGCAGTAGAAAATGGAAGACATTGTTCTTTTTAAAAAAACTATCTAGGAGAGGTAGAAATTGTAGGTCGATTCTTAAGAAAAATAATTTATAGGTTTCGATTTTGCTTGGGCAAGTCACTAACCATGAAGGAAATAATAATATCTCAAAGTAGAGCTTCCAATGTTAAAATCATTATGCTAACTTATTGGCAAAGACAGGGCAGTGTCTAGTATGCTACTGGACACTGTCTTTGCCTATTAGTAAAAAAACTATTCTGCCACCGGAAGATCTGACATGGAGATTAGAAAGAATACTCCTCTTCTAAATACTGTACTAGGAAAATTGTAGGTCACTTAGGTAACGCTAGCTTTGTCGACTCACTTTCCCTCCTATGTGTTTGTCAAGTCGACCGTGATAGAAAGCATGTTCTTGTCCTTACTGTAGCTGATAAGAGTGTAACTCGCTCAACACTTGTTTTGTTCACACACTTTCCCTCCCCGACACGCAACACAGAGAGTAAGTGAGCATGAACCAGCCCTTTGTGAGAACAGTGTTTTCCCCCAGCGGAGAGACAACCTTCTCGGCACGGCTGTATCTGGTGGGGGTGTTGACAGGTGTATTTAGCGGACACACTAGATGCGATGAAAGGTCTTATCAGTAAAGGGCCGAGGTTGCTACAATTTATCGGCAAGGCTAGACTGGAAGGGTGCTGTGTAAAACCTGTGTGTGTGTGTGTGAGCAACGGGTCCTTGGTGTGAGTGAGTGAGAGAGCGAGAGAGTGGGTGAGTGAGTGTGTCTCTGTAATGTGTGTGTGTGTGTTCATGAGTGTAAGTGTGTATGAATGTAGGCGTGTCTGTGTGTTTGTAGTGTCACTGTGTGAGTCTCTCTCTCTCTCTCTCTCTCTCTCTCTCTCTCTGTGTCTGTGTGTGTGTTTCTATGTGTCTGTGTTTCCTAATCTCCAAGCAGATGTTAGAATGCCTTGGCTTTCTGGCTCCCCATTTCTCTGACACGTTGGAATGGGTGCAGACAAACGGAGCAGCCAAAGAACGTCACAATGTCACCCCCAATATCTGCTTGGAGAACAAATGTTCCCATATACTTCTATCCGTGATTGTGTATTCCTATACACCTCTAACCGTGATTGAGCATTCCTATCGCACACAGATCGGAATCTGATGAAACCATTCGAGCGTATCATGTTGCAATAAGCTCTGATTAAACAGAATTGCTCCAGACCTTAGTGATGCGATGAACGACAAGTAATCCAATTAAAAGGGGATTTGTGTTCACTAAGTCTTGTGTGAGGAACAGAATGGAGGGGAAACAAAGCGTTGAGCAACCGACATTTCTTTTATCTGACGTCGTCGCCTCCACAACTACATTCTAAACACGTATTGGCGTGGGACATTTTTCTATACACAACCGTAAAGGAGTCAGAGGTTCGGGACAATTGCAACTGTCGGTAGATCCGCTTAGGCAGAGTACTGAGCACACACGGTCCGTGGGGGTCAGGGAACGGAGTGACACCTAGGCGGTGTTTGGTCTCCATGCAGTAAGAGGCAATCCTTCATGTCGTGATGTCATGTCAGCGGTGACTCTGACATAGCTCGAGCACGTTAAAGAGCCTACCGCACTTATCGAAAATATATAGAAGGGCTCCATACGCTACAGTTGAGAGCTTGTGACGATGCTGTATTACAAACTGTGTCTTCAAATTGGGTCAGTTCATTCTTAGGTCAAGGCTGGGTCATCGACAAAGAACATCAAGCCAAGGCCTTATTAGAAATCCATTAACCTGTTAGTTCTGTACACAACCCACAGAAAAACTCAGACAACTCCACAGACAAACCTACAAACGAACCCACAAACAAACCCACAGGCAAACCCACAAAGCTATAGACAAACCTACAGACAAGCCACACAGCAAACTCACAAGACCACATTCAAAGCTTTAGACAAATCCACAGACAAACCCACAGAAAAACCTACAGACCGTGAAGTCCACAGACAATTCTACAGACAAACCTACAGACAATCCCACAGGCAAACCCACAGGCAAACCTTCAGACAAACCTACAGACAAAACCACAGACACACCACAGACAAACCTAGAGACAAACTTCTAGACAATCCTACATTCAAACCCACAGACAAACCCACAGACAAACCCACAGACAATCCTACATTCAAACCCACAGACAATCCTACATTCAAACCCACAGACAAACCTAGAAACAAACCCACAGACAAACCTACAAACAGCCCTACAGATAAACTCACAGACAAACCTACAAACAAATAAGCACACAAACCTACAGACAAACCGACAGACAATCCTACAGACAACCCACAAACAAACAAACCCACAGACAAACCAACAGGAAAACCCCACAGACAATTCCACAGACAAACCCACAGACAATCCTACATTCAAACCCACAGACAAACCTAGAAACAAACCCACAGACAAACCTACAAACAGCCCTACAGATAAACTCACAGACAAACCTACAAACAACAAGCACACAAACCTACAGACAAACCGACAGACAATCCTACAGACAACCCACAAACAAACAAACCCACAGACAAACCAACAGGAAAACCCCACAGACAATTCCACAGACAAACCCACAGACAATCCTACATTCAAACCCACAGACAAACCTAGAAACAAACCCACAGACAAACCTACAAACAGCCCTACAGATAAACTCACAGACAAACCTACAAACAACAAGCACACAAACCTACAGACAAACCGACAGACAATCCTACAGACAACCCACAAACAAACAAACCCACAGACAAACCAACAGGAAAACCCCACAGACAATTCCACAGACAAACCCACAGACAATCCTACATTCAAACCCACAGACAAACCTAGAAACAAACCCACAGACAACCCACAAACAGCCCTACAGATTAACTCACAGACAAACCTACAAACAAATAAGCACACAAACTCATAAACCTACAGCCAAACCTACAGAGGCACAGACAAACCTACAGACTATCAACAACAAACAAAGGTTTCAAACAAACAAACAAACGAACTCACAGACAACCCTACCGACAACCCCACAGACAACGTACAGACAACCCAACAGACAAATACACAGACAAAGGCACCACCGGTGTAAACATACCGTCTTTTTACTGCCGTCAGAAAGAGAGAAAAGGACAAGTAACTGGCTAGGTAATCCTTAACAAAGCGTCTGATGTCCCTGCGGATAAACCCACAGCGCACACACGCCGTGACACAATGATTTATTCCCGCTCTTGAGTTGAACAACCTCCGGTGGTGTGCCCATTGTACCGATATGTGTGCCCACGGAAGTAGAAGTGAATGAAAGAAATAGTCCGTAGCAGATAAGCATGAAGCTATTCAAATCTATTTCCTAATGGGCTAATTATAGGCGAAACCTTTAAATGTCCTCTGTTGTAATCTCCAAGCAGATATTTGGTGCTTGTCATAAAAACGGTACGACGTTCCATTCCTATATCTGCTTGGAGATTCGTCTTCTGTACACGAAAAGCCTTGGCGATGGAGGGTGGAGGGGAGTAAACCTTTTTGTGGGAAGGGGAATTGTCACCACTTTCCATTTCTAATGTCGTATGCAATCTCAAATTGAGACAATTCTAACCTCCCAAAATCCACAAAAGTTGGGGGGGGGGCTACAAGGTGCCGTGACCTTGACATGGAACGTTCAAGGTGAATACTGCCCCCCCCCCCAACAAAAGCCAACTTAAGCAGGGTATAAATAGATACGTGCTAAGTGTCTTACCGCAAAATACTAAACCCAAACATTGACTTTAAACCCACAAACTCGGCCCTAAGAGAGCCCTTTGGTTCTTTCAGATGCTTTTTGAGTCGCAAGTACGGCCAGCGGCAAAGATCAGCTTCCACTAGAACTTGGCGAAAATTGTCCCTTCCCCTTTTTGCAACCCTGCTCACCTCACCCGTTAGCGTATACACAAGCACCAGAGCTGGAAAGTGATCTATTTATACAGTTGAAGCAATACATAAATTGGTAGGAAAATTGCTTTAGGCTGGGTCGCCGTTCAGTCATGACCACTGGACCTTAAAACGCACGTCCGCTTTCCGTTTCACTGACATTCATTACCATTCATGCGGTAACTATACTATTGATCGAACTGGACGTGTACCTATGCTGCATCTAGCACAAGCTTCACATAGCCAGCAAAAGTTGCCGCACAACCTCAAGTTACCAGTAAGGTCATATTTCAAGACGTCATACAAATGTACGTATGTCAAACCTTCAAAGGAGGTTAAAGTCAACTTGAGTTTGCTCAGGAAAGCCTCTCAGAGTCATGTGTAAGGTCGCATCTTATAAGTCATGATACATTTAAACGTCTTCGGAGGCTGACGTCGACTTGAGCGTGCTGCTTAGCCGATAAGGACTCAAGAATCGCCTTTGACACATCTTAACCCTGTCAAACACAGTCTAAGAACTTCTGTTTCTTAGGGCAGCGTCTTTGAATCTTCTCTTCTTTGGACGAGGAATCCTCTGCGTTTTCTGTGTTTGGGGAGGTTAAAATCAATTTGAGCCTGTTGCTTGACGCATGTCCGATAAGGACTGAAAAATCACCCTTGACATATCTTAAGTCTGTAGGGCAACGTCTTCGAATCTCCGCTTCTTACACGACGTCTTTGAATCTTCACTTCTTTGGACAGGAAATTCCCTGTGCTTACTATGTCTTGGGAGGCCGGGAATCGACTTGAGCCCGTAGCTTAGCCGATAAGGACTGAAAAATCACCCTTGACATATCTTAAGTCAGGACGACAACGTCTGTGAATCTCCACTTCTTTGGACAAATTCCCTTCGTGTTCTGCGTCTTATTAGGAAGATCGATTTGAGCCTTTTACTTAGCCGATAAGGACTGAAAAATCACCCTTGACATATTCTAAGTCAGGACGACAACGTCTACGAATCTCCGCTTCTTACGACAACGTCTTTGAATTAGTAGGACGACAACGTCTTAAAGTCTCCGCCCTCGTTGGAGATTCCCTGCGCTTGCTGCGTCTTAGGCGGTTAAAACCTACATGAGCCTGTTCCTTAGCCGATAAAGACTGAAAAATCACCCTTGGCATATTTTAAGTCAGTAGGACAACGTCTTAGAATCTCCGCTTCTTACGACTATGTCTTTGAATCTTCGCTTCTTTGGACGAGGACTTCCCTGCGCTTACTGTGTCTTGGGAGGTTAAAATCAACTTGAGCCTGTTGCTTAGCCGATAAGGACTGAAAAATCACCCCTGACACATCTTACGTAAGGGCGACAACGTCTTAAAATCTCCGCCGTCTTTGGAGATTCCCTGCGTTTACTCTGTCTTGGGAGGTTAAAGTCAAATTAAGCCTGCTGCATTGCCGATAAGGACCCAAGAATCCCCCTGACAACGTCGCAGAATCTCCGCTCCTTTGGACAAACTCCCTGCATGTTCTGCGTCTTTGGAAGTTAAGATCAACTTGAGCCTGTCGCTTGGCCGAAAAGAAGTCAAGAATCCCCCTTGACATATCTTAAGTCAGTAGGACAACGTCTACGAATCTCCGCTTCTTTGGACAATTGGGCAGGACTTTACTGAGGTTAAAAAGATTCCCTGACTACGTAGGCCTTTGAACAAGAAACTCCCTGCGCTTACCGTGTCTTGAGAGGTTAAAATCAACTTGAGCCTTTTGCTTAGCCGATAAGGACTCAAGAGTCACCCTTGACATATCCTAAGTCAGGACAACAACGTCTCAGAATCTCCGCTTCTTTGGACGATTGGGCGGAACTTGAATGAGATTAACCACCTTCAGCCTGCTAAGGTAGCCGTTTGGCAACACATTTGTATTGTTTTCCGGTTTAAGCCAAAGGGAGAAGGTTAACAAGATTCCCTAACGGCTAGGCTATGTCATAGGTCGTGTCCCCAATTCTACCATTGATCGGTTGAGCGACGTCGGCATCCATCAAGCCAATAAACCACTAAACAGGGTCATTGTCAATGTCAATAATTTGACACGTATTAAGTCGACCATACAACGTTTTAGCATGAACGTGCACTGCACGAAATGGCCTTGTTAGTTATAACTGATACGCTAAATCCGCACGGGGATATGGAATATTTCCGGAGGAATCCCTGTACGTATACGCCGGGATACGAGGCCATTTCGTGCAGTGGTGTTTCAGGGAAGTTGGAACCAACTTGAGTCTGTTACTTAGGAGTTAAGAATCACCCTTGACATATCTTATGTCAGTATGAAAACGTCTTAGGATCTCGGCTTCTTTGGACGATTGGGCAGAACTTGGTTGAGGATTCCCTGACGGCGTAGGCTATGCCATAGGTCATGTCCCCAATCCTACCATAGATCGGTTGAGCGGCGTCGACATCCATCAAGTCACTAAACGAGGTCATTGTCAATGTCAAGATGTAACCAGCTGACTGAAGCCATGACGTGTAGACGTGACCTAAGGGTAAACATTGTCGGATGCTGCCAGTTCAATTCGTCCAAAGGGTAGCCAACCAACCGGAAAGAGGTCTGCAGTTTGTTGGAAGCCAAAAGCTCTCCCTATTTTCCAAGCAGAAGTTAGGCAATGGCTTGTTTTGGACGTCCTTTAAGGCGTTTTGTCAGACTTTCTATTTTGTCAGTTTTTCTTGGTGTATATTGCCTCACCCAAAAAAAGTGGGAAAATAGAAAGGCAGGCAAAATGCCCAAAGGGACAACCAAAACAAGTTAGAGTCTAACACCTACTTTGAAAATCTCTAGGCTCTCCCTCAGCAATGAAATGATCGGCTACCCGCCTTGTTATGGTCTCAGCAACAAATTAGGTAAGGTTTGTTTAGATTCATCATGATTTGTTTGTCTTCTATGTTGCGATTCCCCCCCCCTCCCCCACCTTGCTCTAAATCACCTGGAAGGCTTACGGCACTACTATACCAACTTCAATCAAAGTCAACGAAACAACCTGCCAAGAGCCACTCTGTCGTTGCCAACATATCAGCCCGCATCGTTTTCGTCCCATCATTCATGGACTGATTGGGAGCTCGTTAGCGACTCCGGATCATTAGAGAGGTAAATACGCCTGTCTAACTACCGATCTGGGGGGAGTCAATTAAGTTTGGAACTTATAAATGTTCCTACTTAGTGCTGTCACCCAATTAGAGAGGCACACTGGTCTCCAACAAAGGCAGAGGCAGAGAAAACAGTTCAGATTTACTAAGTAGGACCATGTTGATTTGGTTATATGGACGACATCCACGCGCGCATCAATTTTCGTCCGTTTTCACACAAGAAAAGGTTTTCGGCCATACTGAAATTCGTGAAAAGCAGCTTCAAAATGAGAAAAAATGTTTCGGAAAACAGATACTAATGTCGTAGAATGCCAAAGTCAATTCCAAAGTCAAAGAAGAAGTTTTGCAATTAATAACAAAAATGAAGAATCTATACTCTATAGTTCGGTATACCATAGTCGGTGTGCTTAGTTTTGTTCATCCTTCCTGACCACGTAGATTTCATAATGAAGTCAACTTTTTTTTGACAAACACACAGACCGAAAACAATACCTCTGAGATACATATTCACAACACGTTTCACTGAAGAAGAAGTCTGGTGGGGACTACCGACGCCCTGCCAGACATATGTGTATCATATCACTATAATGTCATGAGTCAGGTCTGCTACCAGTGTGGCAAAATATTCATCCAGTTTGCTGAGTTTCTTCTATCTATCAGCCCCCACGGTGGAATCTGGGAGAGACCGGCGTCTCAGCGGTCTGACAGACTTAAAGGTCGACGTGCAACGTGACGAAGGGTCGATACCGTGAGACACACTGACACACACAAAGGACGCGACCTCAGGTTAAATAGTAAGGACGTTTAAAATCGATACGAACTGAGAAAAGCTCGTGGGAAACAGTTTTCAAACTCCTTCCTGTGTAGCTAAAACGTAGCCGCACTGGCAGGGTGGTTGAAAAGTTAAGTTTCTTTCACTAGTAGACACTCACGGGCGAGCGTCTTGCTAGATTGTCACGCTCATTATGATTAGATGCTAGTACAGTACGTACTAAACAAAACGTAGAGCCGTTACACAATGGAACAGTTACTCAAGCAACTGGGCATATTCAGGAAACGGTCAGACGTTTCAGCCACCAAAGTCTAACCGTTCCTAAATCTATCCAGTTGCATCAGTAACTGTTACCTTGCGTCTCTTATTACCTGGATGTCTAACCTTCATCGACGTAGACCCGTCAGTCTGTGAATGTTAAGCCGATCTTAACATGACTGTTACATAAGACGGAAGATTGTAAGACGCACGTACCTTAAGTTTTAGCGGTTGAGACGAGCGTCTGCTACTTTCAAATGCCCTCCTTCAACTCCAGACCAACACGTGCTCGACAGATTCGCCACAACACGAACTTGACATTGCTCCAACTGTAACAAACGAAACAGGCTGAATGAATTCCGCGGGACCAAAAGCTGCAGAAGATGTTTGGTTCCGAATGTAAACAAAGACTAGTTGGGACGTGGTGCAACGGCACATAGCCGGATATATTAGTACCAATGCGTACCCTCTACAGCTTGAACTGTAACAAACGAAAGAGACTCAACGGATTCCGCGGGACCAAAAGTTGCAGACGACGATTTGGTTCCGAACGTAAACAAGGCCTAACTAGTACGTGGTGCAACGACACATAGCCGGAGACACGCTCCCCTGAACAGGCGTAGGGAGGGAACAGGTGACTTACTGCTTCAAGAACAAAGCAAACAAAGTCTTTAAGACGGCGGGATAAGAACAGGAGAGTTGTAATCCCTTACGAAAGGCCTTCGCCGCACAAGTGTTGGTATAGAGGTGAGGAGAGCCGCTATAGACAAAACAACGGATGACGAACCGTGATTAGAGTTGTTACTGTTGGAACGAGGAAAAACATTATGAGAGCGGAGACTTACGTCACTAGATGTAAGAAAAATAGCAGGCATTTTAACAAGATTCAACAACCACCAATGCGTATCCTCTACAAATATTTTCAAACAGAACCTGTGACTCTAGATCCAAAACGTTAAAGTTCTCACATCGTATCTTCTTGACGTTCAGTGTCAGACAGTCAGAATATCTATAGTTATGCCGTTGTCCTGTCGAAATGAACCCCACCAAAAAACTAACAACACAACTTAATCTCTTTGAAGTGGTGGCTATGACCTCTCTCTGTGACCTTACAGGTGTACTTTGTAGAACACCTTACGTACACAAAGGTCAAAGGTCGTGTTTTTTGGCATTGTACATATCACCTAGCTCAGGTAATGATACCACTTGTGCTTTCCTGTTTTGGTTATTGAGTTTTTCTTTATGTTGGGGTAGTTCTTGGAAGGGCTTTCAATGGCTTCTGAGTTTGCGAGTTCGAACGCGTTCTTCTTCTTCTTCTTCATCATTACCTGCTAAATCTCATTAGGTTGAGGTTTCCAATCACGGTACGTAAGGTACACACACTGTAAGTTTTTGAACCACTCACACCGGGAAGGACCCCATACGATCTTTTGACAAGTGTGGTCAAAAAACGTGGTTGAGGTGTCGCTCTTCTCAAACACGGGACCTCCGACTTTTTACGTCCTATCTGAGGGACGTCCTAAACCGAAGCTAATTATTCATGTTTACATAAATGGAGTGAGATGAAATGTGTTATGCACCTTTCCAAAGGGCACAACATCAGGGCATGTCATGGAATTCGAACCCTGGGCCAAACACTCGTAACGACTACGCCACACGATGCCACCTCGTGAAGATGAATCTCCAAGCAGATGTACGGGTTTGACTTTGTTGTCTTTTTCTACGGATAACTTAACGACTTGCCAGTTTGACACCTAAGAGATCAAAACTCCCCGCACGAAATTTTGAGTAATATACAAACCACAGGCAGACGTAAACATACCCTTTGTTTTGTCTTTTGAGAAATTAGCTATTCCCCGGATGATAATTGCACGCATCAGTCATATGTCGTTTGAATACCTCCAACTGTAGGCATACTGTGCTATAAGATATTAATCCTGGGACAAAGATAAACAGCGATTAAAACTTTTCACATCATTCATTCATTTATCTGTCATCTGAGTACTTCCAACTGTAGGCATACTGTGATATAAGATATCAAGCTTGGGACAAAGGGGAAACAGCGATTAAAACTTTTGACACACTATGTATCAGTTGTCATGCTATATTTCATTTTGCGGAAACTTTTTAATGCGATGTGAGGATGCCTCCGTATCTTCGCCCATTGTAAACAGGATTAATATTTATGTATTTCTTTTTTTTTTATACAGAGTAGGCCCGCTCAGTGCCTAACACACTGCTTAACGGCCGTGCCTTGTACAGAATGAAATAAACCGAATACCATAAACAAGGATGTAAGAGAAACTAGACTGGCCGTCATTTGCTTTAAGAGCAAATTCAGCATATTTCACTTCGCCACCCATGCAATAATTGATCTTTTGACGAAATGGACCATCCAAAAATTCCATCTATAAACACAAGAAGACTTGTCCCAAGATCTATTTATTCTTCATCTACATTTCATTAACATGCTTGAACATATGCAAAGATACAGAACAATACTATACACTATATATAAAGGTACAATACTATACATCACCCTGGAAAAATGCGCAAACATGCACTATGCAAATATACAAAGCTATACAACTCTATTACTATTAGGAGGGGGAAGGGCTTCGTGGCACATACAAAGGCCGACCCGACATTGGTTTATTTTTTATAAAACAATTTCATATGTAAACCATTATGAGTTAAATAGCATATGAAATTTCTAGTCTATTCTTAACCTTGCTATTCAAAAAGTATTAACAATTTAAGTTGTGTTGAACCCCTACAACGCAAAATGAACTATTAAAAACGTGCTAGATAACTACCGCATAAAAAGCCAACAATGCCTGTCTTTTTTACAGTAAAATTATTTCAACAATTCAAAAGTTTGCCGATATTCATTCACATCATGTGTAGACGATCGAGCTTTGAGAGGCGCTTGTGAAGTATTACTTCCTGGGTCAAAGGTTGTTGGTGCGGAAAGTGAAACTGCATGCAAACCTGCTCGCAATCGATCAGATCGGCTTACCTCGGCCTAGTGGTATATCATCATCGTTGGTATGGGTATAATTATATAAGTATATAAGTGCGACACAACCAATTCAGAGACGGATTGCATTTTTCTCGTCGTCAAGTCGTGATTTATTAGTGGTTGAAGCCGCCATAATTAAATTTGACCATGCCCCAAAAACCATGTTTATTTGGCAACATGTGCGAGAGCATCATACTTTGCCAATCTCCCTCGGAGTCCCTCTCGATGCATAAATTGACTGTTTCAAAATCACCCGTGCAAAAAAATTCTCTATTCAAGTTCTGCGAGACGCCAAGAGCTTCTTAGTGCAAAGGCTTGCGTGTTTACCTGCAACATGACCTCAGGTTACCTGAAAAGAACACATGTTCTTTGGCCAGCAGCAAATGGAACGCCCGGAACCTTAGATAGAGCATGGATTCTTAGATAGAACATGGAACGGGGACAGCACTTTTGACCCGTTTTTGGTCTGAAAATGGGTCCAAAAGTCCCCCAAACAAAGCATTTTGAAGTGATGTACACCCGAAATGTGATTGAAGTCCTGTAGGGACATGTTCAAGGCACCCTTGTGCCGAATTCCGGGTCATTTGCTCGTAATACCAGGGCACAGGAGCCAAAAATATAGAAATTGCCTAAAAATGCCCCAAAAAAACTCCATAAAAATGATTTTAAGGCCTGTTTCAAAACGATTTAAAAAGGGCCTGGGGGTATTTGCCATCTTGAAGGCCCCCTCTCATTGGGCTGCGGTACTGTGGCGGTAGCGTGCGGTAGCTTGGAAATGGCTACCGCCGCAGTGCCGTGCACAGACCTCGGCGTACCGTCCTAGTGACGTCTCAGTGCCGTACCAGTGCCGGTCCACACCGCCGACGTGCCGGTTGAAATTGCGTTTTTTTCCAAATTTTGAAAAAAAACGCAAGTGGCAAAGTGCCGCGCGCTCGCCGGGAGCTTGCCGGGAGCTCACCGCGCGCGCTATTGTATAAAAAGTGATATGTCAGTTTCAAGGTTATACGTATATTCTATAACATGTTACCTTTGTTGCACCAAGTGTCATAAGTGAAAATCCTTTTATCATTTGAAATCAGTTTTTGATGCATTTTTTATTGCTTTTGCATTGTATTTTGATCCATTAACAGCTAGCACTACGATTTCTGATTAATTGAAATCACTACCATCAAAATACAATCGGCCCATTTCCCTAGCTATTGATCTGTTTAAGAGTTTAGTTAAACCTATTTTATTACATTGTAGTGAGGTTGATGATTGTAGCTGTAGAACTTCTGATATTTTCATTGGGATATTGCTTTATCCCACTGAAAATTAGATCATTGTACATTTATTCCAGTACGGAAGTTGATAGACTAGTCGCTCAGGGATGGAATCAGACCACTCGTCTACATGCACTCGCCCCGCTCTTGTGCCATTCAAGAAATACAGTACAGTGATAAACTGAACTTGATATACCAGTCAGGCACTGTATCGCAAATTCTACTCAATGTTTCGCCGTAAGGGGTGAATTGGAGGAATTCCTATTGATCGTTAATAGTCAAACACAGTTGATTAGATACTCTCTCTAAGATTAAATAATTTACCTACTAACAGGATTATTTAAAAAACATACGACACTTCATCATTCGAAGAAGAAAATGACTGTCAATACCAACCGTTTTGGATAAACATTTAAAGAAAGTGTGAAACTCACGTTTCTCCCTGGCTGGAGGGAACCACTTAGAAATATTAGTAAACTCCACACATTTTATAAAATCAAAAATCACTTTGGTAGGGAAGACTTTATCACATCAATTCATAATAAACCGTTTGTAAGAAGTAACTACACTGAGAATCAGCGCACGTTGTCTAGAAGTTGAAAAGGATCGACACCACAACACACCAGGCACTCACAGATTGTGTCCCACATGTAACGAAAATATTGAAGATAAATTTCAATTTGTGATGCCCATGGCCTGTCCCACTTATGGCAAAGAGAGAGATGCGCTGCAAAGTATTACAACTAAGACTAACTTCACCATATCTGGTACACAGAACGATGTATTGTTGTCATGTCCAACTCCTATACCACCTACATATTAGGTCAATTTCATTATACTTCATCCTAAAAGCGAGGGGAAAATAATCCATACATGGCTTTATTGTAATTCATACACTGTTATCGATAATGTTTTGTACTTATAATTGTAGGACAGGTTAGCCTTGCAGTATTGTTGATTTAGTGCCATATATTGTACCATATACGATTGTCGAACAATAAAGTTCATTCAATAACTTGGTCATCTGGGCTTCAAACGCAAATGCGCCGCACGTCAGTGAGAGTGCAAATGAAAATTGGTGAAAGAAACGCGACGGTGCCGTAAAAATCTGCCGTGGCAGTGCCGCCGCAGTGCCGGAGCCCAATGAGAGGGGGCCTTGACCTCCATGCCAAATTTCAGGTCGGTTGGGTAAGAAATGGCGGAGTAGAAGCCATTTGAAGATTTGTCAGGAGGAGGAGAAGAAGAAGAAGAAGAAGAACCAGACAAATACAATATATTTCACTCTACCCATACCTCTAGGTATGGGAAGTGAAATATAATTAAATGAACAAAAGCACAACCCAAAATTACGATATATCATGACACAAACGAGCGTCAAAAGCCGAATGCATGTATCGCAAATCAAAGCCGATGTGGAAGGTCTGAAAGACTTCGTTTAATGTATTTGCTACGAAAAATAACTAATCTGAATAAATCTCTCTTCGAATTCGTTGCTGCCAGAAACAGCACGAATTGGGGAAATATCATCACAGAAAATAACTCCACTAACTCCACTGGGAAAATATTCACATCATTTGGCCAATTTTACTGTTACTTTAACAGTCAGGTGAGTACGTATGTAAAAACCAAAATACGCATCCACGAAATTGAATTTGAGTCGGTTTATCACAAATATCGCACTGTTGGTTTTATGTAGTATTTCTCCACGGTAAACCATGTATTATACAATATAACTGGGTTCCCACCGTCTTTACTGCCGCACGCCATGAGGTTCTCTTACCCCTTTATGCCGTCTGTCTAATGTAACGACACGGTTTGGTATTCCCGCACACACGTTACGGCGTGCATCACGACGAAACAGTCAAACTGTAATCCCCATAAGTACCGTACCGTATGGCGTAAAGTCAGGGTGAAACGTCCTCGGCATGTATAAGTGCGTTGGCGGGTGGCTTAGCATCTAAAGGACTTTGATTCGAATCCCTGCCAGGCACCATTGTTTTGCCCTTGGAAAAGCACCTATTTCCTCACTCGACTCGGGTGAAAATGAGTATCTAGCTTCGGTTAGGGACGTTCTGTCGGATGGGACGTAAAGCTGAAGACCCCGTGTTTGAGGAGAGCCACACCTCGAGCAAGTTAAAGAACCCACCACACGTATAAAAAAGAGCAAGGGCCCATCCCAGAATGAATGGATCAAATTCGTAATTCAAGTTTTCATGTCGAAGGATCCTCAGTGAAACTTACACTTATGGTGGCAGAACTTTTTCCGTAAAAAAAACAGCTTTCATTCAGACGTCAAAAGACGGTTGAATGAAATGAAAAAGAAACTATTACTATAAATGGGTGCTTATGAAATCTTCGGCATATGTGAGCAGTGCACGTATGGATCAGAACATTTGGTAGGAATAATATATCCAACCTGTACTCCTATGGCAGGCATCTCCTCTTGCATATTATTCACTCTATTTGGCCTTGGATTCTGTTAAAGACTGACATCCAGTTAGATTGAAGCTGAGGATGATGAATAACTTGTGTTGGTTGATACAGGTGGCAGACTGCCACAACGTACATGATGTACTCTACACGCACGGGTGAAGCTGAATCGTGTCGCTGGCAAATATTTCAGCCCTGCTATTTGCTTATGGATTCGTATGAAGTATTTAAGTAACAGCAATATTGCGTCACATACTTGTACTTATTTACTCGTATTTACTTTCCCATCCAACCCTAACTTGTAGGACTACTTGAAGAACGAAGCCAATACTCGTTAAACTGGTAGCAGCTTCACAGTTGAGCTCCTGATTTGAATTAGTTAATAACTGTGAGACCCCGGTTCAAGTCATGGGAAGGGCATATCGGTTGGGGCTGCACCCGTCTTTCGGAAGGGACGTAAATGGGGTCCCGTGTTCAAGGAGATGCCTCAAGGGGACGGGCTAGCAACACCTCGCTGTAAAAATATACTATACTACTGAAACAGCAAGGAAACTTTATGACATATGTGCCACTAGGCACTACAAGGTGAACAACAACTCTCTCTCTCATATATAATACAGTGCTAAACTTTCTTTCAACACTTAAGTATTCACGGATTAAATTTTTGACGACTTCTGTCGCCTTCTTCATGATCAATAATGACCGATCACTGCCGAACGTAAACTCACCAGAGTTACAGACACGTGACTTAATTGACACGTGTCATTACGGATACGTGACGTCAGCAATTGGTCAAACGTGCCAGTAAGTTTATAACGCCCACTGTCTCTGTTGGGTGATGGCTGGAGTGCCCTGATATATATGGCCTCCTTCATACCTCTCTCTCTCTCTTTTATTACTTGATTTCCCAATGTTTTGATTTGTCCCCGCAGCTGCCATATGCTCGCACAATCGCTCAGGATTCCTGAAGTGAGTCACTTCCAAAACAACATTACTCAGCCTGCCTGCCGGCAGCCCGTTGCTACAACACTCACGTAATTGAGTTTGTGAGACTTTACGAGCGGAATACAAAGTAGAGCCAGAACTGCCTACTCACTCCATGAATCAACTCGTGCCTTGCAAATGTGACTCAGTTCGTTCACACGCTAGTTTCCTTACTGTTTCAGCAGCAGGGTATATTATTTCACACGGAGGAGCTGCTGGCCCTTACTCTTTTAACGTGCTCAAGGAGTCACAATTTTACGTCCCGTCCAAAAGACGGGTGCAGCCCAACCGAGATGACCTTCCCAGGATTTGAACCTTGCTCTTCCAGTTACCAACTAATTGGAACCAGGAGCTCAACTTCAAGGCTGCCACCAGTTGAGCTGCAGGGACATCCCGAAATTTGACTCAGTAGCGATGTGAAAATATGTCTCAAAGTTCATGAAGGATTAAGTATATCTAAAGACAATTCAATCTCTATAACTGGATAAGATTTGGAGATTACTTCCGGACGTTTTGAGTGACATCCATCATTCTTCTTCAAGGGCTTCACGTACAATTCTCCAGTACATCTACCCCCTTTTCACATCTACAGCCTATACAGGTCTGTAGAAGGTAAGATTTGGCTAGAAGTAAGCAAACTTTGATGAATTGAAGTCCGCTTTTTCATCACCTAAATCTGAAATTGTCAAGCGGTAATAAGATGATAACAAGATGGAGTGGCACCATGATTCCATTGCTTACGGAAAGGCTGGCGAGTACTCGAGTGCAAAACATGGACTTTACGAGCAGAATACAAAGTAGTACCAGAACTGCATAGTCAACCTTATGACTCAACAAGTGCCTTGCAAATGTGACACAGTAGCGACGTGAAAGTATCTCAGTCAATTCAGAGCAAGTTGGAGTTGCAGGTCTAGACAGGGTAAAACTAGGTCAAAAGTAAGCTAATTTGTGGTGAATGTAAAGAACTTGTATTACCTTAATTTGAAGTTGCAGGTTGTTATTGAGATTGTAACAAGACGGTGTAGGATCACTGGTCCATTGCTCATACCGAGAGGCCTGTAAGTGCAAACATGGCCTTTACGAGCAGAATAAGTACCGAAAGAACTGCCTAGTCATTTTAGAAATCAGCACATGCGTTGCAAATGCGACACAGTAGCAACGTGAAAATATGTCAGTCAATTCAAAGCTGGGAGAGGCCTGAAAATATAGTACATGGCCTTTACAAGCAGAATACAAAGTAGCGAAAGAACAGATTCGCCACTTTATAAATCGACACATGCCTTCCAAATGTGACACAGTAGTGGCGTGAAAATATGTCAATGCCAATGAATGTGGTGCTAACTGAAGATCTGGAGAGGGTAAAACTTGGTCAGAAATAAGCAGCAAACCTTTGATGAGTTGAAGCAAATTACCTGAATTTGACATTTTTATCGATAAAATGGCGAAAAGATCGTCACAAGTTGGTGTAGTAACAGTGTGGGTCTAGAGAGAGAGTAAAATTTGGCCAGAAGCAATCAAACGTTTGATGAATGGAAGTAAATGCCCCAAATTTGAAATTGTCAAGGTGCTGAGACCATAAGATTAAGAAGGTGGTGCTGTGTTAGTGTTGTGTTAGTTGGCTGGTATTATTTTGATTCTTGATTCTTGTCTTTTATTTGTCTGTTGTGTCATACTTTTGCTTTGGATCCGTGGTTTATGTGTTGCCTTATTGTATTATTACTGTGTTTATTTTTTATTTTGCAAAATGAACAAAAAAATTTAAAAAGAAGGTGGTGCAACACCATCATTCCATTGCTAATGGAGAAGAAAACTGCAACCGTGGTCTTTACGAGCAGAATACAAAGTAGCAAAAATTAAAGATAACTGCTTCGCCACTTAATAAATCAGCACGTGCCTTGCAAATATGACACAGCAGCGACGCGAAAGTATGCCAGTGAACTCAGAGCTGAGGGAGGCCTGCAAATATAGAAAATGGCCTTTTTATAAGCAGAATACAAAGTAGCGCCAGAACTGTTTCGCCACTTTATAAACCGACACATGCCTTGCAAATGTTCACAGTGTCGACCTGAAGGAATGCCCGTACCGCTCGGTTTTGACACACCGAGGCGCACTTGCACTCGCGCGTGTCAACACAATAGATGAGAATCTGTTAAAGTGACCCAAAAACACTCCAGGACGATATAACGCCACATTTCCAACCGCCATTCGGCGATGACGAATGATAGAAGGGGGCGACCCTGTACAGACAATATCGATTTTGTTTTTAATAATCTAATACTTTTGCACTTACATATGATATACAGCTTATTATATTGCAAACCCGGCGGTGTACGCCTTATGACATGTCACTTTTATATGCTCCTTTGGCCTTTAGCGCATATATACATATATCTGTCTCAATATATCTTGGCAGAACAGTTAAGCCCGGCAGGTATACATGTGTTATGGGAGATATCCTATCTATGCATCGATGTTGCCGTTTTACATATGTCTGTGCTGCACAGGGTGACTTATCAAAAAAGTCTGCCTAACTTCAGCTAGAGTTACATCTTACTACCGCAGTCTATGGGGCTCGGTTATGGAATACTCTCTCACTGGAACAACGAACTGTACTTAATTACAAGACGTATAGGAATCGCATTATCAGTGGCAATTGATATCTGTATGTGGCAATTGATATCTGAAATACAAGCTTGTTGCCTGAGTTCATTTTTCCCTGTATAAATAAATAAATTTACAGGGTTATCATTACAAAGTTATGGAGTACATCACTCTAATAGTGAGTTTTCCATAAAGTAGAATTGATATGCTTTCCATCGGTACGCTAATGGCATTTCTCCAGTCACTGATCACAAAGCAGCATTTGTATGAAATCTCCTGTCCTCTGGAGGTTACAACCCCTGAGCGACCGAATATTTTACAGCTCAACGAATGTCATAGACAAAAAATGATTTTTGTTTATAACGTTACGTTTCTTGTGATTTGTTGTTTTTCAAGCCATACTTTTGGATCGTGCATCATGTTCCAATTATAAAATTAAGCGTCACATAAATCCAGCTCTTGTCGCTCAGCGGTTGCCATCTAGAGGAAAGGGGGCCTAAGCAACTATATACTTCTGGAAACCTTACAACTATAAAGGTAAAGGTAGTCCTGTATGTTTTTGAGGCCATAGGAGCAGAGGGTTGTTAATCCACTGCGTCTAGGGCATGGTATTAGAATGCGGAGCCCATCCCTCTCCTTCCATTGCCCTTTACCTCCCCGACCTGATTTTTACACCTGGGTGGAGTGAGGAAAATTGCGTTAAGTGCCTTTCCCAAGGACTCAGAGTCTGAATGCCAGAAATGCCAGAAATCAAACCTCTCAGTCTCGTGTCCGCTAGCATAGACACTCGGCCATTCGGCGCCACAATCAGAGTGATGCGTTTCACGAATAGATCGATCCTGTCGAACACCATATCGAACGAATAGAAGACCCATAGAACCCCCTGTTCTATTTAGAACACCTCCGTCAAAAACAGCGCTGGTGGGGCAGAAATGACAAGTGTAAAGCAGGGTACGTATATCTGGGACAGGTTTTCCACTGTATTTTTTGTGTGGCATTATTGACAACCTAGCCTCGGCAGCCATTTCTGGTCCGTCAAGCCCTGTTTTTGACGGAGGTGTTCGAAATAGAACAGGGGGCGGTCTATTGCTAGCTCTTTCAATGCTGGGTCGCCCTGTATATCTTGCACTTGTATCTACATATATCGACCCACGCAGACTTGATCTTATGGATGACATCTTCCGGAGACCCCAATCTGATGCCACGGAGCGAATAGATTAGCTCATTTGGCGAGATGAGAAGTTACGGCCTTGTTTACGCTGTTTTGACAGTTTTATAGTCGAGTTGATATATTTGCTCATTTTGCGGCAGAAGAGCCCGCTGTGACTTCCAACCGAGTTGCCTAACCGCTCAATTGATGGCATTAATAATGATTTTACTGCGAATTCTTGCCCTAAGGCTAATTGCAAACAACAAGATAGATACAATGGAGAATGCGTTGCCAGCAAGCTCTAATAAACTGCATTAATCCCCGTACAAAAGCCGTTATGCCGTTGTGATAATGATGATAACCATAATGAACTGTTATTGGATGCAAATTGTCAGTAATTTCCCGAAGGCAGGGCGTTAATTGAGAGTTCAATCAATTGTAAGGAATATGTGCATTGCCTGTTGTTTGTCTTAGCGTGACTGTAAAAGTACAACTTGAAATCGTCAGTAAGGCATCTCGTGAACATGTGACGACGGTGATTGGTCAAAAGTACCAGGAAGTCTATATCACCCACCGTCACTATTCACACATCACTACAATGTTGAAAACCGACTCAGATGAACTTTCAGACTAGCCTCTGTACTAATCGAGTTCCCCACCGTTCGTACTGCCACTTTATTCAGGTTCGACTGAGCAATCGCTAAGAACACGTGACCTTACAGACTCACAGCGAACATAAAAGCACCAGGAAGCTGATACCGTCCCCCGTCTCTGTTCGAAAATAGCTACCACGACAGTATCAACCGCCAATTCAGAGAAACATTCACGCTAGCCGAATTTTACTTGATTTTCCCTCTACAATTTTGAATGGCCTTACGCTCAAAGTGTGAGGAAGTTGAGCGACGCTTGCCACACCAACTCGAGTAAACTTTCCTGCCAACATTCCGAGCACGTCTTGCTGATTTAGAAAACATGACTTGGGGCAGCCCAAGCTCATTAAAACGAGTCCTACCTCCACGGGGTTATTACACAAGGTACCACGTCATTTGTCTTCCACCGGGGACGCTGTGTTCTCCACTCGTTACCCCAGTTTTTGTAGCCTGACGGCGTTAGATAACTACTCGGGATGGTATCACAACTCTCACGTCTGCTCAGGGCTCAAGTCGGACTGAATCCGTGAAATCCTCCCTTCGGAGGCAAGTACTCTCAGCGGCGTTAATGCCCATGGGCGTATCTTCCTACGCCTACATCAGTATACGACTATCTCTTAGTCAATCTCTTTCCACTGTAGAGAGATAGAGCACAGAGAGAGAGGCAGGGACAGTAGAGATAAATTTACACCAGAGCTAGAAAGAGACAGACAGACAGAATGGCTGACATACAGACTGAAAGAAAGAGACGATGTGTTCAATTTGACAGGTAGGAGTAAAAAGGGGAGGGATGGAGGGAGAGAGAGGGGAGGGAGATACTTACATGGGTACACTAACAGAAATGGTACATGTTTGAGTTACTTGTGTGCTAATAACACCGGGAAATACAGAAATCTGAGACAGTCTTACTGGCTGAAAGACGATGACATTGTTTTCAAAATTACAGGTAGACTGATAAAGAGAGTATGGTAGAAGAAGGCAGGGGACAGAGCGAGAGAGAGGAATGAGCGAGGAAATGAGGGAAGGAAGGAAGGAAGGAAGGAAGGAAGGAAGGAAGAAAGGAAGGAAGGAAGGAAGGAAGGAAGGAAGGAAGGAAGGAAGGAAGGAAGGAAGGAAGGAAGGAAGGAAGGAAGGAAGTGCTATTTTTTGCAAACGTCTGGCAGACTACGTTTTACCTTTGTTGTCAAAACGATGTTACCCAGATGATGGTTCTACCATTTCGTCAGGAAGCGTCCCGTCATCGGTATTTGCTGTTATCATGCCATTTGACCGGCGCAAGAGACCGAAACATTTGCACAGCTTCACCCTGCCTTCACAGCAAACATAAGATACGCAGCTTCCTGTGTAACTACCGCTGAAGATGTTTTCTGGTGTCCGGACCGTCTATTGTATTGACGTTAGGTTTCAACAGTATTAATTGTTTCTCTTTGTTGAGTGTGTGTTTGGGGCGGTCTGTTTGAGGGTTCGGTGTTCTTTTTAATCAAATTCCATAAGAGCCTTTCAGTATTGAATTTCATGATTTCAAAACGGGTGATGATGATAATTCGGTATTTTCAAGCTTCCTTTTCTTAAGTGTGTGTGTCGCTTTCTTCAATACATCGTTTCGGGATTATGATTGAGGTAAAGTCTAATGAAATCATATACATTGTAATGTACACAAAGAACCAATAAAAAGATGCAGAAACAGCCACTATTACATTTTCTGATTAGTATTTCCAACCCAGAGTCGGAGAGCTAAGGGTTAGTTCCTCCCTAGTAGAATGAAACTAGGCATCAATAATGCCACTTTTTTATCATGATTATTAGCATCAATTTCAATTTACTTATTTAACCAGAGTACATTGTAGATCTACGGATCTGCTTTAAACAACTGTTTGAGGTCAATTCTTTCTTTCTTTATTCTTTATTACAAATTGCAACAAGACAATACATAGTGAGGTCAATATTAAGAGCTTTAGTGTGACACTTTAATGCAATATAACCAGCCTACATTACGTGCCTGCGCAGTTGGCGTGTTAATTACGCCTAACTGACATAGACATGTTTACAGTGATTCAGAAACAAATGGTTTATGTTACATTTAAGTACGCAATAAGACCACCAGAAAACACAGAAATCCTTTTACCCACGTGGATACTAAGTATCTAATAGACAAGGCTGTGAAGCTATTGTGTTACGCCGAAAGGTAGCCACACTGCCATTGTCACTTGAACAGTGATACAGAAACAGATATGGTACATATTTCAGTGAAGTACGTACTAAAACCACCAGAAGATACAGAAATCATTTATCTTACAAACTAACTGTTAACTAGAAAACGCTGCGTGCTTGCATGCAAATCTGTCACGGTGTTACGCCGAAGGGCAGCCACACTATCATTAACGCATGGACAGTGATACAGAGACAGAAATGGTACATACTACTTCAGTGAAATACGTAATAAAACCACCAGAAAATAATAACTTAACCTACGAAATCATTTAATCGACCAACAAACTAACTGCTTATTAGACATCGCCACGCATACATTTATAGGGCGGCCACACTACCATTAATACACGAACAGATACAGCAACAGAAGTGGTACATACTCTAGTAAAGTATTTACTACACCCAGTTGTAAATAAATACAGAAATACTTTAAACCACGCTTCCCTCCCAAGAGAAAACGACAGAAAACGTTGCACCTAACGCTAACCCACACCAGGACCATTACATAAACCACCTCGGGGGACCAATGCACAGTACGCCATGTAAGGCAGGTTAAGGCATACATGCCTCTCTCAATTTGCCTAAAAGCTTATTTGCCGTCAGAACGCGGGCTCCATGCTAAGTCATCTCCAATGGGCGTGAGAGCTCCCAGGGCGGATTTGTGCTCCGCTTGTTCAACGCTTAGAGGGAAAACGGCTATCACCCGTCCAATTATTTCTCGCTAGCAGACAAATTCGCGTAACCTTCCGGGGACGTAGGCTGTTTTACGGTAATAGAAAAGTTAACAACTTTTGCGAAGAAAGTTTGGTTTGCTCTTGCTTTATTTCAGATCGTCATTAGGCAATTTTCTGCCCTTACGTTTTAAATGGATGGAATAACTAGGCTAAAACGGTCATAGATCTAGTGAGCGATTTTAGTTATGTCAAACTCACAAACGAATTGCGAAGAACGTTCGGCTTGCTGTTACTTTATTTCAGAACGTCATTAGGCAATGTTCTGCCTGTAAGGGGCGTTAAGTGAAGCTAACGTTTTAAATGGATGGAATAACTGGGTTAAAAGGGTCATAGATACACTGAGCGATTTTAGATATGACATCTAACTCAAAAGCGATTAGATAGGATCATGCGTAATTGTCACCGTTATCTGAAAATGGAACCATTTAAAAAACACGTGGCCCTTTGATGGCTTCACGCTTTCCGACCTTTGACATGTACCTGATTACAAAAATAGGTCAATCACCAAAGTGACCTTTGGTAAGTGCGTGATCAGAAAATTTACATATGGTATGCATACACGCAAAGCAGAAAAATGATGATAGTTTCTACATTGATTGTTGGAAAAGAACACCAAGAATCAGAGATATTAGGATATTGGAGTTTTCCTTTTTTTACAACCAGTAATGTCTCTCACCTGCTTACGTTTCAATGCCTATCAGACATTTTTCCCATAGCTTCTGAGAATGACACTTAGCGTAAAGGAAACCCAGGCAATATTAGGGCCAGAAAATCGGAGTTGGAAAATCAATTTATTTAGTTATTTCCACACATGATTAATTCAAACAACACTATCACAATGTATAGCAACGTCCATCATCCGGTTCTTACGCAAATGTGCTAAATACTAGAATAGTGTAAGTAAATGTCACCACCATAAAGATGTCAGCATTTCTTTATTTCCATATTTTGGGCCCTAATATTGCTTCGGTTGTCTTTAACGCTTAACAAACAGCGGATGTGCTAATAGATGTTTCCATCGCTAGAATCCTACGCAAATAGGTGGACTGACAAGATAAGTGTGTCACTGCGCAAACAAGATCGGTATCAATAAGTACCTCATTAAGGAGGGTCTGCATGGGTGGTCCCTACAACGCTTACGGCTACGCTAAATTCAGAAGAACCCCTAGTCTCTACCAGACTAACCGCGCCGGCTATAGGGAGAACATTTGCCGGGTGACTTTGGCCATGGCCATGGAGGGTTTCATTCGCAGGCGCAGGATTGCCTATCGGACCCTCTCTCCGCTCTTGTTAAGTGGTTTTGACATTCTAAAAAAAGAGGCATTAATACATAGTGTAGTCTTCATTTTGATTCGATTTACAAGTAATAGCAAAGACTGTACGGCCTATGTCGTGCATTTTTGTTTTAATCAACGGTCCGTGGCATGTTTAATCTTAATACCTTACTTTAGATTTTAGCTACGCCAAATGATAGTTACTCAAGCAACTAGACACAGTTTGGAAAGTTCTCAGCTATGTCCACATTCACACCAACACTTCCTTCTTAGTATTCTCTCTACCTTGTACTTTAAACAACGCGACGTTTCGAGACAAAGAACGCGCGAGGCACTTTCATGGGAAAATATTGCATGATCACAGGTGCACGGCCACTTATGTATTACCACCATTGCGCTTGTTTTAACACGCTCAAGGAAGTACGAAACAAACTCCAGGTTTCCCTAATAACACCGTCCAAGCAGATCAAACACACACACAGTCGCCGGGAGCTACTGTTAGCCGGTCTGTAATTTTCTGCGGAGGTGGGAATTAGAGGGCGCTGAGAGTGCGTGTTCGAGAGCGGGAGAATTCGGGCTTAAAGTGGGCGAAAGCGCTGCGCTCAAACTAATCTCCAAGCAGATGTTGGCCTTGGCTTTGTATGTCTTCGTACTGGTGCGTACATTAAGCTGGTATGTAATTATCCGCGGCAGAGAGTTTGTGTTCGAGAGCAGGGGAAGTCGGGCTTGATGTGGGCAAAAGCGCTGCGCTCAAACTAATCTCCAAACAGATGTTGGCCTTGGCTTGCTTGGCACGTATTTCAGGCATTTCGCAGGTCTTTGTAGGGGTGTCCCTGTATCTCAACTGGTTCAATCCTGGGCACGACATCTCGGTTGTGGCTACACCGGACTTTCGGAAGGGACGTAAAAGGACGTCCCGTGTTCGAGGAGGTGCCTCGGTCACATTAAATAGATATATACTGTGCTACTGAAACTTGCTGCCCTGTGTGCCACTAGGAACTACAAGGGTCTGAAAGAATGGACATAAGTCTTCGTACTGGTGTGTATGTTTCACTGTTTCTCTTACAAACAACAGAACTGAGAGAAACGTCTAGAAAGACGCGAAAAACAAGGCTTCACCAAGCATCTGCTTGAACATCACGCTCAAACCCCGGTGAATAGCCCTGTGTGTCGGGAGTGTTGATGCGTGGCCGTTACACAAACTCACGGCAACCCAACCCGGTGTTTACATACAAACAGAAAAGCACTCCAAGCACCTTTTTATCCGCTGAGTACGGGGGATAACGCACTGACCCCTGTATGGTCAAGTGTTGGATAAAAAAATCAAACGCAGCTCGATTTTGCTCGAGCTTTAATAATACTGAAAAGATACTCAGATGCTTTGTACAATAGGTGTACAATTCAATGTTCCAGGGAAACTCCCTTAACTCTTTTCGGAGGTCAGAAGTACGCTATGAACAGTGGACTTTGGCTTAACGTCCTGTTCTAAGCCGGCCTACGACCCTTTCTAGTAGTAAGCCAAAACAGGCTCAATAGATCCGCTCTCATTGTTGTTTTTTAATAGATACAATGTCGTTGGTATATCTATAGAGTTTTGGAAGAGTTCACATATGATTTAAAGCTTACCTCATGGCGTTGTCCACAATGACGAGTAGGTTCTTGTTGGGACAAGCGAGAAGGAATGCGAAAACAAGAAGCAGACCAACAACTGACTGGTTCTAGAACATACTCGCTTTTCAGCACAACACCGACAGACCAGTGGCGAGACACAAAATACTACAATAACCCCCTGTGGTGAAAATATAATGACCATGGTGTTAACCGAGGAAGATTGAAAAGATTATAGGCAAGATCTTTTGATTATACAAATAAGACAACTCTTAAGTATTGAATTTGTGAATTCTGCTTCAACGTTTCAAAAGTGTATTTTCATGTGTGTACCTGAACTACCAACATGTCCTTCTACAACTGTTAGAAATAGAAAACGACTGAATTTATATATTCATGAGAATCTGGGCACATGGCTGCTGGACCACCTGTTGGCAAAGACGTAATGACCATGGCATGCATGGGCCGGGGTTGACCCAAATTCGACGGACGAACAACAAACAAGGAAAGAAATTACAGTACAATTCAAGAACCACAACTGTGAAAAATATTGATCGCCAATTTCAAATCAGATGTAACGGTGGCAAATACCGTATCCAACTGGCAAAAGGAGTTTTCATAGCCACCGTTATAACCAGATCAGAAAAATATCACTTTTCAGGCTTGTTGTTCATCATAAGTCACACATTTGTATGTACATTTACACATGTGTAGATAAGATACCAATACAACTTCTACAATTTTGTCTAGTATAAAAAGATTTCTATATTCATGAGAAGCCAATAACATGGCCATTAGACCACCTGTTGGATCCGCGTCCCAGATGCACGCCCGCAGTTGTATCACACAGTCACACAAAGGAACCATCCACCTCTATTGTTCGCTCTTTGTCCTCACAAAGAAAGACTTGCGATAAACATCAAGGGTTTTAAGGGATGAGCCTGACGAGTAATTTTCAGCTCCACGCTCGCTTTGGTACCTCTCCATTGCCCCCCACGTGGTTATCATGTTGGGAGCCCTACATGCAAGGAGCTTCTATGGCAGGCTTTAGGACTTGACTTTCTTAATGCTTATTACCGACATGAAAATAGAGATATAGTTTTGGTGTGTCTGTGTGTGTGTCCGTGTGTGTTTCCGGATTTTATAGTCAGGATATTTAAAATAAAATCTCTCTCTATGATGATACCTGGTAGATGGGTAGGTCACAAGTTCTCCAAGCAGATGTTGTGAGGAAACATTGTAAAGTTTTATAGCTTCTTGCCTTTTCTTACAAACGGCCTTCCTAACGTTTGTAGGAAAATCCTTAATGTTATTAGCTTAATTTGTTGCATTTGAACCACGTTGGAATCCCTACATGTTAACTTTTGTTAGTACACGGTAAAATTCTACATGTCATTTGAAAGATTATCCTTTGTTTACACTATGTTGCATTTGTGTATCAGTTGCTGTCATAAGATATGCACGTACAGCCAAGAGTTGTCCTAAGATGCTTTGCTCAGGACTTAGCGAACGTGTTGGAGGTTGAAAGATTCTAAAGTGTCCCTCAAACATTAAAGTAGCAAGCATTAAGATTCTACATACGTCGTTAACTAATAACCTATCTATTTGATGGACTAGGGGCATACCCTATACCTGATCTAATCTCAGTAATAAGGTTCTTGTACAACATGGTCTTAACTTGAAACAACTAATAAGCACCCCCAGGCTCTAATTCCTCCCCTCTGCTACAAGTGCGCTGATTGTAGCTCCAGGCCTCTCTTAAGGTTCACTAACATGAAAGGATCAAATAAAAACTCCACAGCCACAAAGGACTGATTCTCATGATTTTGGTATGTAGGTAGCTAAGACAACGATGTACAGCATGACATTCAAATTATGCAAAATAGGACGACGTTTGCATAATTAATGATAAAATGCTATCATAGCAGGTTTTGTTTTCAGCGTATCTCTTGCTGTGTTCTGTTTTCTTATTGTATATTCGTTAAACTGGGCTGAGCGACGTTACATGTCAGAAACCCGGTACAATCCGCTCGTGTTTTTCAGCCTTTAAAGTAACAAACTTTGCACGTTCTACGTACGTCGTAGAATTAATAAGGTATCTATTTGATTGGGAGCATACCCTATAGCTGATCTAATCTTAGTAATAAGGTTCTTGTACAACATGGTCTTAACTTGAAACAACTAATAAGCACCCCCAGGCTCTAATTCCTCCCCTCTGCTACAAGTGCGCAGATTGTAGCTTCAGGCCTCTCATAAGGTTCACTAACATGAAAGGATCAAATAAAAACTCCGCTGCCGCGCCACAAAAGACTCAACTCTCCGCTTAATTTCCCCAGGCCTTTAACAGAGAGGTAAGAAAAGCGGGGCGAGCTCTCAGTGCCTCCAGATTAGCTCCAGTTTCTGTTCTATTTCACGCCGAGTTACGCGGAAGAAAAGAGTTGACGCGACGGAGAGGAACTATTTAAACCCGGCTTTGTTGAACGTGTTTCCTTAGCTCGTGCGGAGCTTGCACCAGAACAGGCTAATTAATCAGTAGGGTTTAACGTTAGCTCGTTTCGCTGTAGGCTCAAGTCAAGAGGTTGTCACACTCGTGCGTATATCAAGTCCGTATGAGTTTCGTTTTGGCATTTATATATTCTCCAAGCAGAGGTTTCGATCGGGGGGGGGGTCGTAGTGGCCGGGATTTTTAACGCTGCCCTTCCTTCGTTAAAAATCCTGGCCACTACTACCCCCCCCCCCCCCGATCGAAACCTCTGCTTGGAGAATAGTAATTCTGGGGTTTAGGTAAAGTTTGCCGCCGAAGACGTCGTGTTTTTTTTTCGATAACCAGGCTGTACAACGGTGGGTCAAAGTAGAAAAGGACGTCTTCGGCCGCAAACTTTACCTAACCCAAAAAAATGTAAATACGGAATTCATATTGACTTCATAGACTCACAGGCGTGACAGCCTCCTCAGCTAGTAGTACAGGTGCTTTAGCAGAAAGGCAACATGTTATTGCAGTGCCAATCGGCCAAATCAGGCTATCAAAGGTATCTTCTTGATCCTAACAAGTTGTCAGACCTCATTGAGTGCATTATTGGACTCAGACTTTAGCTAGGAACGAAATTCATCACGATGGATCATGACTACAATCTAAGCACTACGGATGTTCTACAATACTTCTTCTCGACGTCACGGTATCGGCGTGTAAAGCGGTCATTTTTTGTTGAAAGTGTTTCTTTAGCTCGTGCGAAGCTCGCAGCAGCCCTGGATAATTAATCAGTAAGGTTTAGCGTTGGCTCGTTTTCCAAAAGGCTCGAGTAGCATGGGTGCTTTAGCAAAAAGGCTACGTGTTACTTTAGCGGCTTACGCACCTTACCTGGATTCGGGAAGGGGATCTGCGTTCTATTCCGAAAATGGTTGTCCCGTACCTGCTCAAATCGCCCGGTGTGACGAGCTAAACTAACAACAAACGGGGAACGCCCAGAAATGGGGCACTTGTCACTGGTGGCAACTCTACAACTGAACTAACGGTTCAACGTCGCCCATTGTTCTTCCGGTCGTGACCAAACATAATCAAACACTTGTTATTATTGTAGTTCTATAGTTGCTAACTTGAATCAACAGCGTGTTCTAGTACTTACAGGCTGTTCAGAGTAAAGGCATTGCCCGGTATTCTTGTAGAATTCATTTGCTGAACTTCAGGGTAATTTGAGGAACAGAAGTTTGTTATTTTCTAACATCTTGCTCGTTTATTATTGTAATTCTAGTTGCTAACTTGAGTCAACAGCACGTACTTGAATTTAGAGGCAATTTATAATAAGCCCAGTTGACGGTTTCCTCGTTTATCCATTTCCGAAAGTTCAGAACAATTTGAAAAATTGAAATGTGTTGCTTGGTTTTTCAACGTGTTGATCGTTTAGTGACTTAAGTGTTGTGATTAAAGGCACCATGACCTCACCTATTAGATTGATGCAGTTCAGGTGGCTGACCAAAGTTCACCTGTCAATGTGTGTACAACAATTGCTACCGTGTATACGCAATCTCCAAGCAGATGTTGGGAGCAAAATCGTTATGTCTTAAGGGTTGCTCGTTTCCGGTTGGTCCCAGACAATAAAGGCGCAATGCTTTTGCCTCTTAAAATCTGCTTGGAGATTAATCAAAACGTGTTGTTGTTGTTCACCTTGTAGTGCCTAGTGGCACAAAGGGCAGCAAGTTTCCTTACTGTTTCAGTAGCAGGGTATGTACATGTTTCTCAGGGAGGGGTTGCTAGTCTTCCCCTCTTTAACGAGGCACCACCCCGACTAATCTCCAAGCAGATCTCCAAGGTGCCAAAATCGTACAAGCTAGCTAGAGAAGCTCCAGTCAGCCAGAGAAGTTGTCAGGCACTTTGCAGCCGTTGGGTCTGCTTGGAGACTACACCCCGACCACAGGACCTTTACGTCACTTCCAAAAGACGGGTGCAGCCCCAACCGATACGCTCTTCCCAGGATTGAACCGGGGTCTCCCAACTACCAAATAATTGGAACCAGGAGCTCAACTGTGAGACTGCTACCTGTTGAGCTACAGGGACATCCCTATCGTACAACACCTCAAAACTCGCATGCGCTTTCAAAGGCGTCATGTGGCTGCGATGTCTTTGAGGCTCAAACTTTATTTTATGGATGAATTTCTGTAGTAGAAGTTGTTAAGTGTTGTATATTACAGCTTAGGTGTTGTTAAAGTTGATGTATTGTAGTGGTAATTGCTGCAAAGTGCTTTAATCTGACAAAGCAACATTTGAGCTGTCTCGAACTAAATTGGCAGAGTTTTATTAGAGCATAAGTATTATTCCAGTCTAGATGATGTGAAGAATGTAAGATATATCATGGATATGTTTGTGACTATTTGGAACAAAATCACCAAATAAAACTCGCAAATTCTTGCATTTTATTACATGCAACTGATTTCCCCTTAGACATACAAGAGTACGAAAAAGTGCGATCTTTTACAACTATTCAACTTCGCCGTTACTGACATGTATGCACACTCGCCGCTTTATCCCAACCCACTAGTGGTCTATTTCTATTATACTTCAGGTAAAAGTTCCCAATGGACATTCAGCTCTGTTTTGTTCCAAGCCGCCTACCCTATAATCACAAACGTCACCCAGTTTCGCGGACACTCTTTATCACAAGATGGATTGAACAGGCTTCAACAGCCCGCCGTCTGTGTTGTCAGAGCGGGGAATTCCACCTGACAGTTGTCCCGACCCCCATGTATTACACACTCCCGTGGCACAAGTCTACAAATTGGCTCTGACTTGTTTTGCATCTCGTTTGGAGCTTTTCCATAGCCTGCGCACCATCCCAATTATCTAATACCAGCCCAGAAAAGGACAAGAAATAGTCATGCCTTTAAGTACCAGAGTTCGTGATCAACCAAGGATTGATGTGTTCAAAAATTCGTATTTCCCGAGAACCATAGTAGAATGGAACTCGTTGTCATCAGATGCTGTAGGAACACCTTCACTACATAACTTCAAAGAACGATTGCAGTCAGATGTGCAAAAGTTAGGTGTGACAGGCCGTTCGGTGTAATGTAACCAGCTGCTGCCGCGCCGCGTGCCTGCGGATCTGGTGTGTTACGCCGAAGGGCGGTTTTACCGGCCATATAGATACAGATACACTAACTACTAACTACGCTGGCTGTATATGGAGAATAATTTTTCCAGTGGAGGTTGGACACCATGAGGTTTCATTGGCCAGGCGCTAGCCTCTACCAGGCTCCATACATGACTGGAAAGAGTAGCCAAAGAGTGTCATCCTAGTATGGGAGCCTTGGAACTAATTAGGATGACACTCAGGGTATACAGGGGTGTTGAAACACCACAAAAAGAGTGTACTTGGACAAGCTGGAGCCAACATTGCATTGGAGACTACCGCCGCACTCTTTCATTTTGCTCTAACTTTTATGATCTGAAATCCCTGCAAATGGAAACAGTCCTTCGTCCATGCACCTTCAGCATACTTTAGTAATCGAACATACGCCGGGCCTGGTATTACCGTATAAACCGTTTTAAACGTACTCTCCAAGCAGAGGAGTGGTTCCGGCTAGTTTTTGACGTTTGTTTAGGCGTTTTTGTCGGGCTTTCTACTTTGTCATGTTTTTCTTCTCTCTATAAACCACATGACAAAGTAGAAAGCCCGACAAAAACGCCTTAAAACACGTCAAAAAACAGCCAGAACCACTCCTCTGCTTGGAGAGTAGTATAAACGCAGCGGCCTTATTGTTGACGTACCGGAAAATTCCACCTGACATTTGGCACAACCCCCCACTACTGCACGCTCCCATGGCACGGCTGCGTGCGATGTTTGGTCCAAATCAACATGACAGGCAAGACAGCTCAATCGCGGTCCGCTAGGCTTTAATCTCCATGTGGATATCGTAGGGGAATCATTAAATTCTATACTAGGCTCAGGGCGGAGTCTTGATTTGCAGATTTTGTAATGACTGTTTCTTCTAAGCATTTGTTGCAGACAGTGAAGAAACCCATGCATAATAATCAAATCATCTGTAACATCAAAAGGGAGTCTAGAATGATATAAGGTTCTTTTCGCTGCCACATTTATTTTCTAATAGCTAGCTGGGAGGGCCAGTTGTCAAGGAACAAAGCCCTCGCGATCGGTTAATACTTAATTCCAGCTGTCGTAACAGGCAAGACAGCTCAATTGCAGTCCGCTAGGCTTTAATCACCATGTATATTGGAAGGGAAATAATCAAATTCCGTACTAGGCTTGGGGCAGAGTGTTGATAATAATTTCAGATTTTCTCATGACTTTTTTTCTCAGCACTTGTCAGAGACAGTTCAGAAACCAGTACATATCAAAATGGAGTCTATGATGATATATGGTTTTCTCACTGCAACATTTATTTTCTAATAGCTAGTTGGGAGGGCCAGTCGTCAAAGAAGAAACCCTCGGTTAATTCCGCTGTCAACTAGCACGACAGCTCAATCGCAGTCCCATAGGCTTTAATCTCCATGTAGATATATCGAAGGGAAAAATCATTAAGGTCCGTACTAGGCTTAGGGTGGAGTTTTAATTTACAGATATTCTAATGACTGTCTGTTCTGCACATCTGTTACAGACAGTGAAGAAACCAATACATAATCATCAAGGCGTCTGTAATATATAAATGGAGTCTAGGATGATATATGGTTTTCTCACTGCTACATTTATTTTCTAATAGCTAGTTGGGAGGGCCAGTCGTCAAAGAACAAAATTCCCGTCAAATTCCAGCTGTCACAACCAGCAAGACAGCTCAATCGTGGTCCGCTAGGCTTTAATCTCCATAGGCTTGGGGCAGTATTCTAAATTAATAATGTCTGCCGCTAATTACTTGGCATTTGCCACTGACCCGACTTAGTCATCACTGAAATGGCACCTTGGATACGATAAAATTGATATCAAACAGCCAGTAGCTTGTCATGGAAGCAAGAACATCAAATTGTCCCATTTTCTAATAGCCAGGTGGCTGGGCCAGTTCGCAAAGAAAACTCCCAGGGAATAACACCTGACAGTTGTCGCAACCCACGACTACTACATACTCCTCTGGTACGTGTGTGATGTTTGGTCCATGCAAAATCAACATGACAGGTATGACAGCTTAATCTCCTAGCAGATATTGAAAGGGAAACCCTTAGATTCTGTAGAAAGCTTCGGGCGGTGTTCTAATATTGCAGTAGCTTGCTATGTTCTTAGCCCTGAGCCTCCGACCTGACAGCTGAACAAAAAAGGTGTTTGATATAGAGGCTAGAACATCAACTTGTTTTCTTATCATTTTTGATTCATTTTCTGATTGAAATGTGGGGGAAGGACAAGGTGGCAAAGAATAATAACTTCTATGGACTTCTAGCTGACAGGTGCCCCCCCCCCCCCACCCGCCACTAGAAAATCGACATTAGAGGTTCGACGCCTCATCACAGTCCGCTAGACTACCGCGATCTCTTACTAGATATTGAAGGGAAACCTTAGATTCTGTAGAAAGTTTGGGGCGGTGTTCTAATATTGCAGTCGGCTGTTATTTTCTAAGCACTGAGCCGCAGATTTGACAGAAAATAAAGATGATATCAAAACAGTCAGTATCTTAATAATAATATGGAATAAGAGAACGTAGAACACTATTTCTACGTTCTCTGATAGCTAGGTGGAAGGGAAAAGTGTCAAAGAAAAGTAACTACCCCCCCCCCCCCAAAAAAACCCCACCACTACCAAATGAACATTAGAGGTAAGACACCTCATTACAGTCCGCTAGACTGCAGTCATCTCCATACCGATATTGGAAAGGACATCATTAGATTCCGTAGTAGGCTTGGGGCGGTGTTTAAAGTAGACCATTATCCTACATAGCAAGCTGGGGTGGGTTTATAATGTCATAATGTTTCTTCATTACGCCCTGTTGTACAAACCAATAGGTGAGCATCAAAAAGAATCGAAAGAGAACGGCAATGTAAGGATACTAATCTCCAAGCAGATGTAAGGATTTGGCTCATTCTCGACGTGTTTTAAGTCTGTTTTTGCAACATTGGTTCAGGATTATCCTGTCAACAGTAGAAAAAGTTGCACTTTTGACAGGATGATCCTGTCAGCAGTGGTAATATCTGTACTGCTGACAGGATCATGACAGGATCATCCTGTCAGCAGTGCAAAATTTTCTACTGCTGACAGGATCATCTTGTCTATGGCCTCAGTGAAATCAAAATTTCTTGGATCAAAAGATATTTGACAAGATGATCCTTTGGAAAAATTTTCTGCTGCTGACAGGATCATCCTGTCAAATAGCAAAAAGTTAAAATAGAAATTTCACAGTAGACTAGATAACTATTTCGATTTCCATGTATTCTCCATGTACTTGTTTGTCTGCAATTAG